>NW_020837987.1:11507164-11662858 GCF_003676395.1 Aethalodelphis obliquidens | reverse complement strand
GCTCCTTGAAACTCCTGTCTCTCAATATTTGTCAAGAAGGGGTGATGACCTCACTCTGAACCCCTCCCTCAACTCTTCACAAGTGACAGAATTCTAAGCTAACGGTCAGATGCATAAAAGCTCCGGAAGTGTATAGCGTCAGCCTCAGCTAGATTCAGGAACTCAGACAATTCCTGGAAGGCACAGCCCGATCCCTGGGCCCTGTGTTTCTCTGTGCTGTCTTTCTTTCTCAGGTAGTCTCTCCCTTTGGGGATCAGATGGCCTCAGTAGCTCCAGGTTCACAGCCCACTCACTAAGCAACACCAGAAGAAGGAGAGGACCTCGTTCCTGAAATTCCGGGAAAAATCCCAGGGCTAAATGCCAGCGTCTAAACATGGGGGTAGGATCGGTTTTACCTGAACAACATGAGGGAACATTGAGGGGAGGGCCTTCCTCAAAGGAGAGTCAGGGGAAGTTTCCAGAAAAAGAGAAGTGGCTGCTGGGCAGATACCCACTTCACCAGGGCTTTAGAGGGAGAGAGAGGAGGGGTCTCTGTGTTCCTGAAGAGAGGAGAGGGGGCCTGGGAGCCACGGGGATGTCCTTGGCCTAGATCTTTCCCATCTCCCTGGATTACCAAGGTCACAGCTGAGCAGAGCCCCTTTCTGTACCTCAGTGGAAGGTGTGACCTCACTCTCATCACCTCCAGCTAGGGCCACTGGGGTTGACTCTTGACCTCTGTGCATTGGCCACCTGCCCCAGGCAAGAGGGTCAGGCGTGTTTCCAGCATGGCGCCCGCCCCCTGGGCTGTTCCTGGAGTCCCCCTGGTTCACCCTCTGCAGCTTCCTGTCAGGCTGGGGAGGAGTTCTGGATATCCTCAGCTTATCCCCGCTCTCAGAGGGACTGGTGCATGCCATCCTAGTCTGTCCTAGTTCAGCTGCCTGCACCCTGTCCCCCCCGCCCCAGACACACCCATGGGTGCCTAGGTCTCCTTCCTGCTGGCTCTGTCAGTTGCCTCTCAGCCATCTGCTTCCGGCCTCTGGGCCTGCCCTGGCTTGCTCCCCTCCAGGCCACCACTCCCTCTTCCCTCTATTCTTGTGGTTTCTGGCTTCTTTCTACCTGAATGCCATCTTCGTGGGGCTTGAGGGAAGAGCAGAGTATTTCATCTAAACAGGTTTGACCACAAATCCTGGGTCCAGGATTATTTGTTGAATTTTTGGAAAAAATTTTAATTATCTGTCTCATTTTTGGTTTTGTTTTTAAGTTCACATGGTTTCAGGTTCACAATAGTATGTAGGAGGAATTCTCCCTCTACTTCTGTTCCCCAGGCACCCTGTTCTCCTCCACAGAGGCAACCACTGTTATCTTGAGTATTTTCCAGAAAAAAACAAAAAACAACTATGCATTTCCAAGCAGATGCTGATATGCAACGCGCCCCGCCCCCCCGCCCTTTTTTTCTCCACAATACAGCAAACAGTACACACTGTGCTGGTCCTCACTGCTTTTCACTGACCATGTTACATGTTATCCTGGGGAGAATTATCTATCAGCAAATGAAAAACTTCCCTACTCTCTATCTCAGCTGCCAGACAGTGTTATTGTAATTTATGAGACTGTAGATAGTCCTGTAGGGTCTTTCCTGGCGTTTTTATTGTTGTCATAAACGATGCTGCAGGACTAACGTGGCAGGCATGCCTTTCACACCTGCGTGACTGAAATCTCTCATCCATCCCCAGAAGCAGAATTGCTGACTCAGGGGTGTGCAGAAGATTTCCACTGGCAGCCACGAATGTTCGCGAGGGTCCATTTCCTCCCAGTCTTGCCACCTGGAGGTTATTTCTTTTCTTACCTTTTTACTTTGAGCTCAGTGTAGATTTACAGGAAAGTTGTAAAAATGGTACAGAGCTTCTGTAGACCTTTCCCTCAGCTTCCTTCCATGATAGCATCTTATGTAAACACAGTACAGGGAGCAAACCCAGGGAATGAACATGAGTGCAGTGCTGGTAACGTAACCACGCACGTCATTCGCATTTCACCAGTTCTTCCACCAAAGTCCTTATTCTGTCCCAGGATCTCATCCTGTATCCTGAATTAGTTGTCATGTCTCTGTAGTCCCCTTTAACCTATGATAGTTTCTCGGTCTGTCTTTGTCTTTCATGACCTTGACCCTTTTTTTTTAAAATAAATTTCTTTATTTCTTTCTTTATTTTTGGCTGCGTTGGGTCTTCATTGCTGCGCGCGGGCTTTCTTTAGCTGCGGTGGGCGGGGACTACTCTTTGTTGCGGTGCGCGGGCTTCTCTTGCTGCAGAGCACTGGCTCTAGCCACGCGGGCTTCAGTAGGTGTGGCACATGGGCTTAATTGCTCCGCGGCATGTGGGATCTTCCCAGACCAGGGCTCGAACCCGTGTCCCCTGCATTGGCCCGCGGATTCCTAACCACTGCGCCACCAGGGAAGCCCGACCTTGACCCTTTTGAAGAATACTGGTTAGTTAATTTTGTAGGCTGTCCTTTGGTCTGAGTTTGTCTGATGCTTTCTCATGATTGGAGAGAAGTTCCACATTGTTGGCAAACATACCGCAGAACCAATGTTGTGTGCCTCTCTGTGCACCACATCACGGGGTTCATGATATCAGCCTGTCTGATTTGTGGTCAAATTGACCTTGGTCACGTGGTCGAGGTGGTGTCTGCTAAGTTGGTCCAGTATAAACTTAGTGCCTTTCCCTTTGCAGTTAATCTAATTTTGAAATGTATACAAATACCAAATCATTAGGTTGTACACCTGAAACTAACGTAATACTGTATGTTAATTATACCTCAATAAAACATAAAATGAAATAAATCTCTTGGGGAAGACATTTTGAGACTATACAGATAGGCTATTGCTCCTCAAACTTCTGCCCACTAATTTTATTTTATTTTATTTTTTAACATCTTTATTGGAGTATAATTGCTTTACAGTGGTGTCTTAGTTTCTGCTTTATATGCCCACTAATTTTAGCATCATCTGTGGATCTTATCTGCAACAGTTATTATTGTGGTATTTGTCCAGTGTTGATTTTCTCTTTCCCTCTTTCCTTCTCCATTTATTAATTGGAAATCTACTATAGGAAGAACTGTCCCTTCTTCTTGGGGGCTGTTTTTACCAGTCATTCTGCAGTGAGGGAAAAGGGGGTTCACGGAGGATGTGGAGACTGGATCCAGGCCTGGCTTGTCTCCAATCCTGTGGTCTTGGCATTCGCAGGAGGAAAGAGGACCCGCTGGGTATTGCTAACGGTGACCTCATCTCTCAGGCCTGGAGGAGCACACCCCACTGTATTTTCTGTCAGCTCCCCTGTACCACACCGGGTGAAAGTTTTTCAATTTTGAGATTCAGCAGCCCCAGCCCAGGGCTAATTATAACAATGACAGTGGATGCCCTGTGTGGAAACCTTCTTGATGGATGTCACACGCCCTATGGGTAGGGATTATTATTAAACCTTTTTATAAAGGAGGAAACTGAGGCTTGTACAGGGAGCGTCGCTGGGCCTCCAGCCTTGGAACCCCTGAATCCCAGCACTAACTCTTCTTTTAAATAAATTTATTTATTTATTTATTTTTGGCTGCGTTGGGTCTTTGTTGCTTTGCGCGGGCTTTCTCTAGTTGTGGCAAGCAGGGGCTACTCTTTGTTGCGGCTTCTCATTGCGGTGGCTCCTCTTATTGCAGAGCATGGGCTCTAGGTGCACGGTGTCCAGTAGTTGTGGCTCATGAGCTCTAGAGCGCAGGCTCAGAAGTTGTGGTGCACGGGCCTAGTTGCTCCGCGGCATGTGGGATCTTCCTGGACCAGGGCTCAAACCCCTGTCCCCTGCATTGGCAGGTGGATTCTTAACTACTGTGCCACCAGGGAAGCCCCTCCTCCTTCATTTCTGATTTTATTTGATTCCTCTCTCTTTTTTTGTTGTTGGTGAGTCTAGCTAAAGGTTTATCAATTTTGTTTATATTTTCAAAGAACCAGCTCTTGGTTTCATTGACCTTTTATATTGTCTTTTTAGTTTCTATTTGATTTATTTCTACTCTGATGTTTGTTATTTCCTTCCTTCTACTAACTTTGGGCTTCATTTGTCCTTTTTCTGGAAGTTAGGTTGTTTATTTGAGATTTTTTTTGTTTCTTGAGGTAGGTGTTTATCATGATGAACTTCCCTCTTAGAACTGCTTTTGCTGCATCCCATGAGGTTTGGTATGTTGTTATTTCATTTTCATTCATCTCATACTATTTTTTAAAATTTCTCTTCTGATCTCTTCATTGACCCATTGGTTGTGCAATACATGGTGTTTAATCTCGACATATTTGTGAATTTTCCAGTTTTCTTATAATTGATTTCTAGCTTCATATCAGTGGGGTCAGAAAAGATGCTTGATATGATTTCAGTCTTCTTAAATTTGTTAAGGCTTGTTTTGTGGCCTAACTTATAATCTATACCGGAGAACATTCCATGTGCACTTGAGAAGAATGTCTATTCTGTGGCTTTTGGGTGGAATATTTGGCTTGGACAAGTCTTCTAAATGTATTTGTGTTTTAAAAATTACATTAATTACTAACGTTGTCAAAGGAGTATGAGTACTTAGTTTAAAGTCAAATATATCTATGATTTACAATAAGAAGAAGAAAACTGAACCTTTTCCACTTCAATTCCTGTTCCCCACAGGTAAACAGTTTAAATGTTTTAGCTGTTTTTTGGTATTTACCACCATATTTCTAAAGATTGTTTCCCCATTTTTAAATTTTATTTTATTTTCTTGGCCACGCTGCACGGCATGCAGGATCTTAGTTCCCTGACCAGGGCTCAAACCCACGCCCCCTGCAGTGGAAGCGTGGAGTCTTAACCACTGGACCACCAGGGAAGTCCCTGTTTCCCTATTTTTTATTACCTGTTGACTTCTTATTATGGAAGGTAAGGATTTAGTGCTTTTATTCTCCCCCTCCCATGTTTTAAAAAGCACTCCCGGGCTTCCCTGGTGGCGCAGTGGTTGAGAGTCCGCCTGCCGATGCAGGGGACACGGGTTCGTGACCCGGTCCGGGAAGATCCCACACGCCGCGGAGCGGCTGGGCCCGTGAGCCATGGCTGCTGAGCCTGCGCGTCCAGAGCCTGTGCTCCGCAACGGGAGAGGCCACAGCAGCGAGAGGCCCGCGTACCGCAAAAAAAAGAAAAAAAAAAAAAAAGCACTCCCCTCTCCATGGCTAACGCATTTAGCAGTTCCGTATTTAGCATCTCTGTCACAGCCCTTTCATCATCCCAGGCTACCTAAGTAGTAGGTATGTAATAGGTAGTGTAGTTAGGATGACTCACTGCTCACATTTGAATGATGGCCCATATTAGGAACACGTTCCCTTTATTTTACAAGGAAGCAGCCATTGTGTGTATGAAGGTGTGTTTCCAGTATTGGGGGAGAGGCCCTTGGTCCTGTCTCATGTCCTTAAACTCCCGAGGCGCCTGGCCTCTCTCCCCCCACAACCCCCGCCGGCCCTGTCCTTTCTTACGAGCACAGTTTCCTGAGGAAACAGATACATTCCAGCCAGATGCAGTCTCATGTGCAGGAAGACACTTTCACAATATACACAGACCTCAGAAATATTGCCAGTTCTGTTCCGAGGCCACCACAGTAAAGTGAACATCACAATAAGGCAGATGACGAATTGTTGAGTGTGATGATGCGTAGAGCCAGGTGAGAGGGAGCCGCGCAAGGGGTCCACGGCTCCCTCCCAGGGACTTCCACAGATCAGCCCTGTCACTGAGTACCTGTTCTCTGCCCCATCCAGGGCTGGGGACACTGCAGCGACCAGTTCAGCCCAGATCCTGCCTTCGTGGGGCTCGTAGTCCAGTTGGGGGGATAGACTTGTCACCACACACTGATGGCCCAGAGTGGTCAGAGCTAGGGTGGGGGGCTTCCCTGGTGGCGCAGTGGTTGAGGGTCCGCCTGCCGATGCAGGGGACGCGGGTTCGTGCTCCGGTCCGGGAGGATCCCTCATGCCGCGGAGCAGCTGGGCCCGTGAGCCATGGCCGCTGAGCCTGCACGTCCGGAGCCTGTGCTCCGCAGAGGGAGAGGCCGCAACAGTGAGAGGCCCGCGTACCGCAAGAAAAAAAAAATTAAAAAAAAAGCTACGGCGGGGTTGCCCAGGAGTCTGGGGCTCAGGGAGGAGAGGATATCTGAGTTGGGATACTCTGTGGTATGGAGGATGGATCAAAGGGAGTGAGACTGGAGATACAGAGACCAGTGAGGAGGCTGAAAACTGTTCTATGTAGCCCTAGGGCATAGAGCTCAGCCCACTGGGTAGGACATATTTCCAGGAATAAAACTCTGCACAGGAGTCAGGAAGAGGATGCTAACATTTAACATTTATTAAATTGAGCAATTTCTCTTTTAGTCTTGCATTGCCATTCTCCCAGTCCTGCCAGTTGGGTATCCCCAGTTGACTGATGGGGAAACTGAGGTACAGCTTGCATATCCAGGAAGTGACAGGGCCAAGATTTGAGTCCAGGTCTGTATGACTCCACAGGCCTTGCTGCCGTTTGTTAAGCCTGGCCCTGAGTGCAAAGTTTTTGCGTGAACTCATTTAGTCTTTTCAGCAGTACTATCCTGTAGGAGGGAGGGTCCTTATTTTGAAGATGAATGAAGGCTTAGAGAAGAACACTCCCTTGCCCGCAGCCAAATGGCCCAACTTGGACTCAGTGTCTGCTCCTCAAGTGCACAGGCAGAAGTGAAGGTAGCAGACCCACGCACCTACGGTCAATTAATCGAAGACAAAGGAGGCAGGAGCGTACAATGGAGAGCAAAACAGTCTCTTCAACAAGTGGTGCTGGGAAAACTGGACAGCCACACGTAGAACAGTCAGATTAGAACATTTCCTCACACCATGTACAAAAATAAATTCAGAATGGTTTAAAGACCTAAATGTAACACCTGAAACCGTAAAACTCCTAGAAGAAACACTCTTTGACATAAATCGTAACAACATTTTATTGGACCAGTCTCCTAAGGCAAAAGAAATAAAAGCAAAAGCAGGACTTCCCTGGTGGCGCAGTGGTTAAGAATCCACCTGCCAACGCAGGGGACATGGGTTCAATCCCTGGCCCAGGAAGAGCCCACAAGCTGTGGAGCAACTAAGCCCGTGTGCCACAACTACTGAGCCTGTGCTCTAGAGCCCATGAGCCACAACTGCTGAGCCTGCATGCCACAACTACTGAAGCCTGCACTCCTAGAGCCCGTGCTCTGCAACAAGAGAGGCCACTGCAAGGAGAAGCCCACGCACCGCAACGAAGAGTAGCCCCCGCTCGCCACAACTAGAGAAAGCCCACGCACGGCAATGAAGAACCAACGCAGCCAAAAATAAATAAATAAATAAATTTTTAAAAAATAAAATAAAGGCAAAAGTAAATAAATGGGGTCTAATTAAACTTAAAAGCTTTTGCTCAGCAAAAGAAAACACTGACAAAACCAAAAGACAACCTATGGAATGGGAGAAGGTATTTGCAAACAATGCAGCCGACAAGGGGTTAATATCCAAAATATATAAATGGCTCATACAACTCAATATTTTTTTTAAAAAACCCAATCCAATCAAAAAATAGGCAGAAGGCTTGAATAGACATTTTTCCAAAGAAGGCATACAAATGGTTAACAGGCACATGAAAAGATGCTCAGCATCAGTAATTATTAGAGAAATGCAAATCAAAACCACAATGAGGTACCACCTCGCACCTGTCAGAATGGCTATCATTTTTTTATATATAAATTTATTTTATTTATTTATTTTTGGCTGCATTGGTCTTTCGTTGCTGTGCACGGGCTTTCTCTAGTTGCTGCGAGCAAGGGCTGCTCTTTGTTGCAGTGCACGTGCTTCTCATTGCTGTGGCTTCTCTTGTTGCAAAGCACGAGCTCTAGGTGCGCGGGCTTCCGTAGTTGTAGCACACGGGCTCAGGAGTTGTGGCTCTTGGGCTCTAGAGCGCAGGCTCAGTAGTTGTGCCGCACAGGCTTAGTTGCTCCACAGCATGTGAGATCTTCACAGACCAGGGATCGAACCCATGTCCCCTGCATTGGCAGGCGGGTTCTTAACCACTGCGCCACCAGGGAAGTCCCCAGAATGGCTATCATTAAAAAATCTATAAACAACAAGTATTGGAGATGATGTGGAGAAAAGGGAACCCTTTTACACTGTTGTGGGAATAAAATAGTATGAAAGTTTCTTAAAAAATTAAAAATAGAGCTATAAATGATCCAGCAATTCTACTCCTAGGCACATATCTGGAAAAAACGAAAACAACGAAAACACTAATTTGGAAAGATACATGCACTCCAGTGTTCATAGCAACACTATTTACAATAGCCAAGACAAGTGGAAGCAACCCAAGTGCCCATCAACAGACGGTTGTGATTCTTCTGGGAAGAAGAGGGACCTCAGTCCTTGTCTTCTTTGAAGAAGGAATTCAGCAAAGAGACCAAGATTATGAAACAGATAAAGCATTTAATACAAGCAAAGTACGTGTGGAAGAACACACGGGCGAACTTGGAGTGAGTTGCGTGCCAATAGGAAGGATTTAAGTTGCTTAAGTATCGGGGCAGTCTTCCGGGTTGCCTCTGGCCAATCATCTCGCCTGTGTCCATATTTGGTCTGACTCAGGGTCCTTCCCGGTGTGCATGCGCATCTCTCAGTGAAGGTAGATTCCAGTGTGAAGGTTTCTGGGAGGTTGGCAGGACAAATCCTGAGCTGGTGCCTCCTCCCTCCCTTTTTCCCTCCCCTAGACTGAGGACCTTCTCTGTGCACGTGTCAGGCCGGGAAATCCCCTTCACCACAAGCATGAGAAGAATGTAGTTGCTTTGGCGGTTACCCAGGCAAGGCCCAATACTCATGATGGTATCTTATCTCGAAGTATCAGCAGGAGATGCTTGGAACTGTTCAGCCTGGGGCCTCATCTATCTCCTACCTCAGCTGGATTAAAAAGATGTGAGATATATATGTATGTGTGTGTATGTATATATAATGGAATATTACCTGGCCATAAAAAATAATGAAGTAGTGCCATTTGCAGCTCCATGGATGAACCTAGAGAATATTATCCTTACTGAAATAAGTCAGAAAGATAAATACAATATGATATCACCTATATGCAGAATCTAAAAAATAATACAAATGAATGTATATGCAAAGCAGAAACAGACACACAGATATAGAAAACAAACCGTGGTTACCAAAGGGGAGAGGGAAGTGGGAAGGGACAAATTAGGGGTATGGAATTAACAGATACAAACTATATATAAAATAGGTAAGCAACAAGGATGTACTGTATAGCACAGGGAATTATACACATTATCATGTAATAAACTATAATGGAGTATAATCTATCACTATGCTGTTCACCTGAAACTAACACAAAATTGTAAATCAACGTACTTCAAAAAAAAGTAGAAGTGAAGGTAGCAGTACGCCACGTGGTATGATGTTAGAGTTTCAGCAGGGTGGCTCAGGGCAGATAAACAGGTTAGGTGAGCCCTGCCTTTTCCTTGGCTAAAGCAACCTGTTAAATTCTCTCCCCCTTGGGAGGAGCAGCATTCTCCACTCCTCAGAGATAGAGTAAACATCAAACTTAAGATGTAAACTTCGAAACAGACGACGTTTTGACAAAATGTGGGCACTTATCGTGACTAAATACAGTAAATTTGAGGAAACCTGAAGGAAAGATGAGCCGTTCGTCCACTCATTAAACATTCCCTGAGTGCCTTCTCGATGCCAGGTGCTGGGCTGGGCATTTCTGGGAACCTGCCCTTAAGGAGCTACAGTCTAGCCTCCAGGCAATGATGAAAGAGTTCCCTTGAAGCAGGGAGAGGCCAGAGGCCTCAGGATATTAAAAACAGTGAAACCAGCCTTTTTGGTGAAAGGTCAAACAAGGCTGGGCGAAACATATTTCTATATCCATTTTAGAAGCAAGGAGTTCTGCCTCCATATTCTTTTTTTTTAAATTCAACCTAGAATAAACAGCATCATGATGAGGGAAGCCCAGGGAGCTTTGGGAACCTAGAGGACATGTCTGATGCAGCCTAGGTATCAGAGAGGGCTTCCTAGAGGAAGGGACACTCCAGGTGAGACCTAAAAGATGAATTGGGGCACAGTGGGAAAAGAGGAGTGGGGGAATGGTATCCCAGGCAGAGGTGGATTTAGGTGTGAGATGGAAGGGAGAGCAGAACGGGCCTGGGCCCAACCCTTGCAGAGCGCATGATCCAGTGGGGGAGACAGATCTGTCACCAGTGACACCCAAGATTGATCAGAGTTGGGATGTCAGAGCCCAGGGAGCTGAGGATGCCCAGAGTGGTCGTCTGACCTAGTCCTGAAGAAGGAAATCTCTGAGACGCACCTTGAAGAACAACTAGGAGTTAGCAGGCATTTAGTAGAGGAAATCAACAAAGTCAAAAGATGGTTCTTTGAAAAGATTAATACTACTCAAGGGGAAAAACACAAATTTCCATTAAAAGGGATGAGAACTGACACATTAATTCATTAATTCGTCCTAATTCTAGGATGACAAGAGGCTATTATGATCAATTTCAGCCAAAAAATTTGGCAATGTAGAGGAAATGGACAATTTCCTTGAAAAACACAATTAACAATATTGACACAAGAAAAAATAGAGAATCTGAATAGCCCTATATCTGTTAGAGACATTGAATCTATAATTTAAAACCTTCCCATAAAGAAAACCACAAGCTCAGACGGCTTCACTGGTAAATTCTTCCAAACATTTAAGAAAGAAATAATGTCATTACCCAAATTCTTCTAAATAATAGAGGAAGTGGAACACTTCCTTATTCATTTTATGAGTCCAGTAGAACACTGATACAACAACCTAACAAAGTCATTACAAGAAAGGAAAATTTTAGGCCAAGATCTCTTCTGAACATGGATTCAGATATCCTAAACAAAAATATTAGCAAATAGAATCCAACATTACATAAGAAAGATAATAAATTATGACCTAGTGGGATTTATTCCAAGACTACAAGGTTGGTCTAGCATTTGAAAAGCAATCAGATATGTGTGGGTCTAGTTTTGGACCGTCTGTTCTTTCCCAGTCTTCTATTTGTCCATCCTCGTACCAATACGATCTTAATTACTTTAGCTTTGCAGTTAGTCTTGAAATCTGATAGTGTAAATCTTCAAACTTTGTTCTTCTTTAAATTTTTCTATTCTTAGGACCTCTGCATTTCCTGTGAATTTTAGGATCAACTTGTTCCCAACAACAGAAAAACTCGTTAAGATGTTTATTGCGATTGTCTGGGTGATGCAATGCCCTGTGATTCAGCAGTTTCACTCCTGGGAAACCTTTCTACTCTAGGTTCCCTAAATGTCCCTCAGTGGGGTATGGATGAATGAACTGGTCCATCTTGTACAGTGGATGAACTGAAACACATGGCAACACAGTGGATCTCACAGACATATTGCTGAACAAAAGAAGTCAGACCAGAAAGAGAACGAATGATCTATCACGAAGAAGCAGAATAGGATTTAAAGAGAACATATCATCTATCATAAGAGGTCAGAATAGTGACATTAGGGGTACTGACTGGAAGAGAGCTTGAAAGTGGGAGGCATTTGGAGTGTGGGAATGTTCTAGATCTTGATCTAGGTGATGCCTACATATTAAAAAATTATCCAGCTCTACAATTAACATTTGTGTACTTTGTATACGTTATATTTCACTAAAAAGGAGAAAAAAGAATGGATTTAGGGAGGTCACTGGAAAGAAAGTCATTTACATAACTCAATTGTATTTCTATATACCAGCCCCAACTAAATTGAAAATGAAATTTAAAATACCATGACAGGGAATTCCCTGGCGGTCCAGTGGTTAGGACTCTGCACTTTGCAGGAGGCACGGGTTCAATCCCTGGTGGGGGAACTAAGATCCTGCAAGCTGGCGGCACAGCCAAAAATATATATATATACCATGAAGAATAACGGCAAAAAATATCATTACCTAGTAATAAGTAAAACCAAAGAGGTGTAAGACTTGCAGAGAAAATGAGAGGCTAAGTGGGGAGAGATACCACATTCGTGGATTGAAAGACTCAATGTTGGGAAGATGTCGCTGTCCTGAAAATGATCTGTAGACTCAGCGGAATTCCAACCAAAACTTAGGACAGTGGCTTTCAACCTTTTGACTATGTTCCAGTCACACACACGTATTCGTACAGTCACATAAAAAACAAGACCAAAAGTTTTGTGAAACGGTACTTTCCTTGAGTGCTTAAGATTGGCTTTGATGTTTTATTTGTTGTTGTTGTTGTTGTATCTGTGAGCTTGGCTTGTTGTTGTTGTTTTTATAAATTTATTTATTTACTTATTTATTTTTGGCTGCGTTGGGTCTTCGTTGCTGCGTGCGGGCTTTCTCTAGTTGTGGCGAGCAGGGGC
Organism: Aethalodelphis obliquidens; assembly: GCF_003676395.1. Classification (NCBI taxonomy): domain Eukaryota; kingdom Metazoa; phylum Chordata; class Mammalia; order Artiodactyla; family Delphinidae; genus Aethalodelphis; species Aethalodelphis obliquidens. The sequence goes on along the minus strand of NW_020837987.1, from coordinate 11,650,446 downwards.
TACTCTTTGTTGCAGTGCGCGGGCTTCTCATTGCGGTGGCTTCTCTTGTTGCGGAGCACGGGCTCTAGACACGGGAGCTTCAGTAGTTGTGGCTCACGGGCTCAGTAGTTGTGGCGCACGGGCTTAGTTGCTCCGCGGCATGTGGGATCTTCCTGGATCAGGGCTCGAGCCCTGCATTGGCAGGCGGATTCTTAACCACAGAGCCACCAGGGAAGTCCCTGTTGTTTTTTTAATTCCACATATAAGTGAGATCATATGGTAATTGTCTTTCTCTGACTTACTTCACTTAGTGTAATGCCCTCAAAGTCCATCGAATATTTTCTGTTAGGTTGCAGGAAGGGGGACCCCTTCCAGGGCCTGAGAGTGGGCTCTTGTCTAACATTTGGAAATGAATTGTCCGAGGAGACACACGTGCTGACAAAGCAAAAGGCTTTAGTGGGAAGGGGCGCCTGGGCGGAGAGCAGCAGGGTAAGGGAACCCCGGAGAAACCGCTCCGCCACATGGCTCGCAGTCGCAGGTTATATGGTGATGGGGTTAGTTTCCGGGTTGTCTCTGGCTAATCACTCGGAGTCCTTCCTGGTGGCACGCATCTCTCAGCCAAGATGGATTTCAGTGAGGAGGATTCTGGGAGGTTGGCGGGACATATTGTGTCCTCCCTCTTCCTTTTGACCCCTCCTGGGCTAGTGTAGAAGACATACTGTGGGCTGGCGTGTCCTCCCTCCTTTCAGCCCCTCCTGAATTCTCCCAGTTAGTTTCCGGTGGCAGCACCTCATTCTTTTTTTTTTTTTGCGGTACGCGGGCCTCTCACTGCTGTGGCCTCTCCCGTTGCGGAGCACAGGCTCCGGACGCGCAGGCTCAGCGGCCACGGCTCTCGGGCCCAGCCGCCCCGCGGCATGTGGGATCTTCCCGGACCGGGGCACGAACCCGCGTCCCCTGCATCGGCAGGCGGACTCTCAACCATCGCGCCACCAGGGAAGCCCAGCACCTCATTCTTTATCAGAACCTCCTGTTGCGAGACAGCTCATGCAAGTGGTTATCATCGTGCCTGGCCGGGGCTGGCGGTTTCAGTCAGCGGTTCCCTAACAATTATATACTTGATTATATTTTTAACGCTGGTTTGTGCCACCACGTTGATCTCATTAGATAGGGACTCACGGGACAGGATCTGCAGTTTGAGAACTGTCATGCGAGGGAAGATCACATCATCCTAGAAAATCACCGTCCAGCTGAGAGCAAACCGTCGTGTGCTCTGTGGGGTAAGGGTAGAGAAGCTGTCTGACCTTGATCCTGAGGACGCCTCGAGGCGTCCAGGTGCTTCCTCCAGGCGGCGCCGCCCTAACACAGCCCATCACAGGGGCTCCTTTCTAGCTTAGTCACACCCCACTGAACAGTGTTTCCACGACTGTCACCGTGTATGTGCCATTGATTTTCATTTTTCTGACTTCGCTGACGCACAGAGGACAAGGGGCCGTATTATAGCCACCGAACAGCCTGTATGTTAAATCCTGATCATGTGAAAGGACGGTCTGGCCTAGGGAGATGTGGAGGGTGGGGAGGGGAAAAGGGGCTGCTCGTTTCCTCCCTGACCATGTTGGGAGCTGAGGGAGATGGTGAAAAGAGTGTAAATACAAGAATAAGAAATATACAAACCACTTGTAGGAATGGTGGGCGGAGGGTCCAGGGAAAGACAGGCTGCATGGGGAAGAAGTGCTCATCTTTTATGGTGGGGCCGGGGGACCAACAGGAAATAGTTGTATAAATACAAGCAAATTTCCAACTGGAAAACTCAGAAATAGAGATGAGCAACGTATGCTTATTATCAGATGTCAAGGAGAGGACGCTAGGAGACAAAGAGGCCTATTAGGGCAAGATTTAGTGGTATGTTTGAGGGATCAGGACCAGGTGGCATGTGGGATCTTAGCTCCCCGACCAGGGATTGAACCCACGCCCTCAGCACTGAAAGTGCGGAGTCCTAACCACTGGACCGCCAGGGAATTCCTGGCTTTTAATTTTATAGTTTGAGTACTTGATTTTCATGCAGTGCGTTACTTTTGTTAGTGAAAAGAATGGTAGTTTTTTTGGGTTTTGTTGTCTTTTAACCAGCTCCTGATTACTCCATGGAGAACAGTTGCAGGGGGTGAGGCCGGGGCTGGCAGATGGGGAGGAAGCTGGCGCGGGGACCCATTGACGCAGTCAACGAGATGTACTGAGCATCATCTGTGTGCCTGGCCTGGTTCTGGACAGTGCTAGGGACACAGCCATGACTGTGACAGCCCTGGGCTCACCGTCGTGGGGCTCACAGCCCAGTGCGGAGATGGAGTGCCAATAACTGGCTGGATGACAGGATCATTCCCAGTTGTGATAGGCGCTTTGAAAGGAATACACAGACTGATGGGAGGGATGGAGGGTCCCTGAACAGGGAGGTCAAGAAGGGGACATTGGTCAGAGCTGGGACAGAGCCTGGACCAGAACAGTGGAAGGGAGTGTGGTGTTAAGAGGCAGCAGGGCTGGTGTATGGTCATCATCTCCCCTTTACAGAGGAGCCTCAAAATGAACTGTCATTACCCACACAGTAGGTGGCAGAGCCCCACGTGGACCTCAGGATGACCTGATGCTGGGACCTCAGTGTGGGAGGGTTCTTTGCAGCCTGGACTCCAGGAACCGCACAGCACCAGGGCCTATGTAACAATTAGTAGTAATGGTGACCGCAGCAGCTGGCATACTGAGAGGGCCCTGGGTACACTCCTCGGATCTTACCGCCGGCTCCAGGCAGAGCTTCTCAAACATTTTTCTACTTAAAAAAAAAATTTTTTTCATGAAAACAAACAAAAAAGTTTTTTTAAGTTTACTCCTTTAAAAAATTGAAAAGTTATATACCCTCTAGTGCATTTTCAACTTGACAGCTAAAACTTCTGTTCATAAGTTCAAGTACCTGCAAAGGATATATTGGATTGGCCAAAAAGTTCTGTAACATCTTATGGAAGGGCTTCCCTGGTGGCTCAGTGGTTAAGAATCCGCCTGCCAGTGTAGAGGACACGGGTTTGAGCCCTGGTCCAGGAAGATCCCACATGCTGCGGAGCAACTAAGCCCGTGCGCCACAACTACTGAGCCTGAGCTCTAGAGCCTGCAAGCTACAACTACTGAGCCCACGTGCCACAACTACTGAAGCCCGCGCACCCAGAGCCCGTGCTCCGCAACAAGAGAAGCCACCGCAGTGAGAAGCCTGCGCACCACAACTTAGAGTAGCCCCCGCTCGCCGCAACTAGAGACAGCCCACGCACAGCAATGCAGACCCAACGCAGCCAAAAATTAATTACTTAAAAACAAAAAACATTTTATGGAAAAACCCAAACGAACTTTTTGGCCAGCCCAGTAATTTCTGGTGTGTTAGGAATACTGAAATTTTTAAGCACCTGGAGCATCCTTTCTTTGAAGTATCTAATGCAATCCACATACTCTTGTGATGTGGTACCTGCCGATGTCCAGTTTATAAGAAAAAAAAATGAGCAAAGCTCTTCTTTTACAGTCGGAAATTTTACATTGTTCCTTTTCGTCCTTGAACTTATATTTACAGTTCCGTTTCCCACCGAATTCTATCTAATAAATGATGTGTCCGCAATGAAGACATGTACAGAAATTCAGTTTTTAATTTGTTTAATTTCCTGAGACCATAAGATTCTAAATGTTAAAATATTTTCTCCTGGATTGAATTACCTTTAAGATTATTAGTCCACAATTAATTGAAAACATTTTCTATTTTGTGCATTTTCACGGATAATTATTAAACGTTCAAAGTAAAATGATACGTAGGAAATGAATCTCCAAATGAGCTAGAAAACAGGGCCTCCCCAATAATCCCATGTGTCCTTAGATGAATGTTAACTATTACAGGAGTGAGTCATGATTCAGCATCAATTCGGCCTTGGTTTCTAAGACTCAAATGCTGAGAATCTTCCTTCATAAAGGAACAGCTGGGCAAGCAGGTTTTTGTTCCAGCAGCATCAGTCGCCTCTGAGCTTCCTCCGAGGCATGTGCCCAAAACCTCACCGGGAAGAGCTCACAGCTCTTATCAGCTCCATCTTCAGGGCCGGTGAAGATCTCGGATGGGAGGCACCAGACTTGCGAAGAGGGTTGGTCACCCTGTGCTCACAGTCGCCTAGCATCGATTCCTACATTTCTGCTGCCCTTTCTTTGGATCCAGGAGGTCCCTCTCCGTTGCAGCCCTGATTTTGCATTTGGGGAAGATCTGGAAAGAAAGGGGGTCTGCCTTCTTGGCAGTGGGTGGGGCGACGGTGCCAGGGGCGGTGGCTCGAGGGGCAAGCAGAAGGAGCTAAGCTTCCAGCAGTTGACCCTTTCTTTACACCTTCCTGGGAGTTTGCAGCCTGGCAGCTCCTAGTGACCTTCCAGGGGCTTGGTCCCCAGTCTCAGACTGGTCCCCAGTCTCTGTGGCAGAGTTTCTCATTCCTGGCTCCTTGCCATAATTTTCTGGGAGACAAAAAGATGCTCTGAAGTTCACCCCAGGTGGGGTGACTGGCATTCCTGGGACCAGGCCAGGTGCAGGGTTTTATTTAAAGTGCCCCCTGGGGCTTCCCTGGTGGCGCAGTGGTTGAGAGTCCGCCTGCTGATGCAGGGGACACGGGTTCGTGCCCTGGTCCGGGAGGATCCCACATACCGCGGAGCGGCTGAGCCCGTGAGCCATGGCCGCTGAGCCTGCGCGTCCGGAGCCTGTGCTCCGCAACGGGAGAGGCCACAACAGTGAGAGGCCCGTGTACCGCAAAAAAAATAATAATAATAAATAAATAAAATAAAATAAAGTGCCCCCTGGTGATTTTGGCTGCTGTGTCCCCATTTCTCCCACCTGGACACCAAGGCGTGGAGGGGCGGGGTTGGCAGGGGGCTCCCAGTGCATGACCTGACCCCTCTCTTCCCCCGCAGTGTACCACTGGGTGGAGATGCGGACCAAGATGCGCATCATGGGCTTCCGGGGCACGGTCATCAAGCCGCTGAACGAGGAGGCGGCCGCCGAGCTGGGCGCCGAGCTGCTGGGCGAGGCCACCATCTTCATCGTGGGCGGCGGCTGCCTGGTGCTGGAGTACTGGCGCCACCAGGCGCACCAGCGTCACAAGGAAGAGGAGCAGAGCGCCGCCTGGGACGCGATGCGGGACGAGGTGGGCCGCGTGGCGCTGGCGCTGGAGGCCCTGCAGGCGCAGGTGCAGGCGGCGCCACCGCCGGGCGCCCTGGAGGAGCTGCAGGCGCAGATGCAAGAGGTGCGCGCCCAGCTCTGCGCCGCAGGCCCGCCGCCCGCGCCCCAGGCAACATCCACGTCCCAGAAAGTGTCCTCATCCGAGGAAAAGGAGCCTGCCGAAGCCTGAACTTAGACGTGGCCCTGTGTGTCCTGATGTGGCCTGCCTGCGTTACCCCTACCTGTGCTGGCCCAGTGGAAACCACCGGGATGTGGATGGAACTTGGATTAGGTCACCCCATACCGACCCGTGGTACCTTCCCCTGCGGCCAGCCCCCAGCAGGTGAAGCGTTCCAACATAGCCCCCTCCAACCTCCAGCTCATTTGGTACAGTCTGCAGTGCTGTCTCTCCAGCCCACTCCAAACCACAAAGACCTATGGGGTCCCAGCCAGCAGGACAACGTGCTCACTCCTCCGGCAGAAGAAAAAATGGAACCGGACTTGAGCCAGATCAATCTATCAGCCCTCCATCTACTTGATCAGTGTTAACTTTTCCCGGGGACTCTTACATCGGAATACCTCCGTCCCTTTGTCAGTTGGTACAGGCTGTCGTAAGGAAGCGCAGTGTCTTTCAGTGAGCGTCTGCCTCTCCCACCTTCTAAGGTGGGCTTTCTCTGGGCATCACTCCTCTTATGAGGGAAAAAAAAGGGGGATCTTGGCTTGCAGTTGATCCATCAAATATTACACCTTTCACCTTAACCTGATCCGTGGTACCTTCCCCTGAGACACTCAAATGGAATATTCCAACAGAACCCCCCTCATCCTTCAGTCTGCGGCACAACCCACTGGAATGGCTATGCAGGGTCTTCTGGTAATGCCCTACCAACCCTGCTTCTGGTGGAAAATTTGATCCTGTCTGTGGCTAGTCCGACCCGTCTTTCAGCCTCAGCCCCCTGTCAACCTGTCCTCAGAGTCCCTGGGCCTTTCCTGACGTGTCCTTTCCTACCCTCCCCACTGTTTCTTCAGTGGCCTCTCTCAGGGGACTGCCGGCCATGATCACAGCCCCCATGTTCCGTCCGATCTCTAGATCTCTGTGCTGTTGCCTTCCTTCCCTGCAGCTCTGGACTGGTCCAGCTGTCCCCCTCCTGCCTCCGTAACCCCCTCTATCCCACCGGGCTAGGCCACCAGTTGGTCTTAGCTTTGTTACTTAGTTTCCAGGGCTGCCATAACAAATGACCACAAACTCGGTGGCTTAACACAACAGGAGTTTATTCTTTCACAGTTCTGGAGGCCAGAGATCTGAAATCAAGGTGTTCGCAGGGTCACGCTCCCTCCACAGGCTCTAGGGGAGGATCCTTCCTTACCTCTTCAGCTTCTCTTGGCCTCAGGCATTCCTTGGCTTGGGGCCCCCTATCTCCAGTCTCTGCTTCCATCTTCACCTGGCCTTCTTTTGCTCTCTGTCTCTTGGAAAGACTCCTGTCGTTGGATTCAGGGCTTACCCTACATCTAGGATGATTTCACTTCGAAATCCTTAACTGAATTACATCTACAAAGACCCTTTTTCCACAGAAGCTCCCATAACTTTCCCTGGGTTAGGATGTGGACACATCTTTTGGTGGGCCGCCATTCAACCCACTACACCTCCCCACCCCAGGAGTACGCTGGGACTCCTGCCAACCCCATGGGGCATTCAGGGAACCACAAGGGTGAGAGGAACAGTCCAGGAACCACCATTCATTACCTGGAGTCTCTTCCAGGACTCACCTCTGAAGCGGGAGGGGTCTGGGCCCCACCAGTCTGCATCCTGTCTTTCAGACTGTAGATGTTTTCCAATTAAAAGAGCCCTGGAGAGAGGAAGTCATCTGAAGGGTGTGTCAGAGAATCATGATCTGATCTCCAAAATGAGTACAAGCCTCATTAAAATTAGGAGAGAAGCTGGGAGAGTTCTGATGGGGGTGAATGGTAGAGCATCGTCCAAGATGGGGAAACTGAGGCCCAGCGGAAGCAAAGGGACTTGCCTGAGGCCAGCAAGCCAGTGAGGTGATGAAGCAGTAAGAGCAGAGGCAGGGAGGGAGATGGAGAAGGGATGCAGGGTGCTTGAGGGTGCTGGTACAGGGCAAGGAGGAAGATGAGAGGGAGGTGGATTGCTGGGAGAGGGGCAGAGATCTCTACACAGAGGCCAAAGGCACCCGAGGGGCAGCATTGAGAGTGTCAGAACAGCCCCAGATTACACCCAAGATCTTAGCATTTAATGAATGAGGTTAGATCCATTCCACCTGGGCCCGTTTCCCAGCAGCTCTAGGTGAAGTGGGAGGGGCCAGCTTTCTCTCCCTCCCTCCCTCCCTCACCTCACTTCCCCAGAGGAGTGAAAATACTCTGGACACAAGACCTCCCCAGAGAGAAAACCAAGAAACCAGGGTTCTGAAACAGCATCTTAATTCCTTCTAGAAGAGCCCCCTCTGATGTAGAGGGAGCTGAGGGAGGTGGACCCCAGGTAGGGGTGTCTTTAAAATTGGAAATGACTTGAGTGGGTTAAATGACGAGGGGAAGAAGGCAAGAGACAGAGCTACCACTGGATGATGGGGTGATTGATGGAGCCAGGTGAGCAGGCTTAGTGCCTGTTGCCATGGTTACCCCAGGGAAGTCCACTCTGGCACTGACACATCCCTGGAGCACGGGTTGCCACAGGCCAGGGACTGTTTTACTGCCCTCCCCACATCATGTCAATGTCAGTGACCCATCTTGTCAGTAAGGTGTGGTCATCATCAAAATAGGTGGAGTTTATTGAGCTCTGGTTAGGTGCGGGGCACTGTTCTAGGTGCTTTACATAGTCCCCATAACATTTTCTTTGTTGCCTTGATGAGGAAACCGAGGCGCAGTGAGGGAAAATCACCTACCCAAGGTCACACAGGCAGGGAAGAAGCAGAGGTGGGGTGTGAAGACGGGCAGTCTGAGTCAGAACCCGTAACCCCTGCGCCATCCTGACCCTGACGTAGTGCTGCGCTCACATCTCCGAGACTCAAAACTCAGCCCTGACGTGTACTTACGTGTGGCGATACCTCGTGGGATGCATCCGCTTCACCCACTGGGTGGGGGTGGGATCAGCATGTGTGGAAGTGGAAAGAGTCCCCTCTCAAAATGCACAAGGCCAGAGGATGCTTCATCGCTCTGGTTTCCTGCTAGCTAAAATTTTGTATACATTTGTGACTTGGGGAGAGGGGTTAGAATAAATTTGTAATCCAAATTGGTTGTCTTCAAGTTGATGCATTTTTTCCCCATATTTAAAAAAAAGCCCCGTTAACCTGAGAAAAAATATCCTTCGTTTATTCTTTCATTCAAGAAACTGTCACCGATGGGACTTCCCTGGTGGCGCGGTGGTTAGGACTCCACGCTCCCAATGCAGGGGGCCCGGGTTTGATCCCTGGTTGGGGAACTAGATCCCCCATGCATGCCACAGCTATAGAGCTGACGAGCCTCAACTAAGGAGCCCACCTGCTGCAACTAAGACCCGGCGCAACCGAATAAATAAATATTTTAAAAAAAAAAAAAACTGTCTGAGGTGCCCACCATGTTCCTCACCATGTTCTGTGCAGTGCTGGGGTCCCAGCCGTGACCGAGATAGCCCCAACCCTGCCCTCATGGGGGCTCACAGTCCAGTGGGGGGACGGATGCACATACAGACATTTCTTTTCCAATGTTACCTGCCCTGTGGTTATTTGGGAAGAAGGGACCAAGCTGAATCCCAGCTCCTCCCCTCCTGAGGGACTCAGTGCTTTAGGGCATTAAAAAACAGAAACGCTTATTTAAACACTGGCTCTCAAAAGCCTCATAGGATGTCCCAAGGGCTCTGCTTCTCCTGTCCCTTGTCAGGCCCCATTGTCCCCTGTGCTGGTTTCCCTGTTGGGAAGGCCCTTGCCTGGGGAGAGCCACCCCAGGAGAAGATGGATTTTGTAAAGCCCCGTCTGATCCATTGGCCCATATGGTCATCTCTGAGCTGGCCACTGGTGCTGTGACTGCAGGCCGGGGTCCCCCAGCCCCAGTAGACAGAGGGAGAGGAGAAGCATGTCCAGAGGAGAATCCACCCGCTCGCTAGACAAATGTTGACTGAGCATCTGCTGTGTGCCTGGCCCCATTCTGGTAGCTGGGGGTCAGCCAGGAACGAGGCAAGGTCACCGCCACCACGAGCCAACATCTAGTGCAGGGAAGCAGACAATAAAGAAAAATGATCCAGCGTCGGGGTGATGAGGGCTGAGAAGAAAGAGTTCGGGAGTAATAGGGGTGGCTGATTTCGATCAGATGCTCAAGGAGGAGGTGACATGAGAGGAGCTGCCAGAGAGTGTTGTTAGTATCTACAGAGGCCCTGAGGCAGGTGTGGGGATCAGCCTTTCCCTGGAACAGCGGGAGGACCTGCTATCAGAATTGAGCCCGGGCTAGCGGACCAAGGGCCTGGCGCTGCCTGTCTTTGGGAACAAAGATTTATTGGGACGTAGCCACACCCATGTGTTTATGTATATTTTTTATGGTTGCTTTTGCACGGCAATGACAGATTTGAGTCATTTGCGATAAATACCACATGGCCTTCGAAGATGCAAATATTTACTGTCAAGGCCTTTCCGTAAAGAGCTTACGGGCCAGAGAACAGAGTAAGCAAGGGGAGGAGGATGGGCGAGGGGCTCAGGAGCACAAAGGCTGGCCCCCTTTTGCCTCAGTTGGCACAGCTCTGGAGGGTCTTACCAGCTCCGATGCCCCATCGGGTGTCCTCTTGGGCCTCCCTGTCCGCTCCCGCTTCCGTCACTCCCCACCCACAGGAGCTACTCCCTGGAGACGCCGCGATAACCCCGCTGTTCGAAGATCTCAGAGTCTCCCCCTCAGTCTACGGCAGCAAGGCACAATGAGACGTGTAGTTTATATAGTCCACCATGTTCATATTTATATAATAATTCACAATTCACCCTATATACGTAGGATAAACGCTGTGTAATTCATGCATTATGTGACATAATGGAATATAATGCCACATAGAATGGAATATAAAAATCTTTTTTGTGTAATATGTCACATGACGTTATATATTCCATGTTGTGTGTGTTGTGCGTGTATATATTTACCATTGGAAGGAAAATTTCGCTAAAAACTACCTTTAATATGTGCCGTGCAGTTTGATATTTCCTGTTGTATTGCATTTCATGAAGAAAAACTACAGCTGTATATAGATATGATCATATATACCTAATATGTATCCTAACCATATAAAATCTATTGTATTATATAACACAGAATAATATATATTATATATCACATATTACATATCTTGTTAGAACAAAAGTTTCGCTAAACAATAATCGCCCTTACCGTGTGCAACGCACTCTGTTACTTTCTATTCACTTTTATTCTCTTTCATAAAGAAAAGCATACACACATGTATGGATTATACAAACCTACGTAAAGCGGGCTGCCTTGGGCTACGGCGAAGACTTTGGCGTTTCCTGTGGGGTAAGCAGGAGCCACGGGAGGTGCTCTGAGCAGAAGAGGGATGTGAGCTGGCTTAGTTTTAACAGGATCCCCAGACGCACTATTGTGGGCAAAGGTGGAAGCCGCCAGCCCAGCGAAGAGGCAGCTGTGATTGTCCAGGCGGGAGGCGATGGTGGCTGGACCAGGCGGAGACAGTGGAGGTAGACAGAAGTGGGATTCTGGGCATATTAATACATCAGAGATGGAGCAGACAGGATTTACTGAGTGATGGGAGGTGGGGAGTCATTGATGGCTTCAAGGTTTTTGCTCTGTGTATGGACAAGGGACATACTGGTGCTGAGATGGTGAGGCTGCAGCAGAAGCAGTGTGAGGAGATATGGATAGCCTTGCCCTTCCCTTGCCCCTGGTCGCCTCAGATCTGGGAGCCCTCTGGCAGGCTTTGGTTATTTGTTCTGAATGGCAGCCGGCGGGGGCTGGAAAGACAGTCCTGGTCTCTCTCCTCGCGCTGTGAAACTGACATTCTTTATCTCACAGGCGCCTCCAGCAGGGCATGCTACTGGAGTCCATTTGGGACGTCCTGGAGGAAGGAGGCAACTGGAGGTGGTGGGCTGGGGCTTGGGACTCCGGTCTTAGGGCTCCCCTCACCCCTGGAATGGCAGCACCCAGACCAGGCTTCCCAGAGGCACCTCCACCAAGTAAGGGCTGATATGGACCTGGGGGCAGGGGTACCGCGGGGTCCGTCACGTCCAAGATGCCTGCCTCACTCGGAGGCCACATCCTTGTGCCTTGATATTTACTATATTTTGATAGTCTCTTCCTAGAGTTCAGCCATTCCAGGGAAACCAAAGTCCCCTCCCTGAAAGGAATCCTGTCTCTGGTTTGGGGGCAATGTTGGCAGAACCCTTTTGGGAGTGATCTGGCCATGCCACCTTTGTGGGCATGGACGCTGTCCCCCTCTTCCCTCTCGTGAGCGACCTGCACACACCTCTCTGGCCAGCATGAGCGTTTCCTCAGGGAGATGCCAAGTGCTAAAGAACTGCATAGGTTACAAACATTTATAGTTAATATAAAAACGCCCCCTAAAAGCTCTGCGAAGTGTCAGAGGAACTGTCAACACTTGCAGTTATCACACTTAAAAATTCTTCAACCCAAACAGTGCACAGTAGAATTTCATTATTCTTTTAATTTGTATTTTCTTGTTTTACCTGTAGGCTGAGCGTCTTTTCGGCCATTTATCGGATGTTTGTTCTGCTTTTGAAAAATGCCCGTTTTCATTGTCTGAAATTAATGTTCGTTTCTGGTGTGTTTTGTCCTACTGAAAGTTTTTTCATTGTTAAGTAACTGAATCTATGAGTCTTTTTTCTTTCAGGCACTTGTTTTTTCTGTCTTTATTTGAGAAGGGCTTCTCAACCCCAAGAATTTGTATCTCCCACTCTCCCTTCTTCTAATATTTGTATCGACGTTCTCTTTGTGCTTGTCATTCACTGAGCTTGTGTTGCATTGTGTTTTGGTTCCTAATGTGTACAACGTTGGGATCTGCGTTCTTCAGTTTCTAAATGTATGGCTGGCTGACATCTCGAAGTGCATGGAATGGCCCATCCTTTCCCTCCTCACCTGGGACTGGACAGCCGCGTTCGCTGTGTTCCCCGGTCACAAGTACCTTTTTCTCAATCCTGTTCTGTCAACCGTTTGTCCATCCTGCATCAACACCAGGTCTTTTGAATGCCAAGAGCTTGAAAATAGTTTTTGGTCTCTTCAAGGCAACCTGCCAGTCTCGTTCTTATTTTCAAACTTATCTGAGTTATTCCTGTGCCTTTGCTCCTTGATATGCATTTTTGAAGGTTAATGGACTTTACTTTTTGAGCAGTTTTAGGCTTAGAGAAAAATGGAGCAGAACGTACAGAGAATTCCCACATATCCCCTCCCCACAGAGGCACACGTAGTTGCCCCTATTACTAACATCTTGCGTTAGTGTGTACATTTGTTACAATTGAGAAGCAAATATATGTATATTTTTAACATCTTTATTGGGGTATAATTGCTTTACAATGGTGTGTTAGTGTCTGCTTTATAACAAAGTGAATCAGTTATACAGAGAAGCAAATATTGATATATTACTAAAGTCAGTAGTTTACATTAAGGTTCACTCTTGGTGTTGTATATTCCGTGGGTTTGGACAAATGTATACTGACGTGTATCCACCATTATAATGTCACACAGAATGGTTTTGCTGCCCTAAAAATCCACCTGTTCATTGCTCCCTCCCCGACCCTGAGTCCCTGGCAACACTGATCTCTTTACTCTCTCCATAGTTTGGCATGGTATGAACCCTCTGCACCTCTGTCTGTCACTTACTGACACTCCTGCATTTGCTGAGTCACTGAATCCATGAGTGTCAAAAGATACCTGGCCAAATCCCAGCCAGATAGCCTCCAGGCCCTCCCATCCTATAGTGTGAACTGAATGGTGGCCCCCTAAGGAGCCTAGGTCCCAATCCCTGGAACCTGTGAATGTGACCTTATCAGATAAAAATTTTTGCAGATGTGATTGAGTTAAAGATATTGAGGGGCTTCCCTGGTGGCGCAGTGGTGGAGAGTCCACCTGCCGATGCAGGGGACGGGGGTTCGTGCTCCGGTCCGGGAAGATCCCACATGCCGCGGAGCGGCTGCGCCCGTGAGCTATGGCCGCTGAGCCTGCGTGTCCGGAGCCTGTGCTCCGCAACGGGAGAGGCCACAACAGTGAGAGGCCCGCGTACCGCAAAAAAAAAAGAAAAGCAGATGGGCTCTGAATCTCTAGGGAGAAGATATTTAGGATTGCTGTCACTTTTTGGGGAACAGAAGATCCCCCCTGCAAAATATCCCTCTCAAGAAACTTTTGAAATATTTAGAAGCTTATTTTTACTTATTTTGAGGCATTGGCTAAAAGGCATTAAGTTACAACCCAATTTTCAGCCAGTAAATTAGTATCTGCGAATTAACCAACAAGCTTTGTGACTTAGTCTGTTTTCTTCACTGCTGTACTACTCAGATATTTTGGGCAGCCGAGTCTACAAGTCTGCTGAAAACTTACCCTCATCTAGCTGAGTATTCTCCTATACATGTCACAAAATATGTATTATATAAACCCTTTCTACTTAAATTCAGCATCTCTCTAATGTAGAATAAAAATTTGATTATAGGGAATTCCCTGGTGGCCCAGCGGTTAGGACTCCGCGCTTCCACTGCAGGGGGCACGGGTTCGATCCCTGGTCGGGCAACTAAGATCCTGCAAGCTGCGGGGCGTGGCCAATAAAAATAAATAAATAAAATTAAAAGGCTCTTACTGAACCAGTTAAAAAACTTAATTATCATAATTTTCATAAGGTCGACAATGCACCTGAAAAACCTTTTTGTATTTATCAAGTATCATACAGAAGAACGTTTTTGGTTTGATCTTCCGTGAACAGGTGTCGTGGTCTTTGAGCTGAAAATACATAAAGGCGATATATTCAACAAAGTTTTGAAAAACAGTCGGGGTTTTACTATTTATTAACACTGGGCTATTTTAATATTTATTTATTTGGCTGCGCCAAGTCTTAGTTGTGGCACGTGGGATCTTTAGGTTGCGGCATTCATGCGGGATCTAGTTCCCTGACCAGGGATCGAACCGGGGCACCCCGCATTGGGAGCGTGAAGTCTTAACCACTGGACCACCAGGGAAGTCTCAACACTGGGATGTTTTATAATTAACATCTGCAGGGCTGATCTCAAAGCATGGTGTGGGGGCTTCCCTGGTGGCGCAGTGGTTGAGAGTCCGCCTGCCGATGCAGGGGCACAGGTTCGTGCCCCGGTCCGGGAAGATCCCACATGCCTAGGAGCGGCTGGGCCCGTGAACCATGGCCGCTGAGCCTGCGCATCCGGAGCCTGTGCTCCGCAACGGGAGAGGCCACAACAGTGAGAGGCCCGTGAAACGCCCCCCCGAAAAAAAAAAAGCATAGTGTGGCAGTAGTAACATGAACATTGCTCTATAAGGCAAGAGAAAACAGTCCCGGCCCTTTTCCTGTGTGGCCCAGAGATAGTTATTCTCTGAACCCCAGTTTCCTCATTTACTTAAATAGAGATGCAAAGACTTGATGAACAGGTGATAGGTCACGAGGACGTTGAACAAGCATGACTCAGAGTATGATCAGAACAAACAAAAAAGGAAGAGATTCTCCCCTCAGGCTTTGGGAGGGAGCGCAGCCCGGCTGACACCTGATTTTGCCTCAGTGATGCTGATTTTGAACTTCTGTCCCTCGGAACTGTGAGAGAATAAATTTCTGTTGTTTTAAGCCGTCCAGTTCATAGTAATGTGTCATAGTAGCCACAGGAAACTAATCTGCTCCCACGATCTGATGGCTCATCCCGAGTAGCTCTGGCCTTTCAGTTAAAGAAAGGACAAGCCTAGGAGTTCCCTGGTGGTCTAGTGGTTAGGATCCGGCGCTTTCACTGCTGTGACCTGGGTTCAATCCCTGGTCAGGGAACTGGGGTCCTGCATACCGAGCGGTGTGGCCGAAAGAAAGAAAGAAAGAAGGAAAGAACAAGCCTACTCCACTTTGCTGGAGGTGTGGAGGACCTGGATTTTCCAGAGACTTCTCATGGCTTTCCCCTATGTTGCCTGGGAGAGAAAATTATTCCTCAACTCTGGACATGGGTATTTTGACAGCACGTTTAGTAGTCTATGTCAGAAGACTAGTCAGACCTTTATTTACTAGCTCACATTTTTTTTAATGTTTTTTATTCTTTCATATATATTTTTTTAATTTTTACTTCTGGCTGCATTGGGTCTTTGTTGCTGCACACAGGCTTTCTCTAGTTGCGGCGAGTGGGGGCTGCTCTTCGTTGCGGTGCGTGGGCTTCTCATTGCAGTGGCTTCTCTTGTTGCGGAGCACGGGCTCTAGGCGCACAGGCTTCAGTAGTTGTGGCACACGGGCTCAGTAGTTGTGGCTCGCAGACTCTAGAGCGCAGCCTCAGTAGTTGTGGCGCACGCACTTAGTTGCTCCGTGGCGTGTGGGATCTTCCCGGACCAGAGCTCGAACCCATGTCCCCTGCGTTGGCAGGCGGATTCTTAACCACTGCGCCACCAGGGAAGTCCCAACTAGCCCACACTTTATTGAGCAGTTTATTTTTTCCAGGTTGTAGAAGCTCTGTTTCTATCCTTGGGTCAATTTTCTCATTGCATGTTTCCCTTTTCGTCTGATTTTTTTTTTTTAGTTGGAATAAAACAAACACACAGTAACGTGTGCACTGGTATAGGGAGGGCTCAATGAATGCTTATAAATGGGGATCCATTGGGAACCAGCACCCAGATGGAGACAGAGGACATTCCAGGACCCCAGAAGGCCCCCTCCTGCTACTTCCCAGGCAGCACCCCCTCCCCCTCCCAGCTGTAACCACTGTGCTGAAATCTGTCACTGTAGATTAGATTTGCCTGTTCCTGAACTTCATATCCATGGACTCATAGGGAATGTTCTTCTCTGGATCTGGCTTCTTCAACATAGTATCTGGGAGATGCATCTGTGTTGTTCTGTGTAGCAATCGTTTGTCCTTTTTTGGTGCTGTGTAGTATTCCACTGTCAACTAGAACACACTTCGTTTACCAGCCAACTGACTGACGAGCACGCAAATTGTCTCCAGGCTCCTGCTTGTTCTGAGTGAGGCCGCTAGGGCCACTTTGACACCAGGCTTTGGTGGGCATCACGCTCGTTTCCCTAGGGAATATCTAGGAGGGGGATCGCTGGGTCATAGGGCGAGCCTATGTTTACCCTTAGGAGAAAATGCCAATTAAAAAAAAAAAAAGTGGGACTTCCCTGGTGGCGCAGTGGTTAAGACTCTGTGCTCCCAATGCAGGGGGGGCCCAGATTCAATCCCTGGTCAGGGAACTAGATCCCACACACATGACGCAACTAAGAGTTCACATGCCACAACTAAGGAGCCCACGTGCCACAACTAAGACCCGGCACAAACAGATAAATAAAATAAAATAAAATATTTAAATAAGTGACTGTAGGGGAGTTCCCTGGTGGTCCAGTCGTTAAGACTCGGTGCTTTCACTGCTGTGGCACTGGGCTCCATCCCTGGTTGGGGAACTAAGATTCCCACAACCCATGCAGTGCAGCCAAAAAAAAAGAGTGACTTTACCATAATAAATTCTCCTGCTCTTCACAATGTTCCATATCGACAGTCTTTGTTTTCTCTCTCTTTTTAATTTTAACCATCCTGTTAAGTATGTAGTGGTATCTGATTGTGGTTTTAATTTGTCTTTCTCTGATGAGTAATGATGTTGAGCATCTTTATCTGCTCTTATTGGCCATTCTCATCATCTTCTTTGGAGAAGATAATAATTGCATCTGTTAATACAATTATTCGATAATAATTAGATCTGTTCAAGTCTTTTGTCCATCGTATTAGCTTCCTGTGACTGCTGTAACAAATTACCCCAAACCTGGTGGCTTAAAACGATACACATTTATTCTCTTACAGTTCCTGAGGCCAGAAAACTGAAATCAGTATCCCTGGGCTGAAATCAAGATGTTGGCAGGGCTGTGCTGCCTCCAAAGGTTTGAGGGGAGAATCTGTTCCCTGCCTCTTCCAGCTCCTGGTGGCTCCAGGCTTTCCTTGGCTTGTGGCTGCATCAATCCAGTCTCTCCCTCCATCTTCCCGTGGCCTTCTCCTCTATATGCCTGTATCTTTTCCTCTTCTCTCTCATATAAGGACACTTGTCACTGGATTTAGGGCCCAGCGGGGTAATCCAGGATGATCTCATCTCACTATCCTTAACATTAATCACATCTGCAAAGACCCTTTTGCCAAATAAGGCAACATTCACCTGTTTTAGAGATTTGGGTGTGTTCATCCCTTCAACCTGTTACAGTGAGCAGATCTCCCCCTGCCGCCCTTTCATCAGGACACTTTGGGTTGCATTTAGGGCCCACCTAGATACTCCAGGAACATTCCGCATCTCAAGGTCCTTAACTCCATCACATCTGTAAAGTCCTTTTTGCCACATAAAGTAAGATTCACGAGATCCGGGGATTGGGAACCACCATTTAATATACCGCATCCACTTTTTCTAGGCTATTCCGTCGTCCTTCTCTAGTGATTTGTTGGTGCACTTCACAGAATTTGCATACTACCCCTTCTGTTGAGATGGGGATACTCTTGGTAAACCTCTCGTTAGAGCCTTGGGGTGAGAAGGCTGGCATGGAGGGTGTGGTCTGTGCTTCCCAGATGATCCCTAGTGGGCTCAGCACATTTTCAGCTGTTTATTGGACCTTTGAATTCTGTGAGAGATGCCTGCTTTGGGGAATTCCCTCGTGGTCCAGTGCTTAGGACTCCGTGCTCTCACTGCTGAGGGACTGGGTTCGATCCCTGGTCAGGGAACTAAAATCCCATAAACCGGGTTTCCCTGGTGGTGCAGTGGTTAAGAATCCACCTGTCAATGCAGGGGACACGGGTTCGAGCCCTGGTCCAGGAAGATCCCACATGCCGCGGAGCAACTAAGCCTGTGCGCCACAACTACTGAGTCTTCACTCTAGAGCCCGCGAGCCACAACTACTGAGCCCACGTGCCACAACTACTGAAACCTGCACGCCTAGAGCCTGTGCTCTGCAACAAGAGAAGCCACCGCAATGAGAAGCCTGTGCGCCACAACAAAGAGCAGCCCCCGCTCGCCACAACTAGAGAAAGCCTGCGTGCAGCAATGAAGACCAAATGCAGCTAAAAATAAATTTAAAAAAAATCCCATAAGCCACGTGGCATGGCCAAAAAAAAAAAAAAGAAATGCCTACTTTGCTTATCCTTAATGCTTTTTTGTGAGGTCTTCTGTACTTTTACAAAAGTTTTTCAATTTTTAAAATTTATTTTATTTATTCTTTTATTTTTGGCTGCGTCGGGTCTTAGTTGTGGCATGTGGGATCTTTAGTGGCAATGCACGGGCTTCTCTCTACTTGCGGTGTGTGGGTTCTATAGTTTGCGGCACTCAGCCTCTCTAGTTGAGGTGCGCAGGCCCAGTAGTTGGGGCGCGCGGGTTTAGTTGCCCCGCGGCGTGTGGGACCTTAGTTCCCCGACCAAGGATCAAACCCGCATCCCCAACATTGGAAGGTGGACTCCCAACCACTGGACCACCAGGGAAAGTCCCCAAGTTTTTCAATTTAATAAGCCAGATTTCCATCTTTTACTTTATGGCTTTTACTTTTCCTCCCTTGTCTGGGAAGACCTTCTTTGCCTCAAGTTATAAGCATCCCCACCCTAAGAGTGCAGGATGATGATAACCGTCATTTTACAGAGGAGGAAACTGAGGCCCAGAGGAAACTAATCTCTTTTAGTTCACATTTCTTAGGCTCCAGGCACTGTGAGAAGGATTTTACGAGAGTCATATCTTTGAATCCTTGAATCTCCTTGTGCTGGGGTTCCTCCAAACCACCCTCAGACCCGATGATTTGCTAAGTAGGACTCAGAAAAGCTGATATATAATTTATTGCAGTGGAAGGATACAGATTACATTCAACAAAGGAAAGGATACATGGGGTGAAGTCCAGGTGCAGAGGGGACAGCTTGTGCAAAGGCCCAGAGATGTGAGTGAGGAGGGATGTGCAAAAAAAAAAAAAAAGATTTCATGGCTTAGTCCTACAGCTAGTGGGCAGGACGAGGGGCTGGTGACCAGATCATACAGGGCCTGGGGCCATGGAAAGGAAGGTATGGCTCCAGGCCTTTCTTGACTTGGGAGCTGAGGGCACTGGATGGCCTGGAGTTCAAGGAGTCAGTGTCAAAAGGAATCCCATTCCGATCACTTCGTTTCCCAATCATATTTTCTACAGAGTTCAAGAGACAGCAGGCTCACTATAGAAACCGCAGCAAACACTGAGAAACAAAAACACTGAGAAATGAAAAAAATCATCTGTAATTCCACTACCCAGAGATGATCGTTGTTAACTTTTAGCTCTGTTTCATGATCCTAATGGCACACGCGTGTGTATAGAGAAAAAAGTGAGGCATCGTATATATATTGGTAGATACACACATACGTACAAAGTGGGCATCATTCTATAAAATGCTCTAGATCTGTATTTCAAGTGACCGATAAGGAGTCTTGGAGGAGAAGGTGTCAGACCCCCTTGGCCAGGTGAGGGTGGATTTAGGAGCCCTTCTCATTTATGAGCAGCAGTTTCCGAGGGAAGGGTGTTCTCGTAAAGGGCACGGCATGTGCAAAGACCCGGTGGCCACAGGGAACGGTCGGAATGGCTGGAGCAGGGCAGGGGTGGGGCAAGATGAGCTGGCGATGGCAGATTTGTGCAGGACCTCAGGACCCCTGAGAGCCCTGAGCAGCTGTGTGAGTTTTTCCCGTGTGTTTGCTTTGTTCGTTTTGTTTACTGAAGCGCGTGCAGGACAGCAGTGTGGGCAGGAGTGGTGAAGGATCCAGGGAGGAGCTAAGGCTCCCAGGGACTGGACACCACCCAGAGATGGTCAGAAAGGCACCAGGACCAGCACCAGGATGGGCAGATGTAAGAGCTGCAGCCCAGCCACGGAGGGGACAGGGGAGACATGCCCACCTCCACCTTCTCCTTTCCCCCCCGCCTTTTTTTTTTTTTAATTTATTTTATTTATTTATTTTTGGCTATGCTGGATCTTTGTTGCTGCGAGCGGGCTTTCTTTCGTTGCGGCGAGCGGGGGCTACTCTTCGTTGCGGTGCGCGGGTTTCTCATTGCAGTGGCTTCTCTTTTTGTGGAGCACGGGCTCTAGGTGCGTGGGCTTCAGTAGCTGTGGCTCGCGGGCTTCAGTAGTTGTGGCTCGCAGGCTCTAGAGCACAGGCTTAGTAGTTGTGGCGCACAGGCTTAGTTGCTCCGCGGCACGTGGGATCTTCCCGGACCAGGGCTCGAACCCGTGTTCCTTGCATTGGCAGGCGGATTCTTAACCACTGCGCCACCAGGGAAGTCCACCTGTCCCCTCCTCTCTTGAGGGCACTGCCCAAAGTCGTGCCCACCAGAAACAGAGGATAGGCACTCAGCTTCCTGGGAGCAGAGAAGGGCAGGCAAGAGTAGAGAGGGGGTCTGGGAGCAGAGGGAAGTATCACAGCCCCAGCGTTCCCCAGCTTTCCAGGGGAGCATGAGACCAGGACACCCAACACCAACCAGTCACGTGCAGTTACCTCGTGTGATCTTGCAGTTCGGGAGCTAAGGTCCTGGGCTTGGTGAGTCACACTCAAAGCATCGGGTTGGTTCCAAGGCTTCTCTCTCCCTTCCCAAGTGTGACTCAGATAGCAACAACCCCCGGGACGGCAGGTGGATGGGCTTCCCTGCAACGTGGAATACTGCACATGACTGCGAGTTAGTGCATGCTTCCCACGGGGTGGGGGGGACGCATGCTCCTGGGAGAAGTTTGGATCCATAGAGGTTCCAATTCCTAGAAAGGAGATTGCTCTTGTTCTTTCCTGTTCTGTAACATCTGTTCATAAAATGTAATCAGCCAGTAGGAAAAGAGGAAAGTCCCACATTTCTAACCAGTTAATAGTACGATTTGCTTTTCATCAAAACCAGATGAGAGTGTGTGCCCATCAATACCAGGCTTGTTCCATCAGGGACGTCTTCGCATGAGAACATACACAAATCTCATCACCAGTCTTCACTTTATTCTGTAAAATACAGAGAAGAGAAAACTAAACACCCGGGTCACCACCAGCCCAGCTTCAGAGACAGGGCTTCCCCTGATCTTGGAAGTGTCTGTGGGACCCTTGAGGGGGGCAGCAGGCCTCAGTGCGGTGCAGTGGCCCTCCAGTGATTTCCACCTGGTTGTGACTTCCAACAACCAGGAGCTGAGCCTCTTTTCCACCCCCGTGCCTGCCTACGTTTGGAGTCGGCCACTCTTGTGAGACACCCAGGAGATTTCCCATTACACACATGTGGGCATCTGGGACGTGGAGCGGGGGAGGGGCTCAGAGGAGGGCAGAACACAGGAGGGGCTGCCCCCGATGTCACTTCTGGAACTGTGGGAAGGGACTTTGAAAGCCCCAGCCCCCCTCTGTGTGGATGAGAAGTTCTTGTGCATACCTTAACCTGGTGACAGGGAGACTGGGCCCAGAGAGGGCAGGACCCTTGTTTGAGGTCACACAGTGGGAAGCTGGAACGCAGCTAAGTTAATGGCACAGACGCCCTGTCCAGTAGCAGACAAGCCCCTCCGCGGAGGGCAGAGCTCCCGGGAAGGAAGGAGAGAGAAAAGGGTCTCTGTGACCCCCAGAGCAGAAAGGGAAGACGCTGGCGGGGCCAGGACCTACCTAGAGTTTTCTGGGGTGTATGTCCTGCAGTCTTCAGCCTCTAACTTTTCCGGGTTCATGGGGATGACCATGAACTTCCCCAGGTTGGCAGCACCTCTGCGTGAGGTGGTGGAAACGGTAGACGTCTCTGCAGCAGCTCCACTTCCAGTGCTTGGGGTCCAGCGTCACACTGCCACAGAGCCGCCACGGCTCCTTTCTCACCACCAGCTCTTCACCTGGGGCCAGACACGGCTCAGAGGGAGGGCCTGGGCGGAGGGCCTCTGCCTGCGCCCTGCTCCCATCCCTTATCCCCCTCGCATCCGTTCATTTTGTTTCTTTTCGACTTGCGGGATGTTAGTTCCCCGACCAGGGACTGAACCCGGGACCTTGGCAGTGAAAGCATGGAGTCCTAACCACCGGACCGCCAAGGAATTCCCTTTTCCCTTGTTTTTGTTTTTGTTTTTTTTCTTAAATACCTTTATTAAGGTAGAATTCACATATCATACAATTCACCCATTTAAAGCCTACAATTCAGTGGGTTTTAGTATATTTGCGGGGTTGTGCAGTCAGCACCACAATCAATTTTAGAACATGTCCATCACCCTAAAAGGAAACCCTGTGTCCATTAGCACTCGCTCCCCATTCCCTCCGACCTCCCCAGCCCCCTCAGCCCTGGGCAGCCACCAGTCTACTTACTGTCTCTATAGATTTGCCTATTCTGGACATTGACCTCCCCATTTTCCATTTCCACCAGCAGTGTATAAGAGTTCTCATTTCCCCACATCCTTACCAACCCATGTTATCTGACTCTCTGATTATCCCATCCCCTAGTGAGTGGGAAGTCGTATCTCCTTGTGGTTCTGATTTGCATTTCCCTGCATCCGTTCATCCTTTACCCAGCACTGATGTCCAACGTCCCATCCGCCTCTGTCCCCAGAGCAGTCGTGACCCCTCTCCTCTGGCTGCCTCCTCCTCATCTGCCTTCTGCCTGGCCCAGGGGCGTGGGTTCTGTGCTGAGCTCTCCAGCCCTCAGTGGGCTCCTGCCCTTGTGCGCAGGGTTACCAACCGCTCACCTTGGGCGCCCCGGTCACAACCAAAGAAGTACACTTACCTGGTTCTAGGGCTGCAACTAATGTCACTGAAGTTGCTTAGGCAAGTAGCGCCCGGTCAGGGTTTAAGCTCCGTTCTCCCCCTCAGGCAGTTAAGTCACCCCTCTGAG
The DNA here is from genome assembly GCF_003676395.1 of Aethalodelphis obliquidens. Classification (NCBI taxonomy): domain Eukaryota; kingdom Metazoa; phylum Chordata; class Mammalia; order Artiodactyla; family Delphinidae; genus Aethalodelphis; species Aethalodelphis obliquidens. Next base: position 11,627,308 of record NW_020837987.1, on the reverse strand, counting down.
CCACACTTTTCCCATCTCTAAAATGGGGTTGTCTGCTTCACGGGGGTGTCGCCCAGAGTGAAAGTGGCTGTCAGGTAGTGGGGTTGAAATAAGGGATAATAGAAATGCTTCGCCAGCTGGGCCTGTGGTAAGATGGGACTCTTTATTTATTTATTTATTTTTGGCCGCGCCGCCTGGCTTGCGGGATCTTAATTCCCCAACCAGGGATCGAACCCCGACCCTCAGCAGTGAAAGCACCGAGTCCTAACCTCCAGGGACCTCCAGGGAATTGCTGGGACCGGACTCTCGACTTTGGCTCTTGTCTCGGCCGATCACGCCCCTTCTCCCTCCCAGCCCAGCAGATGCCCCATTTCTCCTCCCTCCCGGGAAGCACTCCCTACCCCCCTGCACCCATATTCAGCGCAAGGCGCTGGCATGGGAGATCCACACAGACGACCCCAGGACCCGGGGGTGGGAAGTGGGTCAGAATTCCACACTCAGGTTGGCATTTCAGCTGGTGCGGAGCACGGAGGTGGAGGTTGAGCCCCTCGCTGCTGCCCAGCCACCCCAGAGGGGTCAGACTTCCCTGTTCCCCGCACCCATGGTCACCTTTAGAGAGATGGGGCCATCCGTGCAGGAATGGGAACAGCGCGAGGAAGAGAGCTGCAGGGGAGAGAGACGTGAGGGTCGGGGAGCTGGGCCGGAGGAGGAGGGTGGTGGGGACAGGCCTGTACCTGAGAAGATAAGGAGTCCGGATCCGCCGCTGACACTGGTCCTGGGCCCTGGCCTGCGTCTGGAGGCCCCTGGTTGGCACATGTTACGGAGGCCAGCAGCACCTGGGGAAGACAGCTTCTGTCTTCTGCCCTCTGTCCTGCAAAGTCAATCACCAATGAGCTCCAGATGCAAGTAACTCACTTGGTAATAAAGAATATATGTAAGCGTTACCACAATTCCTAACACAACCCTTCAAAGTCATTCATAAATTCCTAAAGGATGGGTGTATCTTTGTTATGCTAATGGCATGACTCAGACCGAGCCAGTCACCAGAAAGATCTAGACATAAGGTATAGATATAAGATATAGAGGGTTGTGATTTTGTTTTTATTTTATTGAAGTATTGTTAATTTACAATGTTGCGTTAGTTTCAGGTGTACAGCAAAGTGATTCAGTTATATATATATATATTTTTTTCAGATTCTTTTCCATTATAGGTTATTACAAGATATTGAGTAGAGTTCCCTGTGCTATACAGTAGGTCCTTGTTGCTTACCTATTTTATATATATTAGTGTGTATGTGTGAATCCCAAACTCCTAATTTATCTCTGCCCCCTGCCCCCAGAGGGTTGTGATTTGATTTGATTTGATTTAAATAAATAAATGTATTAGTTGCGGTGTGTGGGGTTTTTAGTTGCAGCATGTGGACTTCTTAGTTGCAGCAGACATGCGGGATCTAGTTCCCCGACCAGGGATCGAACCCGGGCCCCCCTGTATTGGGAGTGCAGAGCCCTAGCCACTGGACCACCAGGGAAGTCCCAGGTTGTGATTTTAAACTAGCTATATTGGGAGCTCTGGAGATTGTGTTCAGTCACTTGGCCGAAGATTTCATCACTCTTGATGAAACTGAGTGCTTCCTGGGTGGCAGCCTGAGTCCTGTTCTGATTGCTGTTCTGATACAGGGAGAGAGCAAAGGAAGCTCTGTGTTCCCTCCTAGACCTCACCCTCTGTACCTCTTTTATAATAAAACTGTAATTGTAAGTATAACATTTTCAGGGGGTTCTGTGAGCCATTCTAGCCAGTTATTGCATCTGAGAGAATTGTGGGAGCCCTGAATCTGCAGCCAGTGAGTCAGGAGTGAACATGGCCTGGGAAGCCCACTTGTGGCTGACGTCTGGAGTGTGGGCAGTCTCGTGGGACTGAGCCCTTACCTTGTGGGGTGTGCGCTAACTCTGGACCGCATTGCAGTACACCCAGTAGGTGTTGACCAGTTGGAGGTGAAATAGGCCAGTACCTAAACCAATTTCTCATTACCAAGTTACCTTTTCTTTGTAAACTGTGGCAAGATATACATAACATAAAATTCATCATTTTAACCATTTTTAAGTGTACAGTTCAGTGGCATTAAGTACATTAAGTGTATTCACAGTGCTATTCAACCATCACCATCTATTTCCAGAACTCTTTCATCATTCCAGACGGAAACTCTTTGACTCTTAAATAACCAAGTTAGCTGCCAATAGGGGCCCTTATTCCCCTCTTCAGAAAGTAATTACAGGGATAATAAATTACTGCTATTCTTTGACTCTTTGAAGGGGAGGAACAAGGGGCTCTTCCGGAGGGAAGTGAGACAGAAAAGGAAGGAAGTCTTTACAGGGTATGTTAGTAAGCAGATTACTTCTGTGAGTACCTGGGGCTCAGTCTTGCAGGGACCCTCCAAGAGACAGTGAATAAGGTACCCCAGAGTTTGCCCCCTCACCCCTCCAGGTTTCCTATGAGTTTTGAGTTTTAAGCTTAGAAGATGGACATATCACACCAAACAGCGGCCCCACTTCTACTTGACTTGAAAGGCAACATTAGGATGCCTTGGTGATTGGAAGGAAAGGACCTTCCCAAACAGCCATGCTAGGCAGAGGGGTGTCCTCAGGGACCATGGGCTAAATCTTTGTGCATTCCATCCTTAGCTTCTTAAGAATAATTCCTGGAAATGACGCCGCTGGATCTGATCATGCATAGGTTTTGAATTTTCCTCTTTGATTTAACAAACAAGTCATCAGTGTTCATAGGAGAAAATTTAAAAATCATAGACCACCACCAAACCCATCTCGCAGAAATAATCAGCTCCTACATTTTGGAGTATTTTCCATAAATACTATTTATTTGTTTGTTATTTATATTTCAGTTTTCTCCAATATTTTATTTGGAAAATTTTTCAAACCTACAGAGCAATGGAAGGAAATACACAATCAACACCCAAGTGCCCTTACTGGATCCATCCCTTGTTCACACTGTGTCCTGTTTATGTCCTTCAAATACCTAGGTCTCCATCTATACCCATGTTTGTGTCTTCTATCATGCTGCTATAACCAAATACCATAGGCTGGGTGGCTTAGACGACAGATATATATTTTCTTACATTCTGGAGACTGGGAAGTCCAAGATCAAGGCGCTGGCAGATTCAGTTCCTGACGAGGACCCTTTTCCTGGCTTGCAGACGGCCGCCTTCTCACTGTGTCCTCACAAGGCAAAGAGAGAGAGCGAGCCCTGGTGTCTCTTCCTCTTCTTATAAGGACTCTAATCCCATCATGGAGTCCCTGTCCCCAAGACCTCATCTAAACCTAATTACCTCCCAAAGACCCCACTTTCAAACACCATCACATTGGGGGTAAGGCCTTCAACATACGGATTTGGGGGCACACAAACATTTTAGTCCATAACAGTTTACATCTATATCTTTGTCTCTATATATACACAGATTTTCTTGCTGAATCATTTGAAAGTAATTTGCAGATGCCACGGCACTTTGTCCTTAAAGTTTTTTTTTTTTTTTTTGGCCATGCTGTGCGGCTTGCGGGATCTTAGTTCCCCGACCAGGGATCGAACCTGAGCCCTCGGCAGTGAAAACGCCAAGTCCTAACCACTGGAATGCCAGGGAAGTCCCCATCCTTAAAAACTGAAGCAAGTGTCTTCTAAGAATAAGGACCTTCTCCCACATAATCCACAAACCACTATACACTAAGAAAATGATTAATAATTTCATAATGTCATTTAAGAAACTGCTTCTTTTCAAATTTCTCCAACAATGTCAAAATGTCTTTTGTAGAGTTTTCTTCCACCTCCAATCCAGGATCCAATCATGATCCACAAATTATATTTCATAGTCACATCTCTTTAATCTTGAAAAAGCTAAGACAGTTCCTTAGCTCTTTTGGATTTTTATAACTTTGGGTTTTTGGAACTTCCAGCTCAGTTGCCCTGTAGCAACTGACCCACACTCTGGACCATAATTAGATTCAGAGTGAACATTTTCAGCGGGAAAACGATGTGTGTGGTGCTGCATCTTTCCCTTGGCAACTCCATCAGGACACGATGTCGGTGTGTCCCGTTTCTGATGATGGTGAGTTTGATCACTTGGTTCAGGTGATGACCACCAGGTCTGCCTCTGGAAAAGTGCCCTTTGCCCTTTTGTAATTGGTCAGTAGTTTATTTATTCATTGATTGATTCATTCATTCATTCGTTTATGTTTTTAGCAAATATTCCATGAATATCATCTCTGTGCCCAGTCCTGTGCTAGGCAGGGCTGTGCTGGGAACACAGTGGTGACCAAGACACTCTGGATCCTGCCTTCTCGGGACTCCCAGGTCACGAGGGAGACAGTCCAGCCACAGATAGTGATGACCCACAGTGCGTGGACCTGGGATGGGGGAACCCGCATGACTCGTGATGGACCCAGCCTGGGGGGTCACGAAGGACTCCCAACAGGAGGAGGCATCTGAAAATTCAGGGTGGGTGTGGAGAGGAGTGAGTGTTGCAGGCAGAGGGAATAGCATATGCAAAGGCCCAGGGGTGGGAGAGAGCAGAGGGGTCTGGGCACTGAATGAACAGTTGGAAACTCCCCATCAACCGTGGGGTAGATCCCATTGGGCCTTGTGGCCATTTTAAGGAGTCAGGACGTTTTCTGTGAGCTAGTAGAGGCCACTGCAGTAGGGTTTTCGTCAGGAGGGCTGTGGCTTCGGTGCATTTTTATTTTCTGGGACCATCACTCCGTGGGGAGCGTGGATTGAGAGGACGGGGCTGAACTAGTGCCGGCTGGGGAGCTGCAGGGGGCGCTGAGGGGCAGAGACTGGGATTCATCAGATCCGGTGACTAATCAGGTGAGGGGGCAAGGCTCCAAGATAACAGTGCTCAGGTCCCACGAGTATTGTGTCTGTGCGTGTGCACGTGTGTAATTACACTAAATGTTTATTTTTATTCTCAGTTTAAAGCACAAAACATTCTCTAAGGCTTATGAAAAGCAGCAATTCCCAGCCCCACGCTACCCACTCTGTACCCTTTCTCCTGCCACAAACTCTTTCAGTCCTTTTCTCTGTTTCTCTGCCTTATCTCGAATTTTTTTGTCAAAGCAGCTTTAAGTGAGGTCTAAGCTTTACGTGAGAGGTATAAGTGACACACAATACAATGCATGTATATAAAGTGTATCATTTGATGGTTTAAATTTTTTTTAAATTTTATTCAAGTGCAGTTGATTTACAATATTTAAATATCTCTTTTTTCTACCTATAAAATACCTCTTTTATGTAAAGTAGTGTGTATTAATTGATGTTTTGACATACGTATGCACCCGTGAAACCACCACCACATTGAAGGTAGTAGACACATCTCATCGCTCCCCAGTCTCCTCAAGCCCCTCCCCCTGCCCCCTCCCCTCTCCCCTCCCCCAAGGAACCCCTGAGCAGCCTCGTCTGGCTGCAGATCACAAACGTCAGGTTGCACTCACAGAAAACAAACTGTGGTTACCAAAGGGGAAAGGGGGAGAGGGATACATTTGGAGTTTGGGATTAACAGATACACACTACTGTATATAAAATAGATAAACAGCAAGGTCCCACTGTATAGCACAGGGAACTGCATTCAATATCTTGTAATAAACTATAATGGAAAAGAATCTGAAAAAGATACACATGTATGACTGAATCCCTTTGCTGGACACCTGAAACTATCACAACATTGTAAATCAACTATACTTCAATTAAAAAAATTAAAACATGTCAAGTTACAGGGCCCATGGAGGAAGCAGGATCCTTCCTCCACAGCTGCTTTTCTTTGGCTTCTTGCAGTGAGGGTAGCTCAGGCAGTGGTAGGAGCCGAAACTGTGGCCGAGGGTGCCCCTTGTGTGGTGTTTTGCAGTTTTGTTTTTTTGTTTTTTAATTGGTGTAAAATTCACATAACATAGAATTAACCATTTTATAGTGAATAAGTGGCATGTGTACATTCACCACACTGTACCACCATCACCTCTATCTAATTCCAAAACATTTTCACGACCCCCCAAATAAGAGTTGGTACCCATTAAGTGGCTACTCTCCACCCCCTCCCCCTCCAACTCCTGGCCACCAGCAATCTGATTTCTATCTCTAGGGATTTGCCTGTTCTGGACATTTCTTATCAGTGGAATCATACAATCAGAACTTTTGTGTCTGGCTTCTTTCAACTTAGCATCATGTTTTCAAGGTTCATCCATGTTGCAGCAGGTATTAGTACTCCATTTCTTTTTATGGCTGGATAATATCCATTGTACAGATAGACCACAGTTTATCTGTACATCTGTCAATGAACATTTGGGTTGTTTCTCCTTTTGGCTGTTGTGAATAGTGCTGTGTGAAAATGGATGTAACTGGCAGTCATTTCTAGGCTTAGAGCATCTGTCTGGAGGGCAGTGGAGCATCGTGGAGGAGAGTGTGAGCTCTTACACTGAAATTCCTGGACTCAAGCCCTAGATCCACCTCATACTATTTGGATGAGCTGGCGTTCACCGGATGTCTTTGTGCTTGACAACAGAACTTCCTCTGTGGGATTATTACAACATGGAAACAGTTAATACATGTAAAACACTTAGGGAGGTGCCTAGCTCAGAGGAAATACTAGCAAAGCATTGAATTTTTGTCATCATCAGTGAACACTCTGCATTGCCAGCAACAGAAACCATCCTGGGCCAACGGAAGCAGAAAAAGAATATATTGGAAGGATATATTGGAGACCAAGGCTAGGAAAATCAGCAGGAATCTTGGAGGTCTATAGTTCAGGACACCAGTGTTGTCACCAAGAGACCCAAAATGTGTAATGGCACCTAGAACAGGGGTTTATTCCTTGCTTGTATAGCAGTTCTTGCAGGGGAGTCATGTGGCAGGACAGCCCTCTTCCTCTGCTCAGTCATTCAAGGACCCAGGCTGATGCAGTCCCACCATCTTCAGCTTGCGCCTTTCAAGGTCACCCTGGGGGTCATGTCCACTCCAGCCAGAGGTCAGTAAAGAGCATGAAGGAAGAGAGCACAGGTTTTATGGACCAGGACTGGAAGTGGCACTCTATTCACTTCACCTCAATTCCCCTTGCCGGGACTTAATGCCCTGGCCACACCTAACCCCCAGGGGCACTGGGAAATGTAGTCCCTGGCTGGACCAACACCTGGCAGCAAGGCATCTACCCCAGGTTGCCATGAGCACGAGACACTGGTGGACTCCTGAGGTCAGAGGACTGACAGCGCCGTGGGTACCACCCCACATCCGCCCTTCACCTGCCATCCTCCCTCCTGCATGACTCCTAGGCACTTCTGGCATCCTTGATACCTTGCTCAAGATTTCAGGTCCAGGGACTTCCCTGGTGGTTAAGAAGCCGCCTGCCAATTCAGGAGACACGGGTTCGAGCCCTGGTCTGGGAAGATCCCGCAGGCCGTGGAGCAACTAAGCCCTTGCGCCACAGCTACTGAGCAGGTGCTCTAGGGCCCATGTGCCACAACTACTGAAGCCCACATGCCTAGAGCCTGTGCTCTGCAACAAGAGAAGCCACCGCAATGAGAAGCCCGCGCATCTGCACGGCAGCATTTGCTAATTTCAGCGGGAGAGACTCTACTTTTTGCTTGTTTGTTTGTTTAAACAGCTTTATTGAGGTATAATCTACATGCCATAAAATTCACCTGTCTTGAGTGGACAGTTTATTTTTAGTAAATTTACATAGTCGTGCAATTGTTACCACAGTCACTTTAGAACATTTCCATCACTGAAAAGATCCCTCAAGTCCATTAGCAGTTCTCTCCCCATCCTCCCCTCCCCCAGCCCCTGGCAAACACTAACCTGCTTTCTGTCTCTGTGAATTTACCTATTCTGGACATTTCATAGAAAAGAATCATACACTACGTGGCCTTCTGTGTCTGGCTTCCTTCACTGCGCATAACGTTTTCAAGATTCGTCCCTGTCGTAACATGTATCAGTACTTGATTCCTTTTTATGTATTAATAATACTCCACTGTATAAATATACCAGATTTTGTTATCCATTCACAAATTGATGGACTTTGGGGTTGTTTCCCCTTTTTGGCTGTTGTGTGCTACTGGCCGTTGTTTTTTTTTTTTTTTTTTTTTGGCCGTTGTTTTGAATACAATTATTCTAGTGGGTGTGAAATGGAATCTCATTGTGGTTTTGATCGGTATTTCTCTGCTGACTTTTTTTTTTTTTTTTGGCTACGCCATGTGGCTTGTGGGAATCTTAGTTCCCCGACCAAGGATTGAACCGGGTCCCCCTGCAGTGGAAGCACCGAGTCCTAACTACTGGACTGCCAGGGAATTCCCAGCTATTGTTGAGGGTTTTTTTGTTGTTGTTTGTTTTTGCGATACGCTGGCCTCTCACTGTTGTGGCCTCTCCCGTTGCAGAGCACAGCCTCCGGACGCACAGGCTCAGCGGCCATGGCTCACGGACCCAGCCGCTCCGCGGCATGTGGGATCTTCCCAGACCGGGGCACAAACCCGTGTCCCCTGCATCGGCAGGCGGACTCTCAACCACTGCACCACGAGGGAAGCCCCTATTGTTGAGTTTTAAGAGCTCTTTATATGTTCTGCAACAAGTCCTTTATCAGATATATGATTTGCAAATATTTTCTCCTAGTCTGTGGCTTCTCACTTTCTTAATCTTATAAAATTCCTTTTTATTTAACAACTTTTTTTGAGGTATGACTTACATGCAATAAACTGTACTTATTTTAAGGGTTCACTTTGATGGGTTTTATCACAGGTATTTGCCATGAAACCACCACCATAGTTAAAAATATTTCCTTCACCCCCCAAATTTCCTTGTGTTCCCTTGCAGTCCATCTCTCCCGCCATACCTGACCTCAGGGAAGCACTGACCTGATTTCTATCACTGTGCATTCATCAAAATCCTTTTTTCTCCAAATGACCAAAAAATATAATTGTTATTCTTTTTGAACTAATTTTTTCCTTTTAATTGTGAAATATTGCAGACATAGAGGAAATACTATAACAAACACCCATGGACCTACCCCTTAGAATTAATAGATATTAACACTTTGCCCTATTTGCTTTGAGTTTTATTCCCTTGTTTAGGGACTAAAGCTAAAAAGCCTCACCCCGTTCTCACTCCTTCCTCCTTCATCTGTCCTGAAGTTGCTGAGTATTAGTCCCTGTGAGACTTTATACTTTTCCTGAATATATATGTGTGTCCATAGCGCACGTTCTTGTTTTTATCACGCTGTTTGTATCTTTTGGACCTAGTATTCCTTCTCGTTATGTTTGGGAGATTTTTCTGTGTTGAAGTATATAAAACTCATTCGTTCTTTTAATTTTTTCCTTTGCAAATCGTGAGATTGATTAGTAGCGAAATATTTCAGAAGTGTTGGTAAGCTGGCAAAAGCATGCCTGGGGATGTAAGACACTGCTAGGGAAGCAAACGAGTAATTTCACCATTTTTGCTTTGTTTTGTTTTAACCACTGTGCTCGGCAAGCATAGCTTCATTTCTAGGTTGTGACATAAAATCCTCCTCAATTTCAGGCTGAGCTTCCCTTTTGAGCCTTTACCTTTAAGACACTGTCTAGATTTACGGAGGTCATTGACAGATGGATTCAAATTTTGGTTTTTAAACAAAAAGGAATGTGAGGAATTCCCTGACCGTCCATTGGTTTAGACTCCACGCTTCCACTGCAGGTGGCGTGGGTTCAATCCCTGGTTGGGGAACCAAGATCTCGCAGGCCCCCCAGCGCAGCCAAAAAATATATATACATTTTTAAAAAATTAAAAAAAGAAAGGAATGGGCTGTCATCATGTCTTTGAGTCCCTTTAACACAGGCCATAATCGTGCCCGTCCCCCTCCCATTTTGAGTGGGGGCCTGGACTTTCTCAGTCCTGGATTCTGAATCCATTTTGCCTTTTAACAGACCCTCAGGGAGAATAGAGAGTTCAAGGTTCCATCACGACCCTGCTTCCTGCACCCAGGCAGGAGCCTGGGGAACATCATAAGACTGGGGCTCCTTTTGGGAGGGGCCAGTGTACTTTCCCAACAGGAAGAGTGTTAAATAGGCAGTCAGGACACCTTGAAGTTAGATGTCTCAGGCTCATCTGACAGGTGGCCAAGGCCAAGTCTGGCTGCCCATGGGCAACAGGGAGGAAACAGACTGACCAAGGGCGTGGCACCAGACAGTGGCATTTCTCTGGGCCTCACCAGAGGCTGCAAGTGAAAGTCACTTGGAAGAGATCAGGAAGGTGGCTGGACAACTCTCGTTCATTTGGGTCATGAAAACTTTTTTTTTTTGGCTGTGTTGGGTCTTTGTTGCTGCGTGCGGGCTTTCTCTAGTTGCGGCGAGCAGGGGGTATTCTTCGTTGCGGTGCGCGGGCTTCTCATTGTGGTGGCTTCTTTTGTTGCAGAGCATGTGCTCTAGGGCACAGGCTCAGTAGTTGTGACGCTCGGGCTTAGTTGCTGCGCGGCATGTGGGATCTTCCCGGACCAGGGCTCGAACCCGTGTCCACTGCGTTGGCAGGCGGATGCTTAACCACTGCACCACCAGGGAAGCCCTGGGTTATGAAAACTTTTAACTGCATTACAGTATACCTAAAGCAAAGTGTACAAATCCTAAGTGTATAGTTTGATAAACTCATATAGTTTGATAAACTCACAGAAAGAACAGGAAACAGAATATAACCAGCCCCCCAGAAACCCTACCATGCCCCCCTTCTAGTCACTATGCCTCCCAAGGGTAACCACCATCCTGACTTGTAACCCTGTGGATTGAATTTGCCTCTTTGGGGACTTTATATAAATGGAATCACACAGCATGTATGCTTGTGTGGCCTCTTTCACTCAACATTGTCTGTGAGATTTATTCAGCTTTTTGTATGTCGCTGTGGTTCATTTGTTCTCATTGCTGTTGAGTGTTTCACTGTGTGCATCCTTTTTTACCAATCCTTCTATGGTGGGCATTTGGGTGGTCTAGAGTCTTTTTTTTCATAGCACTGAGGTGAACATGCAGGGACATGTCTTTCAGAGAACATGTGACAGGTTTCTGTGGGTGTCCACCCAGGAGCGGAATTGCTGGCTCATAGAGCACTGAATGCTAAATTTAGGAGTCACTGCCAACCAGCTGCCAGAGTGGGTGTCCTCAATTACCTCCTCCGAGTCTGAGTGTGATACATCTTTGGCAGCACTTAGGATGTGTGGGTGTTTCATTTCAGCCATTCTGGTGTGTGTAGAGTGCTTTCTCTTTGTGATTTTAATTAATATTTTCCTGACATGTAATGAAAAGACCGCATCTTTTCACATGTCTAGTGGCCATTTAGATTTTATCCTCTTAGGTGATTCAAGTCCTTCTCTATTGGCTGGTCTGCCAATAGAAGTGGTTAACCTCTTAGTGGTTAGGATTCCAGGCTTTCCATGCTGTGGCCGGGGTTCAATCCCTGGTGTGGGAATTGAGATCCCACAAGCCACGCTGTGCAGCCCCCAAAAAATAGTCCTCCTATTCCTTTGAGGAATAGGAGAACTAAAGCTGGAGGTGGAAAGATGGACTTCTGTCTTGCAATTTACCCCCTTCTATGTAGTCTAAATGATTCCCCCCATGTGCATGTTATTCTTCTAACTTAAAGGAAGAAAACCTAATTAGGTCAGCCTGGTTGCTGTGGAGGATGGTTGGAAGGGGTCAAGTATAAATGTTTTCAGAAATTCATCCCTTAATGAGCCCAAGGAACCTTATTTTTCCCATCAATTCATGTATCAGTGGATGAATATTAATGATTACTGCAGTGAATCAGGTTTCAACATCAACTCTAGGCTTATGTTGCATTTACAAGTGACCACAACGCTGATAATCCTTGTTCACACGAGTAAGTGATTAGAGAAGGAAGGAGTTGGCGTTGGAGCAGGCGCTGCAGCCCTGAGCTCCGTCCAAAGCCCCACACCCCACAGTGAACACACGTCAGGACGGAGCGCAGCACCGTCGGCCCCACCTTTGGGGAGAGGGAAGGAGCCTGGCAGGTGGGCTGTGGGAGGGGCAGAAGGAGCAAGCTTTACACCCGCCCTGGACTTCTGACCGCTCCCACCCCCTCCTAGAGATTGCGGCCTCCACTCTGGACCTCCCCTCCAGGGCAGCAATTCTCAGCCGATCACCAGAATCTTCTGGACGTTTCCAAAAGATGCCGTCAGGGCCACCCCTGGCCAGATAACTAACTGGGCATTCCGCGTGCGAGGCCCGGCGCGGGTCTTGGTTAAGGGGCCCATTCCCCGCTGGCGCCCGCGATTCTGGCTGCCGTGTCGCCATTGCTCCGACCCGGACACCGAGGCGTCGAGGGGCGGGGCTTGCATTCCCAGCAAAGATCCCTGACCCCTGTCTTCCCCCGCAGTGTACCACTGGGCCGAGATGCGAGCCAAGATGAGCCTCATGGGCTTCAATGCTGAAGCCGTCAAGCCGCTGAACGAGGCGGCGGCCGCCGAGCTGGGCGCCGAGCTGCTGGGCGAGGCCACCGTCTTCATCGTGGGCGGCGGCTGCCTGGTGCTGGAGTACTGGCGCCACCAGGCGTATCAGCGTCGCAAGGAGGGGGAGCAGCGCGCCGCCTGGGACGCGATGCGGGACGAGGGGGGCCGCCTGGCGCTGGCGTTGGAGGCCCTGCAGGCGCAGGTACAGGCGGCGCCGCCGCGGGGCGCCCTGGAGGAGCTGCAGGCACAGATGCAAGAGTTGCGCGCCCAGCTCTGCGCCCTGGACCCGCCGCCCGCGCCCCAGGCAGAGCCCACGCCCGAGGAGTAGGGGGCCGCAGGGCCCTGGTCTCAGACGTGACTGATGCCTGGGCTGCCATGTCTGTCCCCACTGTCCCTTCCTGAACCGGCCCAGCTAATAGCACCAGGTCCCTTTAGAGTCAGAAGGGATCTTGGACTGGGGCTGATCCAACCAGGCTTCTGGTCACCTCCCTACTAACCTGCCCAGTGAGGAGTACCTTCCACTGGGACACCCCCATCCACCGGTGGAACGTTCCAGCCCGACCCCCATCGCCCCACCGCATCCACTGGTTTAGCACTTTGGAATGGAAAAGCAGTGTCTTCCACTGGACCCCACCCACGCACCAACAGGAGGGCCAGCAGGGCACATGGACCATTTAATTTTGTCACTCATACCTCCAACTTACCTGAGGAGTGGTCCTTTCCCTGGGACCCTCATCCATTACACCAGGACACCTCATCCCACTTCTTCACTGGTACCGACCATTGTAGTGAAAATATAGAAACCTCTGATGGACTTCCCTACCCCTTGACCTTCCATCTACCTCACTCTTCCGGGGGGGCAGGGAGTAGGATGGATCTTGGTGGGCATTAGCTCCAGTGGGTCTCCCTGTGGCTCTTCTAGTCCACCACTGGTGCCTTGACTGGGGTCCTCCCCTCTTTAAGTGGATCATTCCAACAGATCCCTCCACCCTTTCCTCCATCCAAATCTCCTCTTCAGAGTACTCAGGGATTCCCCCTTACTTCTTGCCTTTGAACTGGACACCCAGTGTCCACCCCCGTCCTTCATGCAAAGGCTTCCTCCACCTGCCCCCTCAGCCCTGAAGTTCACCACCTCCAACCAAATGGAATAATTCCACCAGGTAGTGTTAAGTGTTACCTACCTCACCTATCCCCTGCCAACCCATTGAACCATTAAAGGGGATGTGTTATGAGCTCTGTTATTTCTGAATTCTATTTTTTTTTAGACTGTAAATGTTGTATAATTTAAGGAGCTCTGGGGGAAAGTCATCTTGAGAATGTGTCTGAGAACCACGATGTACCTCTGCAAAATGGGTGGCAGGCTCACTAAAATTAGAGGCTGGGAGGGATCTGGTGGGAAGGGGCCAGTGTCATCCTTTGAGCCCTTTCCCAGATGGGGAAACTGAGGCCCAGGGGAAGCAAAGGGTCTTGTCCAAGGGCACGCGGTCAATGAGGGACTGCCCCTGGCTTTCTCTAGGGTGGTGAAGCGGTTGGGGCAGGGTGGGAAGGAGTGAGGAAGCTGCCTGGTGAGGGGCACAGAGAGGAAGGGAGGCAGGAAGGCCGAGAGGGGCCAGAGGCCACCCTAGCTGCAGGAGTCTGAGGGCAGGTTCGGGTGGGAAGAAGGAAGGTGAGGGGAAGGCAGATTACTGGGGGAGGAAGGGACACGCCCCCATCCTCATGAGAGCAGCCCTTCAAATCACTCCAGAAATCTTAGCATTTATAAAAACTGGCAGATTTATTCCACAGGGGCCCATTTTCAAGAAGCTAAAGGTGAAGGTGGGAGAGGGGAGGTTTCCTCCCCTTTTCCTTTCCCCCTCATCTTTTTTTCCCCAGGGGGTAAAAATGGCCTGGACCCCAAAACCTACCGAAATAAAAAACCAAAAAACTGAGGTTCTAAAAAGTTACAGCATCTTAATTCCTCATAGAAAAGGGGAAGGAGCCAGAGGGAAGGGAGGTCCCTGGGGTGGGGGGAGCTGCCCCCAGCCTGATGGGACAACCCCCCTTAAATAGCTGTCCCAAGTGGGACAAGCCAGGGGCACAGCATTTAAAAACTCCCCACATCCCATTTTATCAAAACCAAAGAGAAAAAACATTTCCTCCCCCCCAAACCTAAATATATATATATACTTTTTTTTCTTAAAAAACAAAACTTCAAAGGCATTAAGCGTTAAAGTGAATCTAGAACAAGGGAATGTGAGATTCCCTCCTTCCTTCCCCCTTACTGTGGGGTTAATTGGTACATCCCCAGCAGAGGAACCAGCCCCAAGAGGATGGCAGAGGGGAAGGACCAAAGGGAGCAAAGGGTGGGGGCCTCCCCAGCCAATCAGCAGCCAGTATGGGTGTGGGCATGGTGCCAGGGAAGCCACACCCCCTTGGAATTTTCCAAGTGAGATAGGGAGTAGGGAAGACGCATTCCTGTGTAGTCTTCAGCCAATTCCAAGTCAAGTTGAGGCAGGGAAAGCAGGGTGACAGGCGGAGGGCGTGTGCGGAAAGGAGAAACTGGATCTTCTGGGGCCCTGTGGTCAGGGAGAGCCCCGCTTCCTCAGCTCCTGGACAAAGGCTGGAAGGAAACTGGGCAGAGGTCAGGGGCACAGCTTCTTCCCCCTTCCCTTCCAAAACAGGGCTTTCCAAGGGACATGATGCCTCCAAAATAAATAAATGTTTAAAATAAAAAACCACCTCACCTTCAATTATTTCCTCTTTCATTTTCTGCAGTTCCTTCCTCACCTCTTCCAGAAGCTCCTGAAAATGATGGGGTACCAATCAGGAAGGGTACTTGGACTTGCAAAAGTGAATCCCCCCTTTCTTAATGACTGAGGGGCCAGAAGGAGGAGGTTCAAGACCCCTATTACACACACACCACGACATCACTGGCAAGGCCACAAAGTGAGAATTCTAGGGGAGAATTCTGGATCCTTGGAGCCAGAAGGAAAGTACTGGAGAACATCCAGTACCAAGGCTGGCAAATACATTGCAGTCTCCTGCCACCTCCAATTGGTGATAAATGTCTGGGGCCAGTGTACTGAAAAGGATTCTGGGTACTCAACAGAAGTGAGTCCAGTGATAAGATTAGTAAGGTTTGTCATGGGCACTGGGTAAGGTGGTTATGGTGTCTGTGTCATCCCTGACATGATCCAATCTCTCTCCATTTCTCAGACTGGAAAACTGAGGTTCCCAAGGCCTTTTCTAGAATCACATGGCAGGTCAGTGGCAGAGTCTGGACCCAGATCTCCTTTCTATCCCCCGGACCTCACTCCCAGTCCTTTCCCCAAGCTACCTGTTTCACCCTTTCCAGGTCTGACTCATCACTGGAGCTGGGCGTAGAGGGTTGGGCCTCGGAAGTGGTCACTGAAGAAGATGACTTCATCCTGGGAGAGTTGGTGTGGTTTGGGGTGGAAATGAGGTTAGAGAGAGGGTCTGCCTCCCCTGCCTCCCATTCCAGGGGTCACACAGTGTTCCTCCCTACAAATTTGGCAAATTCAACTATTTTGCGGGGTGGGGCCCCAGTATTGATGGCCCACCTTGGCAAGGTTGTGCTGTTCTTCTCCCAGGGTCTCCGCACAGATTCTAGGGGACAGGCAATAAATCAAAAAGATCAGGGACAAGGAATGCCCTGCCTCAATCTTTCTCCCCAGCCTCATCAGCCCCTGTTCAAAGAACCATCTCAGGAGACTACAATCCCCAGCACTGTTTGTACAGACTCTCCCATCGACGTGTGTTATATGTGAGAAGCGGGCATCCTGGGACTTGTAGTTCCTGTGACTAGACTGGGCTCTCACTCACCACTGTGGGCTGGGACTCTGGCCTCTGGCTCCTCCTGCTGGTGGGAAATAAAACTGTCATGAGCCAAGGGCTTCCCTGGTGGCGCAGTGGTTAAGAATCCACCTGCCAATGCAGGGGACACGGGTTTGAGCCCTGGTCCGGGAAGATCCCACGTGCCACGGAGCAACTAGGCCAGTGTGCCCCAACTACTGAGCCTGCACTCTAGAGCCCGCGAGCCACAGCTACTGAGCCCATGACCCACAACTACTGAAGCCCGCGCGCCTAGAGCCCGTTCTCCACAACAAGAGAAGCCACGGCAATGAGAAGCCTGCACACCGCAACCAAGAGTAGCCCCCGCTCAGCACAACTAGAGAAAGCCCGCGCGCAGCAACGAAGACCCAATGCAGCCAAACATAAATAAATTTAATAAATTAAAAAAAAAAAGAAACTGTCATGAGCCAGCCCCCCACCCCGACGCCGCACCTCTGCTCATTTTCCTCCTCCACCTTCAAACCTAGCCCATTCCTGTCACAGCCCCCTCCCCGATATTCCTACACAAACGGTACATCCTAAGGGGTATATGGCAGGAAGAGCCCCTGACCCACATTGGCAGATTCATCCTTGGCGGTTTTCTCCCCAACTTGTGTGGCTTTCCTTCTGTAAGAGAGAAGGGCAAAAACAGATGGCTTCAGCCCTCCCTCAGCCACTCAACAATTCCCTTCCCCGGAGCTCTAGGAAGGTGGATTCTAGCGTGCAGACTTCTGGAATTTGTCAGGGCTAAGAAAATTTTAGTTTTAGAAGTTAAAGAGAGTACTGCTCTCGAACTGGGGTGGGGCTCTCCGATTCCCAGGTTTGGGAGTAACACAATTCTAAGGGCGGAGTTCCCAGGTTCTGAGGCAGGATCTCCTAAGGTCCTGGAATTCTGGGGTTTAGAACATTCCAGAGGCTACCTGGGTGGTTGCAAACCTCAGCCATCTCAGGAGAATGCAATCCCCATCATTATATCCCAAACCTGGCTATCAAAGGGCGAACTTTCACCCAAAGAAACCAACTAACTGAGAATCTGAGCCCTCCCCCGCACCCGGCCCTACTGAACAGGAATCTCCAGGTGATAACTGCTGGTCTGAGGGGTGTGTTCCAAGGGCTTTCTGCGGCTATTAAGGGCTCCAGGCTCAGGCTCACCTCCGGGCCAGCATGGCATTCATCTCTTCCATGAGCCCCCCGCCCGTGCTTCGACTGCTCTCAACTTTGGGGGCCAAGGGCCCCCCTGAGGCCTCCTCCTGCTGGAGAAATTACAAAGGGGTGGGGGTTTATAGGCGGGCCTCCTGGCCTTCCAGCCCTCCTGTGAGGCTCCCAGGAAACTCTGGCCTCATCCCATTATAATATCAGGCCCCGTCAACCCACACCCGCTTTGCCTGCCCCCCTCACCTTGCTGACTTTCCTGAGTTTGGCTCCGGCAATGGCTGCGGCCAGGCCGGGGGCCCCAGTCCCTCCACCACTGGGGCCTTGTGCTGTGGGGAGAGGGGGCGCAGGGGGTGGGCCTCCCCCTGCTCCATGCCCCCCAGCCGAGATCCCCGAGGAGGAGAGACCAGGGGGTGGGGGGGGACCCGGAGGAGGGGGAGGTCCTGGAGGCGGGGGTGGTCCCCCAGCTGTGGGAGCAGCTGGGCCTCCTGTAAGAAACACAAAAAAGGAGAGGTGCTGAGAGAGAAGCCTTATTCTCTGTTGTCCGGCTGGCCCACCCCCTCCTCTGGGGTGGTCACCCGAGCCCCAAGGCCATTCGAGCAATCACCTGCGTTGGAGACCCTGCGTTCCCGCTCCATGAGCTCCGACTGCTGCTGCCTGCGGAGGGAAGGCGAGCTGCCATCACTCAGAGCCCCAGGCTGGCCAGCAACTTCCCGGATCGCCCCTCAGAGGTCTCCAGCAAGGCTGGCTCCTAAGCCCCACTCATGTCCTCCATTCCCCAGGGGCCAGGAAAGGGTTGCAGGGGGAGGACAGGGACAGAGCGAGAGCAAGAGGCGAGCAATCTAGTCATCAGACTGTCAAGAACACCAGAATACAGAACACCCAGGATCCTCTAGACAACCAAATTCTGGACTCTGGGAATCTGGGGGACCAGGATTTGAAGGGTCAGAAGGTTCTGCAACTCTGGGTGTCAGGAGTTTTTCAAACTCCAGGAGGTGGGGGGTTTCTGAAAGAGGTCCGTTTCTAGTCCCCTGGGAGTTGGAACATTCTGAAAACTGCAAGTTGGAGAGGTCTGAACTCTAGGAGTCAGGGGTTCTGGAACAATCTACAACTCGGGCAGCAGTAGGGTTCCCCACCCAGGGACTGGCCCCACCTTTTCTGTTGCTCCATCTCCTCTGGGGAGGGGCCGTTCTGGACAGACCAAGTGGGCGGTGCCGTAGGCGGTGTCGGCGGGGGCGGAGGCCCACCTCCTGGAAGGTGAGAGTAAAGGCTGCTGAGTCACCCAGGAAGCGGGCGCCACCCCTCAGCACGTTCCCTCGGCTCTCCCGGGCCTCCCAGGGACTCTGCGATGAGGGGTCGGCACGAGCTTCCCCTGACTGAGCTGATGTCAGGTGGGTGCTGGGAGGATGCCCAGGTCACAGGCGGAACAGCAAAGGCCCAGAGAGGGGAGCCGCTTGCCCCAAGTCCTGCAGACCCGAATTTGCAGGAACAAGGCTTGAAATCAGGCCCACTCCGGCATCCAGGCTCTTAGGGCACCTGTCACAGCCACTCAGACTGCCCCACCTGAAGACCCAGGAAAGGCTGAGAGCCTCGTCCTCACCCCCCTTCAGGCCTCTGGCTCCCATGTATTTTTCTGTGCCTCGGACAAGCAGGCCCCTCCCCACTAGCCCTGAAGCCGCTCCAGGAAGCAAACACCTCCGCCATTTGGTGATTTGTGACCCCACATGCACAGCCGTCACTTTGCTCCTCAAAGTGTACTGTTTATGGACCGGTAGCCTTGGCGTCACCAGGGAGCTTGTTAGAAGTACAGAGGCTCAGGCCCCGGCCAACCCAACTGAATCGGAATCTGCGTTTCTCCTAGATGATTCGTGGGCACATTCCAGTTTAAGAAATACCAACTGAAGGTTTTTTCTTAATACTGTTGCCTGAAAACTAACCGATGATGACATAAGTCAGTATAATGGTTACCTGGGGAAAGGGCACAAGGAACTTTCTGGAGGCTGGAAATATCTATATCTTGATCTGGGAGGTCACACAGGAGTGTGCATGTGTAAAAATTCCTGGAGCAAAATGTACTCTTAGGAACCATGCGTTTTATACGTGGGTGCACTCGGGGCACACAGGAACCCACAAAACCCTCATAATAATTCTCCACAGAAGTTGTCAATTGGCCTCATTTTCAGATGAGTAAACTGAGGCCAAGTGGTGAAGTGGCGGCCCCAGGCCACACGGCAGGGCTCGGTGGTCCCCTCTGCCCGCTCTCTCTAACCTTCCAATGCCTCTAGGGCGCTGGCCATGCCGGCGGCAAACTGTGTTGCATCCTCCTTGCTGCCGAAGTTGAGGCCCCAGACCTGGCGGGCGTCACGCCACTGGTGGAAGTTGGGGGTGGCCTGGTTATACTTGACACCCCGGACGATGGCGCAGTTGATGACCACCTGGCAGGGGGGGGAAAGTGGGTGAGGAGTGGTGGGGCGCAGCGGGTAGAGGGGGCGGGGAGGGAAGCCTCACCTGCTGGTCTGGCTGCATCTTCCGGCCGACCACCCGGAAGGAGTTGGCAGTGGGGTTATGATAGATCTGGACGCGGCTGAAGGCCTGGGGGCCCGTGCCAGCAGGCAGCCATCGCTTGTTGCTGTCATCATAGAGCATCACAGTGGCCCGGCTGGAGCAGACAACCGTCTCACTGCCCGGAGGGAGGAAAGGGGAGAGAGGCCAGTTAGCTGAGGGGAGCCTGGCACCTTCCCTCCAGGGGCCGGTCACCTTCTCCATCTGGGGCCCCCTGGGAGAGTAGGAGACACAAAGACAGTGTGAGAGGAAGAGGGACCCATGGAAAGGCAGAGGAAGACAGGCAGACGGGGAGAGAGGGCTGGGGACAGACCCTTGAAGAGACCCAGACAGGGAGACTGGGAGAGAAAAGACAGACGGGATAGAGAGACAGACAGACTGGGAGAGTCAGACAAAGAGACAAACAGGGGATGGGAGACAGACAAGGAAAGAGACAGACAGTCAGATGGGGGGAAAGAAGACAGAAAGAGGAAGAGTCAGACAGACTGGAAGAGACAAACATACAGACTGATGCAGAGAGAGAGCTGAGAAAGGAATCAGACTGACGTAGCGGAGACAGACTGAAAGACAGACAGACAGAGGAGTAGTGGGGGAAAACAGATGGAAAGGCAGGGAGCAGAGAAAGATACAGAAATGGAGAGACAGGCAGATGGAGAAAGACAGAGAGATGGACAGAGAGACTGAGGCAGTCTGAGAGATGCAGAGTGAGCTGGAGGAGGGGGCCCGGGAGAAGCGGATGGAAGGGGCGGGGCAGGAGCTCTGGGCAGTGCTGGGAACCAGCCCCTGCCTGGTGCCCTTGGAGCCTCAGTTTCCCCATCTCTGCTGGGGTGCTCGGAGCCCCCCCTTCCCCCAACCACCTCTCCCCACTCAGGAGGAGGAAGCTGAGGCTCAGGGAGGGGAAGGGTGAGGCTTGCAGCAAGTTGGGGACCAAGGCTAGATCCCAGGCTCTTCCACTTCCTGCTGCCAACCCCGTCCCTCCGGCCCCCCTGGTGCCAACGGCCATCAGTGGACACTCACTGCTCCGTGTCAGGCAGGGACCCAGACAGCCCCGGCCCCACCCTCCAGGGCAGGAGAGCCTCACAGTGGTCTGTCCTGTCTGCAGACAGTGATAATCCAAGACCAGGCCTGGGGTGCCCAGAAGGAGTGCCTGCCCCAGCCTGGGGATCAGAGACTTCCTGGAGGAGGTGACATCTGACTTAGCCTTGTGGGGAGGGGGTCAGTAAACTGGTTCAGGGTTCAGGATCTGATATCCACAGATGTAGGTTCAAATCCCCGTTGGGCCACCTACTCCGTATGACTCAGGCAAGCAGCCTTCCCACATGAGAGAAGGCATCTTCCTTGCCTGCAGACTGGGGAAATGACAGACCCCACCTCCCCCAGGGCAGTGGGAGAAGTAGATGAGTCTGGACATGTAAAGTGCTTGGCACAGTGCCTGGCATGTACTGAGTGCTGAGTAACTGTCAGCATCCTTTCCACGGGCACCCTGAACAGGTACCACTGGGTCCCTGGACAGCCACATCCCTCCCACCCCCTACCAGTCCTTCTGGGGAGGTTCAATGCCCTCCTCCCCCAGTGGGGAAACTCAGGCTCCCAGACAGGAAGTGACTTGCCCAAGGTCACACACAAACCAGGGGGAAGCAATGGTCCCCACCCCCACCGGACTTTTTCCTGAAAAGAAGAAGTTGGTGGTCAGAGGTTTCCGGGGAGAGAAATTATACCCCACAATGGCTCTGTCTCTACCAGGGCTGGGGGCTGGTGCATAACACTGACGCTGTAAAAGACAAGGCAGGGAAAGCCCCTCAGCAGACCCAGATCCGGGTTCCTAGGCCAGGAAGCTGAGGCCCCAGACCCTCCCCCCAGGTTTACATAATTGGGGCACCTCCCTCTTATCAGGCACTTCAGCTGCTCAGATGCCCTAAGCCCTTTCCTCAGAGTCTCTCATTTTATGCTCACTGCAGCCCTTCTAGATGGGCTATTTCATCCTCATTCTGCAAGGACTACAAACAGAGGCCCAGAAAGGTTGCGTGACTCGCCTGTGGTCACACAGCTAGTAAGTAGCACAGCAAGGGTTTGAACCCAAGCCACCTGGCTCCCAAGTCCACAATCTTAACCACCGGGGACCGTGTGGGCCCTACCCAAACACCAGGTGCTGTTTCCAGACAAGTGCAGCCTCAGGGGCTCTTTCTGGCTTCCACTGCCCCTGGCAGGGCAGGGTTAAGGCCTCGCCCACACCTGCCACCCACACCCAGGGCAGACTCTGCCCAGGTGCCCAGGGCCTTCGTTGCTACCCAACCCTGGCTGCACTTTGCTCTCCCAAGCGACCCTGCCCTGCTGAGTCTCTGGACTGGCCAGAGAGCTGGATGTCTGCAGAATGACCCCAGACTGGTCTTGTCCCTCTCCAGGCTGTGGTGTCCCCATTACAGCAAAAGGATCCTGTTAAAACACAAGTCAGATCGTGCCCCTCCTCTTCTTGGAAGCTCCCGTGGCAGCTCCCACAGAATTTTTATTCTGGCCAAGTTCTCTCCAGGGCCTTCGTGATCTGTGTGATCTCTGATCTCATCCCTTCTTTCCCCCCAGCTTGCTGTTCCAGCCCCACTGGCCTCTGCGCTGCTCCTTCAACGTGCCAGACACATTCCTACCGCAGGCTGGTGCTCTTGTTCTCCCTCATCCTGGATTTTCACCTCCTTCAGGTCGCCACTTAGCCGACACCTCTTCCAAGAAGCCCTCCCTGACTACACTATCTGGAAAAGCTCCTCTCCCTCTCATTGCACGTCCCACGTTTCATAGCACCTGATCCCTGCCTGACAGATCCCTGTCTCCCCTACCAAAAGGTCAGGACCATGAGGGCAGGGATTTTTGTCCTTTCTGTTTTGTCCTTTCTGCTGTGTCCTCGGAACCTAGAATCACGCCTAGGACATAGTAGGTACCCAAGAGTTGTTAAATTAGCCATCTATAAAAAAGGAAAAGCTTTTAACAATGGCAGCTGGTATTTATTGGTTAGCCTGTGTACCAGACATTGTTCTAGGTACTGAGCTGCAAGTTCCACAGTGAACCTTGCAATGACCTCATGAGATGGACTCTGGTGCTCACCCTTTTTACAGATGAGGAACTGTGGCCACAGAGAGGTGAAGACAGTTATCCCAAGTCGCGCAGCAAACAAGCAGAGGGGCTCATATCTGAACCCAAGTTCCCCACCACCACCACCCCCCCCCGCAATGTTCTTAACCTCATTTAAAGATGAGAAAACAGCTAAGCTGATTTTTTTTTTTTAAGGCAAGGTATAAAGTGGTGTGTATCAGAAGTATTTTTTTTTTTTTTTTTTTGCGGTACTCGGGCCTCTCACTGTTGTGGCCTCTCCCGTTGCGGAGCACAGGCTCCGGACGCGCAGCCTCAGTGGCCACGGCTCACGGGCCCAGCCGCTCCGCGGCATGTGGGATCTTCCCGGACCGGGGCACGAACCCACGTCCCCTGCATCGGCAGGCGGACTCCCAACCACTGCGCCACCAGGGAAGCCCAGAAGTATTTTTTTTTAAAAAAAGAAAAGGTGGGGAGGATATAAATACCTCTGCACACAGAGTGGTGATATATGCAGAAGCTGCTTCTCAGGTGACTAACCGTGGCTGCCTCTGAGGCACTGGGGACCCGGGGGCCTGAGGAGGCAGGAAGTGGACATTTTGTACCGTTTACCTTCTTGAATTGCTTGATTATGACTTTTCTTTTCACTTTGTTTTAACATGGGCTGGTATTACCTATAAAAAATGAATTCATTACTTAAGTTCAAAAAATAAAACTATAAACTAGGCAAAAAGCTAGAATGGAAAAATCCCACAGCCAGGAAGCAGGGAGTGAGATGGAAATGGGGTCTGCCTAATTCCAGTGGTCTCTGGGGTCTCATACCCTCAATTTGACATGAGAGCCTTAATCCCCAACCAGCCCAGAACTCTCCCACAAGTCCTCCCATTCTGGTAAACTCTAGCATGTGGTAGATAAAAGAAGGTTCAAGTCACCCCCTCGCTGTGTGGCTTCCCGTCTCTGAACCTCAGTTTCCAGCCCTGGAAACCATAACTCACTGGGGTTTGGTAAGGATTGAAAGAGATTTAAAAAAGCCCTAAGCACAGGACTTGGAATTTGGCAAGGATTCATATGAGGGAGCTGAGAGGCAATATAGGAGGGAGAGAGCTTCTCATCACGGGAGGCAATCAAACATAGTCACTCTAGTTTACTCAAACCTTCCATATTAGAGGCTTGCCCTTCCTTTCACCCCTTCATCCTATAGCCCCTTAAACCGCAAAACTTGTGATCTACCCCCCAAAGCCCCAGGCACACACAACCTTTCCAAACTACAAATCTTTGAAGAAACCCTGGATAGAAACTCAGATGTAGGGTCTGCAGGGCTTGTATGGGTTCACTCTAGTCCTTCCTCCCTGACAGGCCTCAGTTCCCCATAAGTGATTAGGAAGGTAACTGGGTTCCTTTTTGTTTATCAGCATTATCTTAAGTGTTGGTACAGTGAAAGCACGTTACTTGTATTATTATTATTTTTTTAAAGGCCACTAAAGGTTTGATTTTCCTTTTTCTCTAATAGTATAATACTCTGGAAAGAGGCCTGGGTTCAAATTCAAGCTTGCCCACTTCCAATCTGACTTTAATAGGCAATTTGCTTAATTTCTCTGTGCCTCAGTTTTCCCATCTGGGGAAGGGGGACGGTCCTAATAGTATCAATCTCTTAGAATTGTTGTGAGGATTAAATTGAATCAGGCACCTAGTACAGTGCCTGGCACAAAGTAGATGCTTGATCAGATGGTCTCTCATTATTTAAAAAAATAATAATAATAATAATAATTACTATTATTGGAAGAGGAAAGAAATGAACCAAACACTTCTTGAGTCCCTTCTGCCCTGAGATTCTCAGACCTCTGCCCCACTTCCCAGAATTCCAGCTCAGAGTCCCGGACACAGCAGACACTCAACAAATATTTGTCAAACTGGGAGAAAAGGAACTGTATCTTGTAATTTTCCATCTTAACATCCTCTCTTCCAACTGCCCCCAAGACTGTCCCCAGCCAAATCAGCCAGAAATCTGAGGATCCCAGCCCCCTCCCCTCCCTCAATACTGCTTAGGAATTTCTGAGGGATCCTGGGCCAGGCCTTTCTCTCTTTGAGCCTCAGTTTCCCCAGCTGCCCCCAGACAAGGCCATGGGTCTTTCTGAATCCTTCCTAGCTGTCCTGGGAGAAGGGGCACAGCCCAGTAAGTCGGGTGTGGCCATCAGGAGGGAAGACCCCTCAGGAGGTGGGAGTAACTCTCTGGTGAGACAGGCATCAGCTCGACTTCTGCCCACCTCCCAGGAGGTGGGAGGTTTGGTCGTGGCCAGCAGTAGGGGGGCCTTGTGGGAGGGCCAGGGCCTCGGGGACTGGGGGCGGGGAGGCTGGCCCAGACATTGCTCCTGCCCTTTTACGGTCTCAGTGAGTGAGGCAGCACTAACTCGGACATCCGCCATCCGCCTTCCACCGTGCCTGGGACCGGAAACGCGGCGGGGTGGGGGGCTGGGGGGGAGGCAAGGGGCGGGGCTGGGGGGCAGCGGGAGAGGAGAGCCCCCCCAGGAAGAAGGTGAAGGAAGAGAGCCTGACTCCCGAAAACCGCCCCCTCTCCCGGGCCAGACCTTGAAGGGATGTTGCTATAATGGGGGAAAGGGTAGGCAGGAAGTCTTGTGGGTGTCTGTGGGTGCCCCCTTGCTCCAAATTTTCCAGCAATCCCTTTACAGCAGAAGGAACAAATGTACGAGGGGGATTCTCTACTGACCGTAAAAACGAATGCCACCCTATGTCAGAGGGCAGGGGTATGGGGAATGTGGGAGGATGTGGGCGCCAGGGGGTTAATCCCCAGCCGCCCCCAGGGGCCTCCCCCTCGAGCTGGGGGCTTTGGGGCAGGAAGTCCCTGACAGCGTAGAGGAAGGGAGATAGTATTGTCAGGCTCAGGCCTCAAGGGAGAGATTATGGGGGGCCAAGAGAAAGGAAGAATAAGGGGGGGCTAGTCGGGTCCCCCAGCCGCACGGGCCCCGCCCTCAGGTGAGCCCAGGAGTTTTGAGGGAGGCCCGGGAAAGACAAAATCCCTGGGTCCCTTCGGCCCCCAGCCCCCAGGATTAAATTCCTGGGAAGATTGCTGGAACTCTCTGGGAAGCCTGGGTCCCTTGGGGAGAGGGCTATGACCTTGACGCTTTGCAACGCCCCCTCCTCCAACCGCACAACTCGGGACTGCTGGGGAAGGGGGGGCGGTGTTGAGAGAAGGGGGAGGCGCCGTGGTGGGGAAAGCAGCCGGCCCACGGCGCTCTTTGCCGGCCCCTCCCCACACCAGCTGTCTCGACAGGTGAGTCAGGAAGACAAAGGCCCCCCTTCCCCCAGCTCCCGCGCCCCCTCCCTCCCCAGGGCCGTGCAGGTTGGGGAGAGGGGCCGCCCTTCTGGCCCGGGGCCGGGGAGCCGCCCTCGGCCCAGAGCGCTCGCTCGGTCCTAGGCACAGCCTGTTTTAAGCAAATTGTGGGTGGGGAGCAGCGGGGGAGGGGAGTCCCAGCCAGACCCTGGAGGCTGCGTCTGGGTCCGTGGATCCGTCCACACCAACCTCCTCCACAGGAGGATGAGCCCCCCAAATTTAGGGGGTTAAGTACCCCCGAAGTTAAGGAGCAAGGTCGCTCTTGAGAAGACTTTTCCAGCGCCACGTAAAAGGGGACCCCCGAAAACCAGTCTACGTCTCAATCTCTCTTCCAGGTCCCAGGGACCCCCAAACCGGCCCCCCACAATCCCTCTAGGGGCCGGGTTGAGATTTGGGGGGAGTCTGAGCCCTGCCTAAATCCTAGCCTCCCTGCGGGGAGTATTTGCCAACTTCAAGGTCCTCTGAAAAAGTCTTTTAAAAATTCGGGAGTCCTTGGAGCGCCCCCAAATCTAAGGGCTCCCGGGAGAACCTCACCGGCACCACGCGGAGCCTTGAGAGTCAAGGGGAAGTGGTCAGTATTTGGAGCTCGTCAAAGGGGGCTCGGCCTCAAATCCGAGGTTCCCAGTGCCCGGTCCCCAAATACCAGCCCGGAGCAAGCTGGGGGGAGGGGGACAAAGGCGGGGCGGGAGCTCGCGCCGGGCGGGGAAGGGTCTGAAGGCAGTTCGAGGCTCACCTCATGGCTGCGCGGCGGGCGGGCGGAGCGCCCACGGGGTAGGTGCTCCCGGGGCGCCCCTGGCTTGAGGTTCAGGGGTTCAGGGCTGGCTCCAGGTTCTGCTCAGTCTCCCCCAGGGTCCCGCCCCATAGAGTCCGGCTTCCTGGGGGGAACGTGGACAGGGCCGGGGCGGGTCCTCGGGCGCCTCCTCTCTCGGGGGCTCTGATCGGGGGTCCCGGCAGCAGAAAGGGGGTGCGGCGTCCCCTCCCCGGCGCGCCCCCTCGTCCGGCAGCGGCTACAATGTTACTCTTACTACTGTACTTCTCTTCGCTACATTTCGTTCCAAAATTCCACTCCCCGCACCCATAATGCCCTGCGCCTTAAAGGGGCCGCGGACATCTCAAGGCGGTGAGGTTGAGGGGGGTGGAGGGCGCTTAAAAGGGCAACGCGGAACCTTAGACTTCCGCTATTTCCCTCTTCCCCAACGTTACTGCATAGCGATACACTCTGGGGGTCCCCCCTCCAAATCAGAGGGGAAGTTTGATGGAGAGGAAGGGATCCTTCCTTGATCCTTCGTTCTCTCCCACGATGGAAATTCTTAGGGGAATATCAATGGGGGCACAATTTCTTCTCACCCTTCCCATCGACTTCTCCATTTCTTTACATTCTACTCAGTTTGGGGGGCGAAGAGGACCTTCTGGTCAAGCATAGATTCTCTCAAATTTTGTCCCTTAAATCCTGCCTTCGGAGCCCTCAACGGTCTCTCTCCACCAATTTATGAGGGATTACTAAGGGGCGAACCCCCTCCCCCGCCGAAGAGCGGAATGGGTGGGGAGGGGGCCCACCCCTCTCACTGCCCCCCCGCTCCGCCCGCCCTGGGAAGGTGAGGAGGAAGTGGGCCGAGGGGGCGCGGCTGGCCGCTGACTCACAGCCGCAGGGTGTGTGTGGGGCGAGGCGGGGGTGGGGGTGGGGGTTATGGGGTGTGTGTGTGCGGCGCTGGACCTCGGTGGGAATGGGACTCCCAGTCCCTGTGTGAATAAGGCCCCTTGTCCCCTCTCCACGCACGCCCCGCCGTGACTCAGTTTCGTCTGCGGAGGATGGTGGGATCATCCAGCAATCCGAGGGAACGGAGGTGGGGGACCCTCCCTAAGCCGGCTCCCGGGAGCCCCCTCCCCCGACGCGCCAGATTCGGGCTGAGTCCCAACACCCTCCCAGGCTTCCGCCACTGGTCCTGCAGACTCCGCCTTACGTGACGTCACCAATATGTTCACGCCCCTCTCGTAGAGCGCCACCTGGCCTGGGTAAGGTGCCTTAGGCTGGGGCAGGAAACTGGGGAATCAGTTCGACATTTAGAAATGGATAAATTGAGGCCTGGAGGCAGGAAGTAAATCTGGGGTATAGCCCTCTTGCCTGAGCCACCAGGACTCCAGTGGTGCAAGGTATGAGTGTAAAACAACTCTTGGGGCCCAGCTGACTAGGTGAAGGAATCAAGATTCCCAGGCTTTTTTTTTCCAAGAGGAATCTGCTGCTGGGTGCCGTTCCTTATCTCCTTCACCTCATTCTTCTAGGCCATGCTCTGACATTAATTCTTCTCTAAAGAATGGAGTAATCCTCTCCCCTTATCCACCCCACTCTGGGAAACCTTGAACCCTGATCTATGGTAGGTTATAATTGTTTCTCTGTGTGTCTCCTCAGACTGAGTTCTTTGGGGACAGAGGTAGACTTAATCAATTTCTGAGCCTTACTAACCCAGCCAGGCCCAGAACAGCAGCTCAACACACATTTACATTTATCCAACTGCATGAAAACCCCAGTTCTGTGTGACCATGGGCAAGTCCTTTCTCCTCTCTGGGTCTCAGCTTTCCCATCTGTGAAATGGGAGGGGTGGTGCTTCTGTGTGCCACCTACACTATAGTCAGCAAACTTTTTCTATAAATGTCCAAATAGTAAATACTTTAGGCATATTAAACATAGGGCCTCTTTTGCATATTTTTTTACAGCCCTTTAAAAATGTAAAAACCATTCTTAGCTCAAGTGCTGTACAAAACAGGTAGCAAGACCCCCGCACTAGAGAAACTCCTGCATATGTACACAGGAGCCTGATCAAGGATCTTTACGGCAGCAGTGACGTAAGGGCAAGAAATTGGAAACAACCTAAATACCCATCAAGAGGATGACGGATGGTGAAACTATTGCACGTCTCTTGTCTGAAGTGCTGAGTAGCAGCTAAAAAGAGTGAGGTGTGTGAGTGGCATGAAAGAAGTTTCCAACACAGTATTGAGTAAAAGGAAACAAATTGCCAAATGATACATAGGGTATGAAAAAAATCAAGGAGACACCTAAGGTACCATGTACATGTGTGTACATGCCCAATAAAAGGTCTTGAAAAATCCACTCCAAACTCACTGCAGGGGTTACCAGTAGGACACAGAATGGGATCGTGGAGAGTCTGATGGTCATAATCTCAAGCCTCATCTTGAAAATGCTGAGTTCAATCCTGCCTCTAGGCTTTCACACTGGCCGTTCCTTCTGCCTTGGGACCCTCTTCCCTGGGGTTTTTGCATGGCTGGCGAGTTCTCTGTTAGGTTCCTGCTCAGTTGTCCCCTCCTCAGAGGTCTTCACTGACCCCCGTCTAAAGCAACCATCCCCAGGTGGAAAATGGAGTGGCAGTGGGTGAGGGATGGAGAGAGACTTCATTGTATACCGTTTCGTGCCCTTTGAATTTCAAACCAAGTGAACTTACCACCCATTCAAAAAATAACAATGTAAAAAACCCAGCATAGCTCCCCTAAGACATTTTCTTATCACGGTCTCCCAGTTTCATTTTCCTTGAGACACTTGTCAGTGTCTGAGATGACCTTATTTATGGGTTCCCTTGTTTGCTGTCCCTCCCCCACTCCACCCCACACACTAGGTGGTTCCAGGGGCTGAAACCTCAGTGGGTCTGCCAGGTTGATGGCCTGAGCAGGGCCTTGCACATAGCAGATGCCCCATACGTATTTGCCAAATGACTGGGCAAATCGTGTGTGCGGGGTTTTTTCCACAAGAAAAATGTATTTTGAATTATGTAATTAAAATTTAATTGTAAAAAGTTTCCCCTACCTCCCCTCCAAACAGATGAAAAATAGGAAGGGAAGAGAAGGTTATTGAACTGGGTGATTTTCAGGGTCCATTCAGCTCGAAATATTTCAAAGACATTTAGTTTTGGGGTTTTGAGGTTTGGGGTTTTTTTGGTTTTTTTTTTTTTGGGTCTAGCTGGTCGGCGGAATTTCCCCTCTCTCATAAGACTTTCTGTCTTATGAGAGGGAAGTAGGAGAAAGGGAAATAAACATTCTGGGGTTCCTCCATTGGTTTCTCTTCCTTCCGCTAGTCTGCATAGCTGGGGAAGGGGAGTTTTCTTCCTTAATTCCATTGAGGCCCCAGCTGGGCAGAGGGTCCCTAAAGGATGACAGCTGTCAGGCCTCCAAGTCCAAGGCAGAGCTTGAATGGGTGCCAGTGGGCTTCTCAGCCCCATTCTGCCCCATCTGTAACACAAAATGTGGAAGATGGTGAATAGGAACCCCTTCTTGCCCCTCAGCATTTACTCCCCTGTATTCTGGAAGCACCATTCCTATTTTTCCTTTGAGGAACCAGCATTCCCTATCTCTCATTTCCTCAGTTTTGGGTGGAGTGGACCCCAAGGCCAAGCGCTAGAGAATGGGCCTGTGACCCCAGCCCGGCCAATCAGAGACACAGAGACTGGTCAGGCACATGACCCAGTGTGGCCAATGAGAACCAGCTCTGGAAGCAGGGCTGCAACTACTGGGAAACTGGCGTGCTCTCCCCACTGGGGATGGAGCAGCAACTCTCTGCTACCTCATGTGGAGACGCTGCCTGGGAATGAAGCCAACTCAGAGAAAGGAAAACTAAGACAGTTCCTGATGACATCATCTGACAACCGGATGCAGTCATGCCTCAAGTCCCTGTACTCTTCAATTACATGGCCCAGTAAACTCCCTGGTTTGTCTTCCCAGGTTGAATGGGGTTTCTGTCACTCACAACTCAAAAGAATCCTGACAAAGACCTCCTTTCTGCTGCTGAGAAACCATCACCAAACACCCCCACCCCCACCCCCACCCCCACCCCCCGCCCCGATTGGTAATAACCCAACTCCCTTCTCTGCCCTGCAAAGGCCTTCTGGTTTCCTCCCTCACATTTCCTCCCAGTCCCCCACCCCATACCTTAGTTTATGTGGCTCCACTCACCACCTCCTTGGACATCTCTAAATAGGCTATCTGGGCCTAATTCACAACCTCTCTCCTCTAAGACCTGGGCCACCCGCAGAGATGTCCTGGTGGTCTCTGCAGTGCAGTTAGCCCTTGGTATCGGTCATCAACATCCCTTGAGTTTTTCTGCCTTATTTCTGGATGGAAGGGGTGGTGCTTGGGATGGTGGGGCTTCACAAAGCAATGTAGGGGGCACACTTCTTGGAGGAGATGCACAATCCCTTCTCCTCTGCTTCTGCATCACCACCGCCCGCTCCCTCCGCCGCACCAACCATCATGCCTAGCACAGGACCAGGTGTGAGAATTTATTACTATATCGGGTAAATTCCTGTCCCCTCTGGCCTCAATTTCCCCATCACTTAAAGAGGTGGCATGAGGGGGGGCGCTGAATTACATGCTTCTAAGAGAAACATTCAAGAACACAGGGTCCTTACCACCCAGCGCTCTCCTGAGGCCTGGCAGAACTGAGAGTAAGCGTCAGCGATGACTGTGGCCCTGGAGAGCAAAGGAAGTCCCTCAGGAGGGGACCCTCCTCCTACCACCCACCCTCCCATTCCACCCCACCCCACCCCAACTCACTTGCAGTGGAGCCCTCCCCCAGGAGGTAAATCCGGGATGTCCTCAGAGGCCAAAGTCCTGAAAACTGTGTTCAAGCTGGGGGGCTCCTGGCCAAAGGCACACAGCTCTGAAAAGGAGGCAAGGACTGTGAGAGTTACCCTGCTTGCTGACCACCCCTTCCGCCGGGCTCCTGGCACCTGCTCACCTGCAACCCTGCGTCCCAGGGCTGCGTCCAGCACTAGCTCCTTCCTGATGGCCTCCTCACAAGGCCTGGGGGCCCCCGGGAAGCAGACCAGGATGCAAGTCATGTTGTCCAGGCTTCCCTGGAGAAGGCAGAGAAAAGAGAGCCTGGTGGAACACGGTTGAATGCCCAGCACAGGGCTCCATGCCCTAGGAAACAGAGTTTCCCAACACTCCCCTTGCTCTAGTGCCCCCTTCCCAATCTGGTTATGCCCATATCTCTAAAATCCCACCCTTCTGTCAGTCTAAACCAGGCCTCTCACGAGGACCAATTCCTTAGACCACGCCCTCTCACTGTCCTAGCACCACCCTATTAAACAGAGCCACTTCCCTTTTCCAAAGCTCCTCCCACTCTGCTGTTGAGCTGTTCTTCCTTCTGCCACTAGTCACACCTCAGGACCCATCTTTAGGTCTAAGGGCTGTCCCATTCCAAAAGACCACGCCCTTCCTCGTAAATCCCTCCCACTTATCTATCGAGAACTACAACTCTTCGTCTTGTCTCAAGGCTTCCCTCAGTCTCCGTTCCCTGCACGTTTTGGCCCTGCCCCGTTCCAGCAGGCCCCGTCCCCTATTTGGAGTCCCACCTCTCCTTTTCTAGTTTTACTCTTGCCTCTGCATCAAAGCTCCTCCCCACTAAATCCCTTAGGTTCTTCCCTCTAAGATCTCAAGCCCCGCCCCCAGGACCTTGCAAAGACACGTGTCCAACAGCTGCGCGCAGAGAAGCTGTGGGGCCAAGCCCAAGCAGAGGCGAGACGCCACCAGTCCCGCCAGGGCAGAGCCAGACATGGCGTCCCACACACCATCAGAGGCCAGGAGCATGAATTCGTCCTCTGCTCGGCGTGCCAGGGCGGTCACTTCAGGCTCCGCGGAAACGAGCTGCAGTTCAGGGGGCCTTCCCGGAGCCTCTTTGTAGGCAAAGTCTCCCAGTGCTCGGGACACTGCCAGAGAGCCCTCGAGGCGCCGGCGGCTGATGGTGCCGCCCGCGTCATGGATGCGCTCGCGTTCCCGGGGATGGAGGGGCCGATGGTCTTCGGTGATGAAGGCCACGGCGCCGGCGCGACTCAGCACCGCGCGGGAGTCACCGCAGTGCGCCAGGTACAGAAAGTGCGGGGAAACCAGCAACGCCAAGGCGGTGGAGCCTCCCGGCTCGCCGCGGGGCCAGAGCGCGCGCAGGCGTGCGTCTGCGCTCAGAAAGGCGCGGCGCAGTGCTTCGCACACGCCCTCGGGCTCGCCGGGCGCTGGGCCCAGCGCCTCGAGCACGTAGCCCGGCAGGTGGCGCGCACCGAAGAGGGCGGCTCTCGTCCCACCGTGGCCGTCGAGGATCGCGAAGAAAGCCCAGCCCGGGCCCAGCCCGGGTAGCTCAAGCCAAGCGCAATGCGCGTCCTCCATGTGTGCGCGCCACCCTTGCACTGCGCTCGCCCCGAAGCTCAAGCCCCAAGACGCCGCCGCACCCCCGTGCGGCCGCTGGGCGCATCGCGGCGCGTCCAGGAGGGACTGAGGCCCGTCGGGAGAGCTGCGCCTCTCCTCTGCCTCCTCCACCCTCTCTTGCTTGCGAGCTGGCCAGAGGAGACGTTCCAGCAGGCGGGCAAGGGCCGCCATCCTTCAGCCTGGGGATCAGGAAAGCTCCACCCTCTGCACCTGCTAACAGCCCCGCAACCCCGCAACCCCGCCCCCGTCACCTCCACTAATCCTCTGCACTGTGAAATTTTAAACCACCTAAATCTCCTTCCTATGCCCTTGACTTGCACTCAAGTCGAATCACTAGAAGAGATTGAACTCTTCGTTCTCCTCTCTTCCGCACTTTCAAAGTGAGGATTGGGGTTTGGGTCAGGGAAAAAAGATAATAGTACCAAACTAGCATTTACCATGAGCTACACACTGTTATACATCATCATCTCCAATTTACCGAAGAGGAAACTGAGTCACAGAAGTAAACAGTGTTACAAGGAAACAATCTCTAGAATCCGTTTTCTCAACACAACACTCGGCTTCGGCTGCCCAGCCCGACTCTGTTCAATCTCTGCCCACATCAGTGGTCCCATCCGGGTTCCAAAAGCTTTACATGCTTAATTTTGTTATTTCGACCCCTCCCCTCTCCTCCCCTCACTCCAGGTTCAGCTCACCTTCTGGGCAGCACCACCACCCTTGATTGTTCTGCCCTATTCCCTCCAGGCCACGCCTCTAGCTCCTCAGTCTCGGACTGACCCCACCCAATTTAGAACAATTCTAAATTGGCTTAAACCTCCCCAAGTCTGAGTTCCTCCCCTTGTCTCAAAACTTTCCGAGTAGTTTCTCCCCGCCCCCTTTCCCACTCCCATTGAGAATCTAGGCTATACCTGTACCTCTCAGCGGTAAAATCTTTATATCCTCCCCTCAATGCCACCTCTAGCTCCACCCCAACCCACTCTGAGATCCACGCCCCCATCCTCTCCGCCTAGGCTCCTTCATCATCATTTCCCGGAGCCCCTCACGCTACCCTCGGTCCCGCTTCTCTCCCCCTAAAGGCCCCGCCCTCTTCTGCCTAGACCCCGCCCTTCAGACCGCCTTCCAGGCCTTCTCGACAGGTAGCCTACGGTCCTAGCTCCGCCCCTCTCTTAGGAAGGCCACGCCCACCTCCATCCTCCCGGGTGTTTCCCCTCCCCCTCGCCCTCCCTCATGTTCCGCCCCCCGTTCTCTGGCCCCGCCCCCGGGCCCCGCGCTGCAGTCGCCCCACAGCGGCCCCGCCCGCCACCGCTGAGCCGAACCGAGGGCGGCGGCGGCGGCGGCGGTGGTGGCGGCGGCTGTGGCGGCTGCTGGAGCGGTCCGGGAGGAGAAGGCAGCGAGGATGGCGGCGGCGGCGTCCTGGGCGCGGCGGAGATGAGCGCTCGCGGCCCCAGGCCCAGGGCGGCGTGGCCGGAGTGGGCGGGGGTCCCGATGCAGGCCCGAAGGGGGCCATGGGGCAGGTCCTGCCGGTCTTCGCCCACTGCAGTGAGTAGGGGGAGGCTCAGGCCTGGTGTGGGGCCCAGAGGCCCGGGTGGGCTCCTCCCCGGTTTCCCCTCCGACCTGGGCCGCGGGAGAGCCGAGATGGGGAGGAAGCGAAGGAGACAAAGGAAGCTCTCCCTCCCCACCGTGTTCTAGCGGCGATGGGGGCGACTTGACCCGGACAACCTGAGTGAGACTGGGCAGAGGCTGGGGGCACTGAGATAGCCGACGGGGGGCGCTCTGGGCCCTTGAATGTGCCCCGGGGCTCCGCCCGGGGATGAGGAAGCTCTCCGGGAGCTGTCCCCTCGCCCTGGTGCTGGCCACAGCCAGCGGTGAGGGGATTTGAATAGAGGCGTAGAGCCACGATGGAGAAGAGGGTCTGACTCCCCCCTTCCCCCGCATCACCCATCTTCGCATCCCACCTCCGTTTTCTCCCCAGACTCAGAGGCAGCCCCGACCTCGCCCGAATTGTACAATCCCCTGTCCCCGGGATACAGCCATCCCTGGGTTGGGACTAGGACTCCTGGGTCCTTAGGTTTTACCACTCCAGGTCTCTGACTCCTGGCCTCCTATTCCCTAGCTGAAGAAACGAGGTGGGGGCGGGGGGGCATCTGATTTCAATCTCCAAACGGTACTGAGCATCTCCTGTAGGCAAAGCCCCAAGCTAACTCTGAGAGGCTGAATTCCATAATTGAAAACGCCTTGCCTGAGCCTTATGATTTCTGAGCCCAGGGCTCTAACAGTCCTTGTCTAACATGCTCTGTCTCACACCCCTATGGTTCTGACAGCTGGGGATTGCAACGCCGACCTAGCCACTTGCATGTCTTGGGAGTCAACATGCCAAAATTCTGAGAATTTGTTATTTCAACATTTTAGAGTATCATCCCAACATTCTAATATCTTGTCCTTACCTGGGCTTACAAAGGAAAGCCCTACGTGATCTCCCCACCCCCACCCCACCCCACCTTTCCTCTCTGCCCTCATCTCCCTTCCATCTCCCCATCAGTCACCCTGTTCCAGTCCCATCTGCACACTTCTCAGTTCCTCAGATATGCAAAGCTTAGTGCTTGCCTCAGGGCCTTTGCACTGGCTTTTCCCTCTGCCTGGAAGACGCTTCCCTAGATATCCGCATGGTTTCCTCACATCATTCAGGTTTCTGTTCAAATGGCATCCGGGAAGTCTTCCTCACCAACCTGTCTGAAATAGCACCCCCTTACTTTCTCTTCCCTTACCTTAATTTTTCTCCACACACTTA
The DNA here is from genome assembly GCF_003676395.1 of Aethalodelphis obliquidens. Lineage (NCBI taxonomy): Eukaryota > Metazoa > Chordata > Mammalia > Artiodactyla > Delphinidae > Aethalodelphis > Aethalodelphis obliquidens. The sequence goes on along the minus strand of NW_020837987.1, from coordinate 11,590,908 downwards.
GCACCCAACATCATAAGTTTAATTGTTACTGTCTATCTCCCCTATAGAGTGTAAGCTCTATGAGACTAGACATTTTGTCTGTTTTGTTCACAGTTGTATCCTCAGGATCTAAAACAGTGCCTGGCATGTATTAAACACTCAATTAATGGTTGTTGAAAGAATTAATTAATTGAAGCCTCCTAAAATCCCTAATTTAAAGACACTAAGATTGAGATTCCTGGATTTGAACTTCTAAGACTGAGCTTCAGACAGCAGGGATACTAAGGTTTTACAGTCTGTATACAGAATGTTCTAGAGGTCCTGTAATTAAAACTCTAAGATTCCTTAATTCAGACAGGTTTCCAGGACTAGCACACTACTTCTGTAACTCGGGCAATCTAAGCTTCTAAGAGTCTTTGATTCTTTCCCTCTTGCAGAAGAAGCTCCGTCTACAGCTTCCTCTACTCCTGACTCCACAGAAGGTAAGCAGAGAGGGAGGGTGTGAGAGTGGGACTTGAAGGGGGCTCACAGCTGGGTAAAGGGGTTAAGGGGAGTGGGCTAGGGTCTTGGTCAGAGGAGTTCATGCCCTCCTTTGCTCATGGCAGGAGGGAACGACGACTCGGATTTTCGGGAGCTGCATACAGCCCGGGAATTCTCAGAGGAAGACGAGGAGGAGACCACATCGCAGGACTGGGGCACTCCCCGGGAGCTGACCTTCTCCTACATCGCCTTCGATGGCGTGCTGGGCTCTGGGGCCCGCAGGGATTCAGCTGCTCGCCGCCCACGGCCCCAGGGCCGCTCAGTCTCGGAGCCGCGAGAGCCGCCCCCGCAACCTGGCCTGGGCGACAGCTTGGAGAGCATCCCCAGCCTGAGCCAATCCCCGGAGCCTGGGCGCCGTGGTCACCCCGATTCTGCCCCTCCAGCTGAGCGCCCCCTGGAGGACCTGGGGCTCCAACTGGACCAAGTGGGCTGGGCGGCCCGGGGAGCAGGGTCCGGGGAAGACTCTGCCACCAGTAGCTCCACCCCGCTGGATGACGAAGAGCCCGACGGATCAGAGGTTGGAGAGGCTGGGAAAGGTGAGATGTCCCAGGTGCTGGGACAAAAGCCACCAGGGGTGGGTGGTCTCTCCTTAGGGCACCTCCATGGTGAAAGCTCACAGCCTTCTCTCTCTAACGCACCAGAACTGGACCTACAACTCGGACTCGTTCAGTCCTCGCCGCCCGAAGTCTTGACTCCACAGCCCAGCCCTCGCTCTGGAATCCCTCAGGCCCGTACCCCATCTCCACATCGATCTCGGGATTCGAACTCTTGGCCAGATGAGCCCTCGCTGGACAAGAAGGAGGAGGAAGAGCCGTGGGGAGGGCTGGAGCGGGAGCCAATCACGGGGCAGTGCCTCGATAGCACGGACCAATCAGAATTCACATTGGAACCACACTTTCTAGGTAAAGTGCATGAGGGAACGTGCTCCTTTGGACTACAGCGAGGGTGGAGGATTGATTTTTAAAGGGACCATCCTCTGGAAGGAACGGAGGAGAATGGAGAAGCGAGGAGGTATTGCTACTGGCAAGACATTGTAAACTCCACCCTTTAAAAAAATTTTCCCGTTACCTGAGATTGCTATTGGCTCTTTTTAAATGGTTCCCCCGCCCACTTGAGAAGTTAGCCCTCCCACCTGAGAAGTTGGAAGAAGCATTAGGATTGGCTAATTGCTAAAAAATAATCCCTCTTTTGGAGTGCTCCCCCTAGAGGCTGATTTTGGACAGGCCAAATCCCTGAAAAAATAATGCTCTTTTCTGAATGTGGCCACCGGGCAAGTAAAAGTAAACTCCGTGCGTTTTAAAAACTCTCCTCTTCCCTGACCACATGAATTGGCCAATTGTAAATAGACCCCGCCTTACGTTAGAGTATGCTCAGCCTCCACGAACGGTTCCTATAGGTAGGTTATAGACATCACTGCTTTGGGCTGTTTACAAAGAGAGCCACCCCGTTTTGGAATTGTTCCCACCGCAATGGAGAGTCATTGGCTGGGTACAAAGGGGCCCCGCCCCCTTACTCCCTCCCTCCGGGTTCCACTGAAGTGGGCAAAATCCCTGAGAAGCAGCAGTGTCTGTAGCCTCTCACTCGGAGCCGAGATGGGGAGTAAAGGTGGGCTTTCGGGGCGGGTTGGGACGCGGGCGCTGGGGGACCGTGGAAAGGGACCCAGATTCACTTTTATCGCCCTCAAATCTGGGGGATGTTTCCTCTTGGTCCCAGATTCCCCAGAGCGGCAGACTGGGGCTGAGGGGCTGCGGGGGTGTCTAGGGAGGGCGTGGAGGGAGTATGGGGTCCCCTCTCTCTCGAGCCGGAGCTTTGGGGCCCAAGAGCAGCGAGGCCCCCTCCGCCAGCCTCAGGCCCAGGCGGTGCCGTCACTCAGTAGCTGGACAGGCCAGCACAGCTGCCTGAGAGGCACCCTCCCCCCATCGTACCTAAACTTAGCCCCCGCCTCAGGCGACCCGGCCCCTCCCCCACCACTGGCTCAGGCTTTGGGGAGCCTGCAGGGGAGGGGTTGAGGGGAGGTGTACCCTAGTTAGAGGTAGATGGGAGGATGTGCATAGGGAAGATACAGAAGTGAGGAGAGTCAGACTCTGAGGGGGACTGGTTGGGATGGGTCAGTTTGATTGGACTTCAGGGTGGGAGGATGGAGACTGTCTGGAAATAGATGGCAGGGTACTGGGCTCTCAGTTCAGGGCTCAAAGCAGAGCCGATTTTAGGGACGGCTGTTAAAAGTTAAGATGAGTGAGATGAAACGTTGAGGTCCAAAGGTCACTGATCAGGACAGAGGCTGGGCTTGGGAGGTGAGTTTAGGATCTCTGAAAGGGGTCAGAAGTTTGAGTTAGGGCCTAAGAAGGAGGATGATGTTATTAATACATTTAGGACTTCGATGTATGTGTTGGTAGGGGTATCAAGGAGACGTGACTTTACACCTGTCAGGGTGCAAAAAATAAAAAGAACAATAACACCCATTGCTGGGCAGGATGCTGGGAAAAGATCGCTTGCGTGTTGCTCATAGAAATAAGGATTGTTACAGTCTTGCTAGTAAGCAATCTGATAATATTTATGACATTCAAAAATACATACTTAGTCCACCCAGCGATTCGACCCCTGGCACTCTATCTCAGAAATAGAACCTCCCGGAGGTAAGAATATCTGCAGGAGGCTGGTCCTTGTAGTACTGTCAGGGAAGAGGATGGGGGGGGGGGTAAACGACCCAGCAATAGCTGCATGGTTGAATAAAATGAATGATGGTGTAGCCACACCATGGAATATCGTGTAGCCCTTAAAATGAATGAATTAATAGCCATTCCCGTTGACTAGGAGGGAATTCTAGGAGGAAAATAGAGTGAGATATGCATGATGCAGAAGATTGATTTTTCACCCAAAATTGTGTTCACACATTATCTATGGGCAGGAGTAAGCTTGAGGGGACTTGCTAGACAGTTAACTTGGGTTTTCCAGGAGGCAAGCAATTTCCTGGAGGAAATTGGGTTAAGGCTCTGACAGGTGTGTCGAGAGGTGATGTTTCAGCCCCGAGACAGGAAATAGGAGGTCAGGAGGTCAGCCAGGCCAGCTCCAAACCCCAGCCTGATTGCCGCCCCCTCCCTCCGCAGTGGCAGACCTGCTGTACTGGAAGGACACAAGGACGTCAGGAGTGGTCTTCACAGGCCTCATGGTCTCCCTGCTCAGCCTCCTGCGTTTTAGCATCGTGTCCGTGGCGGCCCACGTGGCCCTGTTGCTGCTCTGCGGCACCATCTCTCTCAGGGTTTACCGAAAAGTGCTGCAGGCCGTGCACCGGGGAGACGGCGCCAACCCCTTCCAGTGAGAGCCTGCAGCCTGGCCCCCAAACCTGACCTCTGTCCAGACCTCAGCGCTGACCCTAAGTCATGACCCATGACCTCAGATCAGGCACTGACTTCTCACCCTGGCCCTGACCCATCCTGTTCCTGTTCCTGACTCCAGCCTGACCCTGACATTAAACCAGACTCTGACCCTTGACTTCCAGCCGTAACCTCAGACCCTAACCTCTTACCCTTAATCCTTGATCCCGTCTCCTGACCCTGACCTCCACCCTAGCATGCTACACCTGGCCTTACTCCCCAACCCTCACTTCTTGCCCTTGACTCAGCCACGCCCCTCAGCCTGGGTCCCATCCACCCATTGAGTGGCCTCACACACCTCTGTTCTCTCAGGGCCTACCTGGATGTGGACCTGACCCTGACTCGGGAGCAGACAGAACGTATGTCCCAACAGATTGCCTCCTGTGTGGTCTCTGCGGCCATGCAGCTGCGGCATTTCTTTCTGGTAGAAGACTTCGTGGATTCCCTCAAGGTGCCCCGAAGCCCCACACTCCCTCCTGGGTCCCAACATTCAACTCCCTGCCCCTGGGGGGAGGAGGGGAGAAGGGCCATTGCTGGGGAAGTTCCCAGCCCAGGGTGTACCCCATAGACTCTGCTGACCCCGACCCTCACCTTCAGCTGGCCCTTCTCTTCTACATCTTGACCTTCGTGGGTGCCGTCTTCAATGGTTTGACTCTTCTCATTCTGGGTGAGCTGGGAAGGCTGTGAGGGGCGGCGCGGGGAGGTGGGTTGCTGGGGTCTGCTGGAGGACAGGGCTCTGAATGGAGCTGTTAATCTCCCTGGAGAGCCCTGACCCCCATCTCTGTGCCCGCAGGAGTGATCGGTTTATTCACAGTCCCTCTGCTGTACCGGCAGCACCAGGTAAGTGCGACAGGCCCTCAGTTGGCAGTACCCCGGCCAAACCACCCCCCACACACACACACAGCTGGGGTCCATGACAGATGTCCCAGCCAGAGACAGGAGGACAAGCTGGTGTTCCCACCCCTGACAGAATCAGGCTCTGACTGACACACGCTAGGCACAGGTGGTCTGCCTGCTGCCCCTCCTCCATGCAGCTAGAGTCTACCTAATATGTTTCCACAGCCAGAGACAGGCATTTCGATAGGTGGTCCGTGACAGAGCCAGGATCTGACACATTCCAACCCAAGGCAGGTAGACTAACTGATGCTTCTCCCCAACAATGATCCAAGGTCTGCCTTGACACGTCCTACCTCCAGAGAGGCAGCCTGACTGGTGTCTTCTCTCCCTGACATAGCACGAGGCTGAACAACACTCTTTCTAGCCAGAAACAGGCAGACAGATGAATGCCTTCTCCTGATACCCCGATACCCTGTCTCCCCTGATACCACCAGAGACTGACAAACACATATTCCATTTGCAGACAGACAGACTGACGCCATCTATCCCTACACATAGTCTGGGTCTGACTGACACCCATCCCAGCCCAGAACACTGACAGAACCAGGGCCAACTGACATATATCCTATCCAGAGACAGGCAGATGGACCAACATTCCATTTTTAACATTCTCTGGCACAGCTGAGAGCCAAACGATACATGTTCCTGCCAGGGAGATAGCCCTAACTCCCTCACATGCCGGAATCACCGAGGCTCACAAAGTCAGTTAACACTGAATTAAACTAATATTTAAATCAATCCACTCAGGGACGCGACAACCAACACTAACACCCTCTATTCTTACGCTGCCCCTAAACACACACACACACAAAACTCACTCAAAGATTAACAGTAGTTCCCAGGACGCAAAGCCACTGGCAGATTCTTGTGTGCCTACCTGACATCACTTCCCACACAGAGTGTGGTCCAATTGACTTGACACTTCACCTTGGACTTCTGATTTCCAAGGGTATTTTATCAGGTTTAGAGTTGATGGTGGAGTGGTGGGCCACTCCTCCCAACTCCTGATCTGGGGGTGGGGGAGGAAGAAGCTTTCTTAATGAATTAGGGAGAAGAACCCCCTCCAATCTCTCCTTTCACCCCTTCTTGTCTCCCCAGGCCCAGATTGACCAGTATGTGGGATTGGTGACCAATCAGTTGAGCCACATCAAAGCTAAGTAAGGGCATGTGGTAGAGACGGATGGGCTGGGGAATGAGAAAACTTGGGAATGCTCCTCCGCGCCCCCACCCCCAATATTCCCTGTCCCTAAATCTCCTGGGGCTGAGTGCCTGCTTTTCTTAAAAGGTGAGAGACAGTTCCATCGCAGGCCAGTAGGTGGAGGGCAGGGGCTGGCTTGGGCACTCAGTTCCTCCATCGAGTTTTTAGTTCCTAGATACTACTTATCCTGTCGCTTGCCCCACCCCTTGACTCCACCTGTTTCTCCATCAGGATCCGAGCTAAGTTCCCAGGGACCGGAGCCCTTGCCTCGGCAGCAGCCGCAGTCTCCGGATCCAAAGCCAAAGCCGAATGAAAGGGGTGCCTCTGCCTGCGGGACGCCTGCCCCCACCCCCTGTAGCCCTCTGCCCTCCTCCATTTCCCTTCCATCCCCACCCTCTCCCTGCCTCATCCCGAGCCATTTCCCAGTGGGTGTCAGGATCGCTCACACCAGGGAGTTTGCGCAAATTGCCTGAGTGGCCAGGACTACATTTCCCAAGAGGCTCTGCTCTAGGAGTCTTGGAAAGGCGAGGCACCTTGGCCACGGGGCCTGCTGGGACTTGTAGTTGCCTAGATAGGGCACACGCCCTGCACTTCCGGGACCCCACCGCTGGAGGCGCCGTGAGGGGGTGGTGTCTCCTGGATGCCACTGGCCCCAACGCTGGGGCTTTGCATGGGGCCCAGGGGAGGCCTGAGCTTGGATTTACACTGTAATAAAGACTTCTGTGGAAAACCCAAGGCCTCCTGTGCTTCCAGCCCCGTCCAGTTTTCACCTTCCTGTACTGAAAAGCAGGTAAGTGATATTCAAGGAGGAACCTTCCCCATCTCTGCGGAGGAAGAAACTTCCCCTCTGCCATCTCAGAGTTGGCTGATCCCAGGGCTAGCCAAACCTTGACAGCCACTTTCCATGCCTGTGCTCAAGGCAGACATCGCGAGTCGATCCCCACACTCTCCCTGCTGGGCAACCATTTCACCTGAGTCCGAGAACCATGTATCCAACTGCCTGATGGAAGACTCCCCCCTCAAACACATCTAAACCTCTTCCTTGTCCTATCTGATTTCCCACTCAGGGACATCCCCTCCTGCCCAGCCAGAGACCCAGGTATGGCCCTGGACTCCTAATCCCTCACCCCCCACATCTAGTCAGTCAGCAAGCCATGTCTTTTCTCTCTCTCCAACCTCTCCACCCGTTTCTCTCCATTCCAACTGCCTTGGGAATAAGCACAGGGCCTCGTGGCCTCTTTGGGCCTCAGTTTCCAAAACTAAACTGGGGGAGGAGGAGGCAGGAGACTGGAGTCTAAAGACCCACAGACCTGGATTGAATCATCTTCACTTTTTGGCTGCGTAACCTGAGCAAGTGAACTCACCTCTTGAAGGCTCATTTCCTCAAATAGAAAATTGTCGCCATAAACTACCTACATGTAAAGCCCTTGTTACAGGGCCTGGCATAGAATAAATGTCCAGTAAACAGAAGATGCATTGTTAGCCATGACATTGTTTCCCAAACCTCAGTCAGCCCTCAGGACCTTGATGATCTTTATATCACCTGTTCTGCTATTTGCCTAATTTTTTCTTTAAATTGGTTTATTAAAAAAAAAAAAACAAATGTCTTTTAAAAGGAAATGTTACTCCACCACCAAGGAAGTCAGTATCGCTTGCCAGAAATAGAAGATAACAGTTAAACACGAAACTACTACCATTTAAAATGTTTGGGGGCTTCCCTGGTGGCGCAGATGGTTGAGAGTTCGCCTGCTGATGCAGGGGACACGGGTTCGTACCCCGGTCTGGGAAGATCCCACATGCCGCAGAGTGGCTGGGCCTGTGAGCCATGGCCGCTGAGCCTGCGCGTCCAGAGCCTGTGCTCCGCAACGGGAGAGGCCACAACAGTGAGAGGCCCGCGTACAGCAAAAAAAAATAAAAAAAAATAAAAATTATATATAAAAAAAAAAAGTTTGTGCATCACCTAAAATCTTGCCTCCTGTGATGCATGTCACATTTTAGGAGATAGATAATGATGTTACAGGAGTAGTAGTTACAGCCTCGGGTTTTGTATACAGGGGTTGCCTAGCAGCAGCTAGCTAACTGAAAGAAACAGGACTTAGGGGGGCTTCTCTTAAATCTGAATTTGCCAAGCAGGGGTAGTGTTTTAAACTTCCAGATAAAAGAGCAACCTTTCCTAAAGATACTTTTATTCATACTTTCCATAAGACAAAGTGTCCGTTTGTCCATCTCAAAGAAAGGAGGAAGATGGACTGGTTGCGATTATGGGTTCAGGAATGGCTAAAGCCCCAAGCCCATCCTTGGTACCCCCACTGGAGGCAAGAAACAGGTTGGAGATGGAAACAGCCTTTATTGAGTGACTGCCAGTTGCCTGGTGCCATGTCAGGCTTCTATAGCCAGCTGCTCGTTATGATTCCCCCGAGTTGCACTAGTCTTGTTTTCCAGATGGGGAAACTGAGGCTCAGAAAAGGATAGTGATAATATTCTTGCGTTCATCCTACAAACATTTAGTGAGCATCCGGCAAGTGCTCAAGCACGCTTTGGGTACCAGGGACATAGAAATGAACCAAAGTGGTTAGGACTCCGTGCTCTCACTGCCTAGGGCCTGGGTTCAGTTCCTGGCTAGGGAACTAGGATCACATCAGCTTCGCGGCCTGGCCAAATAAACAAACAAAATCCACCGAAACAAAGTCCACGGTTTCATGGAGCTGATATTCTAGCGGGAGCAGCCAGACAATAAGCAAACAGAAGTAGAATATGGCAGGTGGTGATCAGGGTGATGGAGAAAAGTCCAGAAGCGGAAGGGGATAGAGTGACAGGGCTTGCTATTTTAGATTGGGTGCTCAGGGAAGGCTTCATTAAGTAGTGATATTTAAGCAGAGGCCAGAGTGAAGAGAGGCAGTGAGTCATGGGAACATGCGGAGGAAAGGAGATTCAGTCAGGGGGATCAACAAACGCGATGGCCCTGAGAAGGAGCATGCCTGATGTGTGCAGCAAGAGATCTGTGAGCCAGAAACCAAGTATATGAGGAGAGAGGAGTAGGAGATCGGGTCCGAGGAGTGCAAATGTCTAATCATCGGGTTTGTAAGGCTGTGATGAGAACTTTGACTTTTACTCTGAGACGGGAGCCATTGGGAAGGTTTCATGTCGGGGAATGATATTGTCAAAGGATCACTGACTTGGATTTTAAAAGGATCACTTTTTTTGTAATAATATAATTACAATGGCACAAGTTCTGTTCTCCCAAGTGGTTGGGCTGTGTGGATAGGGTAGGGTACTATCCGTTTCTACGCCTCACTTTCCTCGTCCATAAAATGCAGATGCAAAAACTGATGATCTCTAGTGCCTAAGCTCAATGGGGACAGAAATTCTATCATCCCCAGAACCTAGGACTGCGTCTGGGACTCTAGGTGCTCACTGAACATGTGAAAAAACGTAGGGCTCTGTAGATCGCTGAAGTTCCACAAAAGAACAGCAGGTGTCGCCCCAGCCCTATAGCCGCCAGTTCGGAGCCTCCGGGGCTGGGCTAAATCAGACTCTAGCAGGAACCCACCCACTCGAATTCGGATTTTTCAGGAAAGGGGCCTCTGAATGCCGAATTATGAATCTTTTCTCTTAAAAAATGGACTTCTTACTTGGAAAAAAGGGGCTTCTGGCCCTTTAACAGCAAGAAGGGAGGGCTCCAGGTCCCCTGGCGCCGTTTCCCAGAATGCACGGCGCAATGCAAATGCGACAGTTTCTAAAGCGACAATGATTCAACTCACGAGGCAAACTCAACATTTTGGAAGGATATGCGCCGTAATAAATAGCTTGGGAGAATTTATGTATATTGAAGTCAACAGTATCACACTCTCCGAAACTACATCACCATAGGTTAAAAAAGTGGAAATTTATGGGTTTTATATAGCTGTGTGGGGAGAAAAGTTATTCGCCCGGATGATCCTCAGTGGTCTGGGGTGCAGGCTTCAAACCTGTAGCTGTCTAGCGACAGAGTGGTTCAATTCCACCTTTCGGGCGTCGTATTCAGTTCCCTTCTCTAAGTTCTCCGTTATAGAGTGCCAATTGGCCCGAAGAACGTTGATTTCACTTATGCACTCGACAATGCGTTTCTTTTTTTCCGCGAATAACAAAGAACTCCAAAAGATTAAGAAAAATTCGTCTACACTCTCTGTTCTAGGATGTTTACAGTTTGAGAGTGATCCTGGATTCCTCCCCTTCACTTGCTTACTCACTTATTCATTTACTCACTCATGTACTTAATCACGCATGCACTTACTAAGCAAATATTTATTCATTTGATCATTCATTCATTCATTCACTCATTCAACAAGTATCTGCGGGGTGGTTGCTCTATGCCCGGCCCTGCACTGAGCGGTCCTGGGGACACACTGGTGACGACAAAACCCTGACCCTGACTTCATGGTGCTCCCAGTCAAGTGGAGGAGACAAACTTTAAACACTAATCAATTACCCATTTAATTAACAACTACAAAAGTGATAAGTACGGGGAAGGCAGGCACAGAACCTATGAGGACATCTTACAAGGAGACCTGAGTTCAGGTAGGGTGTCAGGGTAATAGCTGAATATACGCCTGAAGGATGAGAGAGTGGATTAGCCAGCAGAGAGGGGGAATATTCCAGGCGGGGAGACAGGGTGGCCCCAATAACAGCGATGAAGATGGTGATAACTGCATTTTACTCTGCGCTCAGCGCTGGTGTGTACTAGCTCACTGATTCCCCTCAGCCCCATTCTGCAGCTGAGGAAACTGAGGTTCAGAAAGATGAAGTCTCTTATCCAAGGTCACCCAGCTAGCTTTGGGAAGCCTCCAGCCCCAGGGCTCTCAGACCTCTGGCCGGTGCTATTTACCACTGCCCTGTGCTGTCTTTCCCAAATCAGCTACTCACCACGTCCTGTCTGTTCTGCCTCCTCAAAGTCTTTTGAATCCTTCCCCTCCTCTCTCTCCCACAGCCCTGGTCCTATTCCAGGCTCCCCCTCACATCTCAGTGTCCTCGCCCTAGCCTCATCTCTGATCTTCTGCCTTATCCTTGCCCCCTTCCTCTCCCAGCTACCCTCAACCTGGCAGCTAGAGGAGTCTTCCTAAAGCACAAACCTGTCCCTGACCTTCTTATGCTCAAAACCTGCCAGAGCTCCCCAGTACCCTCAAGAGAAGATCTAAACTCTTAGACTGGAATTTCAGCCTGCAGAATCTGCTCCCTGGTAACCTTTCTCTTCACACCTTTTGTTCTAGCGCCTGTGAACCTCTAGCTCCCTCAATGTATCAAGCCCTCTCCCCACTCACAGCTGTTTGCACTCACTATTTCATTAGACTCAGCCTTTTTCTATTCCCTTCTATGCTGTCTATTTATCCTCTAAGGCTCGGCTTAGCTATCCTCTCCTCCAGGAAGTCTTTCCTGACTCCCAGGTCAGGTTAGGTGCCTCCACTGGGCCCCTCAAGTCCCATGGACTCCCCCAACCCTGTCCAATTTAGATCATCCCTGACTATGAACAGGTCTGTGTCCCCCACTGGACTGTGAACCTTAGGAGGGGGGAGCCTGGGGCTGTCTCAGTCTCTGCAGTATCCCCAACCCTGCCCAGCACAGGGCTGGGCACACGATAAATGCTTAGCAAATTTTGTGAATTAACTAAGAAATTAAGTAATTCCATCCTGACAAATACCCCTGCTTAGTCATTTACTAAGACATCTGACCTCTGGACCAGTACTTCCATTCCCAGAGTGCTTGCTGCTATGCAAATGAGAGCAGGTTTGGATCTTGCAATGGGGATGGCTCAGCTGTATCTTTGGACAAAGTGGCAATGGTTTTGGTTTAGTCAATCTTGGTTTGTCCCCAATATGTTCCAAACCCAGAAGAAGTGATCATGTGAAAAAGCAAAAGGCAACTGATCTTCACTGTAAAAGTGATCCAAGTTTTGTGAGTCATATAACCCTGAGGAGTTGCCATATGCCTGAGTGGTCTTCAGCAGCATAAACTTCTTCTAACTCTAAATTTTGCTCAGACAATTCCCAGAACATTACAGGGTCAAGTACAATAAGTTCCCTATATATGAACCTTCAAGTTGTGAGTTTTCAAAGATGTCAACATTCATTTGCATGCCTAATCATGTAAGTTAGTTCACGTGCAATGATACACGAAGGTTGCAGCAGCCGTTCAGAATGCAATCCAGTGCTACCATGTCATCTATGACGAGAAAAACAGAGAGACTACCTAGACATCACTGGATGACTAGCAAAAAAAGAGGTACTACCCAGACATCACTGGATCGTTTTTTCAAGAGGGTAGATAGAATTGAAGCCAGCAAGAAACCAGAACCTCTGCCATCAACTTCAGGCATGAGTGAAATTGCAGCTTGCCCTCCGTCTCTTATTGTTGACTATCCTTCAGCTCTACCATCTCCCACCTCCTCTCCCTCCTCCAGTCAGTAACTCTTCTTCCCTCTTCACTCCATGCCGGCCCCTGTATGCCAGCTGTTGTACTGTACTACTGTACTTTTCAAGGTACTGTACTGTAAAATTTAAAATGTTTTATTTTTTGTGTTTATGTATTATTTGTGTGAAAAGTATTATAAACCTATTACAGTGCAGTACTATGTAGCCGATTGTGTTAGCTGGGTACCTAGGCTAACACTGTTGGGCTTATGAACAAATTGGACTTAACGAACGCCACCTCGGAACAGAAATTGTTTGTATGTAGGGGGCTCACTGTATAAATTCTTCCCTCACCAGGAAACCTCCCTGACCTTTAGCATTCTGGTATCAGACACCTCATGGCTTACATTCTGCCTCATTACTTCTTCAAGGAGGAGGTACAGCCTGTGTGTGTGGGAAGTCCTCCTGACTGTCTAGCCTCCCTCCATCCTGCTGTTGGCTGATTCACTAGTAAGAGTTCCAGCGTGTGTGTGTGCGCGTGCAGTCCCATAGCAATCTAACCTCACTCCTTCATGCTGAAAGGAAGGGAGGCGATGGGTGTCAGGAGCAAACAGACCCTGAAGCTTGGTGGATGCACTTTTAAGAGCTTTTTATTGGCGACAGTGCAGAACCACGAAGGGGAGGGTAGCGGCCCAGTGCCAGCCAGCCCCAGCCCCCCAGGGGTCAGGTGCAAAATACAAAAAGAGAATCACAAATACAGCATGGGGTGGGGGTAGTTGGATATTCAATAAATTGTGGTCTGCAGCGGCAGGCCCTGCTCACAGCTTCACACTCACACCCAGAATCCTCAAAGATACAGATTACAAACATCTATAATCCCACAGGCTTACTCACAAAAATAAAATCTCAGGTCCCCAACGAACCCGGAGTCGGAAGACCGCTGGAGGATCAGGGACAGTCAGATGGAAACGGTCAAGTAAAAACAGGCAGAGAAAAGACAGAGGGGAAGGGACACTCGGGAAAGAGACAGGCAGAGACGGCCAGAAAACAACCAGAGGGGCCGAGACAATCAGAAAAGAGACAGCTAGAGACGGAGGCAGCCCAAGACAGGCCGCCTCGAAGTTTCCAGAAGCAGTGTTTCCAATTCAACGGCATGGCTTTGAGGGCCAACATGACCTACAACAAGGTTGCGGAAGCTCTCACATACTCACGCGCACACACACACCCACATATAATATATTTATTTATACATAATAGATATAAGTGCCTTTCGGAAATCAGGAAAGGGATAAATAGCCAGGGGGGGGTCTGGGTTCAGGGCGGGAGCTGCGGGACGGGGCAGTGGAATGTTCTCCATGCAGCACGGAGGGCGGCGTGACCCACCCGATATTAAAAAATATCAATTGGCCTCATGATAAAATTCTCATGAGGTGAAACACAGGGAAAGGCGGGGGGAGGGGGGAGGGAGCCGAAACCAAGAATTGGGGCTGGGGCAGGGGGAGGGGAAGCTGGGACGGCGGGAGCCCAGCCCCTTCGGGTTCAAAGCCTCAGCCTTTAAATCTTCTCCGGAAAAACGTCGGGCCCCCTGGCAATCTCCCCTTGCTCCCTTTCTAGAAAGGATGTGGGGTGCCGAGGGGAGGGAGAAATTGGCGTCCTAGGCTGGGTTAGGGTGACAGGCCTTAAAGGAAAAGGCCAGGGCTTGGTCTGGGGGGAGGGGCGGGGGTCCTGAGGAGAGAGGCCACGCGAATGGGTAAGTGTCAGCCCCTCTCGATTCTGTCACCCCCTTGAGTCAAACTCATTTTGAGGGGAGGAGGGAGGCGGGTGGGGGAGGGGAGACCACGGAAGGGCTTTGGGGAGTGGGCGGCACAGTCCCTCCGGAGGGGTTCTGTCCCACCGGGCTCCTCCCCCCGCCCAATCCGGCCAACTCATTTCACAGTATAAAACACTCCCGCGGGACAGGCATCACAGCACCCACTGCTGCCTGAATCAGAGAGGCCCAACAAGGAAGGCCCGGAGGGGAGGCTGACGGGCGGTGGGGGAGGGTAGACTAACACTGGAATCCCAAAAGAGGGCTGGGGGCTGAATGTGCGGGGGATCCTTAGGGTTCAGGAAATTTAAATCAGAGCCAGTCTCGCTGGGAGGGAGCAGCTGGACGGTCAGGGAGGGAGGTTCACATTTCAGACTAAATCTGGGTCGGGGGGGGGAAGGGGATCATCCTAGGGGGGGCATCAACTTCCCTTGAAAGGGGGGCTCAATTCAGGGGAGGACCTACCCACATGGAAATGTTAGATAAATAAGCTAAGGTCGTGGTGGGGGGCGAGCAGGGAGAACCAGCCTGGTCACCCCTTGAAGGGTGGGCGTGGGAGACTCTTTGGGGGTCCTGTGGCATTTCCTTGTTGGGCCTCTCTGCAGAGGACTACAGCTCACCCCAAAGCCCACCGCCAGCACCCCTCTCCCTCCAGCCCAAAGGTGGGCGTCACCCCCGCCCCCACTCCCCCATCCCCAGAGGTTGGGTTGAAGCCAGACAGCCGACAGGCAGCCGGGGGGCGGTGTCCATCCCCTCCCCACCCCCTGTCCCCAAAGTCACCAGCTCTCTGGTCTCGCCGGGCCACAGAAACAAGAGGCGGCACAAAACACAAGGAAGTCCTCCTGTCCGACGGCAGTGGCAGCGGAGGGTCAGACAGGAGAGGCAGGGAGGCCACTCGCCCGCTTTGTCTCTTCCCCTCTCTCCTCCTCATCCAAATCTCTCTCTCCCTTGTGTGTTTGTTTGTTTTGTGTCTAAAGAGTTCACAGAGCGAGAAGGGAGGGCGAGTTCAGGGGGTCGGAAGGCTGGTCGCTGCCGCTGGTGCGTTGGGCGCCGGCGAACGCGGAGACCTCCGGGCAGGTGAGGACAAACGAGGAAGTGTACGAAGGGTTAACAACGGGGAAGGGGTCGCCGAGGACTTGAACTTCACTGTGTGTAAAGAGAGAAGCTGTCAGGTTGGGGGGTGCGTCTTGGCTGGTCTGGAAGGGCAGGGGCGGTGGTGGCGGGGGCGGAAGCAGCCAGCTGAAACCATCTTCCTTAGTGGATGCTGACCCCGGCAAATCTCTCACCTCCGCCAGCGGGCCCGGCCCGGGCCCCTCTTCGTAGGGGATCTTGCAGCCCGGTTTGTGGGCCACCAGCACAAACTCCAGACGTTCCTTCTCCTTTTGGAGCTCGGCGATCTCCGACTCCAGCTCCGCCTTTTCTTCCTCCAGTTGGTCTGTCTCCTGAGGCCCGGGCGGCCAGGTCGCAGAGAAGAGCGAGGAAGGAGAAAAAGGCCGTGAGCGACTAGAGAAGGTGAGTCATGGCTGAAGCCATCTCTCCTAGACTGACTGCGGAGGCCCAGGGTTGGAAGGCAGCTCTGGACTGAAAGACCCCCTGAGATGGAGGCCTGGTGTGCTATGGGACTTGGGGCAAGGGTCTTGCTTTCTAGGAGCCTCAGTTTCCCCATCTGTCCAGTGGATGGTTGGGAAAGGGCCAGGTACACATAGGAAGCCTCTGGTTGCAAGAGGCACTCAGAGGTTTGTTGAGTGAGTGAACGATCGTCATATGTTTCTAAGGCCACCTATTCCCCTCTGTTACTTTTCCCCCTCTGCCTCCCAGGGAAGAGACCAGGTAGCTCAGACAAGTAAAGAATTTCCCTGATTTAGCAGGGAAACCCCTGCAAGTATAAAGTAGAAAACTCTCAGACTGAGGTAGGGCATGAAAATAGAGGGGCATCGTGGCAGAGGCCACCAGTCCAAGCTCTGAGAACTACGGGTGGCTGGGGCAGGTGGTGGGGGAATTGATATAGAATCAAAGAATTTCGTTTCACAGACTCTCCAGAATGTTAAATCTAGCAGGAACCTGGGAGATTCACTGAGGAGTTGACGAGATGGAGAAACTGAGGCAAAAATGGGTTATCACTTGCCCAAGACCAAAAAGGGGAAATGACTGGAGCGCCCCTCTATTAAAGTTCGCTCATATGTCCCCTCAGGATGAAGTGAAGGCCAGGCAAGTGGTGTGTGTGGTGGGGGAGATCCGGGGTCATAAACCAGGACAGGAAGCAGCCAGGAGTAGGTGAGAGCCTGCGTGTATGAGCTGGGTGACCCCGTCTGTATCTCTTTCCACATGTGGAACCTCTGGTTCTCAGTCCAGGATAAGGGCACAGGTGGTGGTGGGTAACAGAAGATGGGGAGAGAGCCCCCCTTCAGCATACCCTCATCCCACCCCAGGGACCATCCTCACCGCCTGGAGTCGGTCAGTCAGCTCCCTTCGCCGGTTCCTACACTTTGCTGCTGCCAGTTTGTTTCGTTCTCGGCGAACCCTTCTCTTCTCCTCCTCCTCTGGAGTGAGCTGAGTAGGGGAGATAAGAGATAGTGAGATTTGGGGGACATGTGTTCCTCCCCATCCACCCCAAACCTCCTCTTCTTCAAGAATCCCCAGGAGTCAGAAAAGAACCTTCTAGACCTCACTGACTGTGGGGAGGATGATAGGGTTTCTGCAGCATTGAGGCTACAGATGGTCCCTCACCTCAACAGTGGGAAAGTTCCTGCCTCTCTTGCTTCTTCCCCTGCCCCCACCCCTGCCCCTGCACCCAGAGCAAGCTCTGATGCCCTTTACTCACCGTCTCCTCTCGGGGTCTCCTAGGCCGGGCTCGGGCTGGGCGGGGCCCAGGTCCAGTCCCAGGTCCACTGGTGGTTCCGCTGGTGGAAGGCCCACCACTGCCACTAGCTCCGCCACTGCTGTAGCCACTTATGCCCGGCGTGGAGTAACTGGTTCCTGGCATGTCATAGGGGTCAACGGCTGTGGGCTGGGAGGCCAGTGGCTGCCCCTGGGACTGGGCCATGGAAGAGATGAGGGTAGGTTGCACGAGCCACTGGAGGTCCTGGCTGGTTGTGATCGCGGTGACCGTGGGCACGAAGGAACCGGGCATTTCCCCAAGACCGGCGCACTCCTACAGGGTGACACATACACACACAGGCGTAGACACACAAACAGAGACACCGACACACACACACCCAACACACATACACACACCGACCCTGTGAGTGAGCACAGGGCCAGCGGGTGTGGATGTGTGTGTCACAGGCAAAAAGCCACAACACCCACCCTTCCACTACACCGTGACGCAGTGGTTAATGAGAGGATTTCTGTGCAACTGGCTTCTACCTCCTCCTTCTTCCTCGGGGAAAGGTTGCACGGTTCCAGCGGGTGGTGAATCACACCCCGGGTTGGTGACTCTTAGGTGTGGGGGGTGGGGAGGAGGCTGGACACAGCCGGGTGACAGAACCCCCGGGATGGAGTCACAGCCACACACACAGCCACAACACCCCACCCCCACCCCAGAGGCAAGGGGAGGGAGAGGGAGAGGCCTTAGGCTAAGCCTCCCTCTACACTCACACACATATACACACCCCTCTGAGCGAGGGGATGAGAGACTGGAGGGTCCATGAGACCCCCGTGCAGGGGCGGGGGTCCCAGTTAAAAGGGTGTTGGGGGACGGGCCTAGGAGTTTAGAACAACGTTTCAAGTAATTGTCTCTCCCCAGAGTAAGACTGACAAGCGACAGGTTACGGTGGGCAGACAAGGAGAGAAAGTGAGCAGCCAGGCTCCCTCAGACTGTCGCGGAGGTGGAGTGGTGTAGGTCCCGAGACCCCAAGCCCAAGCACCGTTCATCTCCCCCACCCCCAAAATGTAATCCTAGAACTGCTCGGAAGGCTTAACTACTCTCCCAGGGGGCGTGGTGAGGGACAGGCTGGCTCGCTGGCCAATCAGCATCCTGGAAACCCAGAGGGGGCGGGGCTCCTGGAGACCACCTGGCTGGTTCCCTTAGGGCTAGCGGTTCTAGTCCTGTCTTCGGACAAACCGGAGACACCCGGCGTCGGGAGCATTAGGAGTGGGAATGTATCTGTGTGTGCCTGGAGAAGTGGGTGACGGTCACTATGTCTCCCAAAGAAATTCCGGCACACAGGCACCCTCTGACCCTGAGAGCGGAGGGACAGGATCCCGGCAAGGTCCTTGCGGACTCATTAGATCGCAGAAGATCGCTCCTGTGGCGACAGGAATCCCCTCGCTCTTCCTCTAGAGGCCCGTAAAAGAGACCCTAGTGCCGAAGAACCACGGGTTCCGGGGACGAACTGGGGGAAGGAAACTGCACCCTACAAATAGGAAGGGAAAGTTGATTGGCCAAAGCTTGCGCCGCGGCGGCCAATCGGAACGCCGGGCTGCCCCCTCCCTTAGCAACGTGGCCCCGGCGTTCCAAAATAGAACGCTCCCGGGACGTCAGGGGCGGGGCGGACGAAGGGGGCGCCACGCGCCGTGCGTGCCCCGCGTCAGACGGAGGATTCCAGCGCGTCAGCCGTTACGCACGGGTTCCCCGTTACGTCTCCGCGCAGGAGGCGGAGGCAGCGCCACTGAGGGTTCGAGGCCCGCCTTCCCACTGGGTCGAGGGTGACCCGGCGCCGGAGTAGGCGCTCGGATGGAGGAGGAAAAAGGGAGGAGGCTACTGGAAGCTTCCCCGGGATTTCCCCCACCTGCCTAACGGCGCTAGCTTCAGGTTGGTGACCTGAGTGGGGGGCAGTCCCCGAGCCGGCTAAAAGTTCTCAGCCCTGCTACCTCATACACGTTGCACTGAACGGCGTACTCACCCCACCCCCAAAGCTCACCCCTATGTGCTCCCTCCCTGCATTCCACGCACACAACCAATTGCAAGCACGTCCGGACTCTGCAGTTTGCAGAGTGCGCCGTGAGCCTATCCCCTCTCAGATCCTGGATTTTGACGCGTCTTTATTTGGGGTGGGGGGACTGCTCGCTCCACCCTTGACTTTAAAAAAATTATAAACCACAAAGCATCACCCCAACCCTCTAGAACTTACCTGGGAGGCGGCGGCGGTGGGTGGACTGCCGAAGGAGTCCACCGAAGACAGATATTGAGACTCGGCGGAGGGTGAGGAGCTGCACCGGGAGCCGGAGTCGTAGTCTCCGGGGAAAGCTTGAAACATTTCCCTGGGCACAGGGGGGCCCCTGTGACCACGCTGAGGTCGCCGGGAAGCCAAGGCTATGGCCGGGTGGGGGAAAGAAAGGTGAGAGTCCGGGGAAACTCGGGATGGGGGCAGCGTCCCGCTCCAACAAAGGCAAAGTTTCTGTGTAATTCTTTTGCGGTGCCCAGGCCCCCACAAGATGCCGCTGTGCTTCCTGAAAGTCCAGGCTCCGTAGGACCCGGGGGCGAGGGGGGATCGCTCCCCCAGAGGCGGAAAGCTCTGTCCTGCTGTACAGAATCTGCTTCGGGTGCGGTCCCCTCCACGCGTCCGGCGGGTCCCACGGGGGGAGGGGAGTAATAAGGAAGACGAAAAGAAGTAAGTCGATCCTCCAAAATAAAATGTAGAATTATCTAGAAGAATCCTTCCAAAAACTTTCCGGAAAAATAATAAACTGAATTTCACAGCCCCCAAGACGAAGAACCACTACAATCAAGTCCCAGCTCCGCGTATCCCAGCCTTGGCCGTAGCTCTGAGTCTTATGAATGAAGCCCAGAGCCGCTGTATTTATATGCCCGGGGCCCGGCCCCCCTGCTTACGTCACCCTTCCCGCGCTCCGCGAACTTCTCAATATCTCCGGCCCTGGTGAACCCAGCCACGCACCGTCCGGCAACAGGCCTGCCCTAGCCTCGATCTGATCACCTGCATCACCCTCGCGGCCCTGAGGGTCTTGGGGGCTGCGTTCTGAAGCACTCGGCGGGAGGGGATCCCGGCCTGGTCTCCCCGGAGTTCCTGTGACGCAATTAGCCATATAAGGAGCTTGGCCGGCGCCGCTGAGTGTTTGTTTGGTATCCTAGCAATTACGTCAGAGGGAATCCCTCGCTCGCTCGTGCGCTCGCCCCGCGCGCCTGCGGAACCCGCCCGCGCCTGCGCAGTGCAGCGCCGCCCCGGGGGCTGATATTAATAGGCTATTAGACTGACCCAGCGGAGGATCCCCGCAGGGAAGACCCCAGATGGGGGTCCCCCTCACCTCTGGCCGCCCCTCCCATGTCCCCTGGTGGTGCAGCGCTCTCTCTCAAGAATAAGGTCAATCTCCAAAAGCAGCCCTGGCTCTGTGGTGTAGTCACTCAGTTTCGGGGAAACTGAGTCCCGAACCGGGTGGGAGGGGCTGTGGTGCTCCAGGTGAAAGTGGAAGTGGGGGTGGAGTCCCGAGGCTCATACCAGCTTCTGCCCTGACTGGCTGTGCGACCTTGAAAAATGTCTTTTCTCTCTGAGCTTCAGCTTCACTCTTCCCGGATGGACAAAGGATGTGTGTCTTGGACCCTGCTGCCCCCAGAGATCCGGCGGCGTTTGGGAGGTACGCGGGTTTGGTGGGGATGGGGAATAAAACAGGGTGAAGTGTCCCTCCTGCTGATGGTGTTGTTAACCTCTCCTTTCTACTTTATCATTCTATCCGTGGTCAGAAATAATGTATGTGTGTGGGGGCATAATAAATAATAATAGTAATAATAATGATGATGATGAAATAATAATAATAAATGCCATGTATTTAGCACTTACCAAATACCGGCTCTTGTACTAAGCCTTTCAATACAAGATTTACAATCGTTAAAACAGCTTTGGAAGGTTAAGGGAGGAAAAAATCTTCATTTTATAAAAGAGGAAAATGATAGAGAGTTTGTGACTTGCCCAAGATCCCATCTCATCCCATCCCATCAAGAAATTCAAACCCAGGATTCCTATTCTCTTCCTGACTTCTGAGAGCTGCCTGGTTCAGTGAAACTCCCTGAAAAACCTGGGTGTTGGGATTGTTTAATGACAGTTCCATTGGTGGGGAGTTATAAGCCTTGCAGACCTATCCTGTCTGCTCACAGCGTACACTGTTGTGACCCAGGCTCAGAGGGGAAAGCTGCTTACCTAGCCACCCAGTTAGGAAATGTAGTTCAAGAGTCTAATTAGGGTATTTCAGACACCATGGCCTCCAACTCTTAGGCATCCACTGGTAAGGATCTCACTAGCTGCTTCAGAAACCTGACTTCCTGGCCCTTGCCTCCCAGTGCAGAGCCTGGCCCAGCCAGGGCACAGAGGGTGAAGCACTTTAAAATTGTTGAATTCCACAGGCCCAGAGAGGGGGACGGCCTGGCTCATGGTCACACAGCAGGTATGAAGCCAAGCTGGAGGGGTTGGGTGGTTCCTAATTCCCAGGAGAGTCTTGATTCTCTGTCCCAATAGTGGGGAAGGGGTAGGGAGACCTGGAAGGCTGAGGGGACAGGGGGACAATACAGGGAGACTGAGGTTTCCAGACAAAAGCCCAGCCTCAAACACCTCTTCCCCCACGCCCCCTCTGTCTGCAACCAGTCTGGGAGGAGGGATAGGGACTAGGAGATGACACGGCAACCACCAGCAGGCAGTGACTCGGCCCCAGCATCAGACAGGGAGTGACCCCTCATTCCTGTCCTGTCCAAGCCCCTCATCTCCTCTCCCACGGAATAAAGGAGACACACAAATACCTACCCTAGCTGCCCAAAGACCTTCACACCCCGCCCCAGGTGGCCCATACATCCACACATATTCTCACAGGGGCACACAGGCATTCAGACATCCACCCACAAGCAGCAACACACACCGCCACACAGAGAAACAGCTTCACGCGCACACACACCTGCAGATAGAAACACACACCTTCACACGGTTACCAACACACATGACACACACATCCTCACTATAGATGCACGTGGCGTTCCTCACACACAATAACAAGAGTAATTCTTCTGAGCACTCATATTAACTTATTTAATTCTCACAACACTCCTATGAGGTAGGAACTATCATGTTACAGGCAAGGAAATGGAGGCCCAGAGAGGTGAAGTCACTTGCCTAGAGTCACACAGCAAATTAGTGGCAGAGCTGGGATAAGAATGTAGCCTGCGGGGCTTCAGAGTCTTTGCTTTTAATTATTATTAAATGAGTTATATATGTCGATATATCCACACACAGATGGTCACACTCATGCAGACATTGGACATTCAACCCCCGACAGGCAGACCCAGAATCTAGGTGGCCTGGGCTTACATTCTGGCCCCACCACTTAGTAGTTGGGTGAACTTGAGCTAGTGATGTCTGGAGCCTCAGTTTCCTCACTGGGGAAAGGAGGGCAGGAATAGTGCCCAGCTCATGGGGCTGGTGAGGGGATTATGTGAAATGAATATCAGTAAAGCTTCGGGAACATGCCTGGCACATTGTAGGCACTTGTTTTGTTTTGTTTTTTAATTTAAAAAAAAGTTATTTATTTTGTTTTTGGCTGCACTGGGTCTTCGTTGCTGCGCGTGGGCTTTCTCTAGTTGCGGCGAGCGGGGGCTACTCTTCCTTGCATTGCGCAGGCTTCGCATTGTGGTGGCTTCTCTTGTTGCAGAGCACGGGCTCTAAGTGAGCCGGCTTCAGTAGTTGTGGCTTAAGGGCTTTGTTGCTCTGCCGCATGTGGGATCTTCTGGGACGAGGGCTTAAACCTGTGTCCCCTGCATTGGCAGGCGGATTCTTAACCACTGCGCCACCAGGGAAGGCCTTATTTTGTTTTTGAAACAAAGCTATGCAGACCTTTGCGGACCCTCATAGAACCGTGACCTTTGCAGACTCTCATAGAGACGTGACCAGAAGCAGAGACACACAAGATCCCATCATAGCTTTCATGGGTCCAGGCACTTTTGCCTTTGTGGGCCTCTTTCTCCATAAAGACATCTTTAAAATTATTTATCATGACTACATTGGTATAAAGACAAATATTAAATATTAAAGCATTTCATTTGACCTAGAAGTTTAGTTCTTCCTTGATTTTAAAAGAAATTAAACACTTTCATGGGCCTCTAAAATTATCATGGGCCCTAGGGCCTAAGGTAAAAATTGGCCCTGGAGACACACACACACACACACACACACACACACACACACACACACACACACACTCACACTCTCACACACACACAGAGTCTTACTCAAACATACACATGGACGTGAACACCTTGCGCCCAGAGCATGGCATGGGCAAGGCAAGTCTCTTGCCATGAGGCTGAATCCCAGGGAACTTCCAGGAGGAGGAGGACTTGAGTGTAGGGGAGAGGGCAGGACCCCCGCTCTGGCTCCCGAGGGCTTGTATCTGTGTGTGTGGGAGCAGGCAGAGCCCTCAGCCTTCTGCCCCTGTTGGGGGTGGGGTGGCAGTGCCAGCTCTGTTTGCTCAGAGCATCCTGTAAATAGCCCCGGGGACCCAACTCTGCCAAAGGGAGCCCTCAGCATTCTTCCATTCTTCTTTTGGCAAAACCCTTGCTACTCTGTTCCTCAGTTTCCCCATCCATAAAGCAAGAAGGTTGGATGACCATGGGCTCTGAAAGTCCTTTCCAGTTCTGAAATTTCATAATAAAAATGAGGAGGAAGATACGGAAAGTAAACACTTAGCTCTGCTCACATGCATTATCTCGGTTAATCCTCATAGCACATCAGCCCCATAAGTAAGTTATTGTCCCCATTGTACAGAGAAGCAAACCGAGGCACGGGGAGGTTAAACCTGAGAACAGTGCTTCTCAGCTGTTATGTGAAATCAAGTAAGCTGGGGAATCTGGTTACGACTCACATCTGGTATAGTCTTTTGTGTTTCCATGCAGCCCCTGGGTGATGCCAAGGCTCTGGCTCCAAAAGAAATGTCTGTGAGAATTTCTGAAGCACGAGAGGAGTGGGGTGTGCATGTTTGGGTGTGTGTCCTGCTGTGACCTCCGTGAGGGTAGAGCCCAGGTGGTTAGTAACTGCTGGCTTCTCCATGTCCAGCATTGAGTAGTGAGTGTTACTGGCTGGCTGGGCCCACTCCCCACTGAGCAATCCTGGTTGCCTCCTGGAGGGGGTGTCTGTGGTGTTTCAGGGAAGCAGAGTGGTCCAGATTGGAAACTCTTAGCTTGACCCTCCCAATACCCCTGCATCCTGCATTCAAACTCCTCACTCACCACAGCCCACAAGGTCCGGCATGACCTGGCCTAGGCCGACCGCTGCAGCCTCACCTCCCCCTCCTCTTCGCCATGTTCTACATGCCGTGGTCTCTCTCCCTAGTCTTCAGGGACTTTGTATGTGCTCTTCCCTCTGCCTGGAGCATGCCCCTTTTTCCTCCCTCTAGCTCATACTCTCTTCCTCCAGTTCTCAGCTCCTGTATCCCCTCCTCCAGGAGGCCCTCCCTGGGTCAGTACCCCTCCCCCTGAGAGCCCCCCTCTCCTCTCTGCCTCTCTGGGTTCATTTCTGTCTGGGGACAGTCTGGTCTTCTTCACTGGTCTATATTATTATTCAGGCCCAGGCCAAGGCTGTCCAGGTCACGGCCAAGTCCCCAGCAGGTGCTCAGTAAATATTTGTTGATTAAATGAATCTTCACCATCCACTCATTTATTCATTCATACACTCTGACAGACTGCCTTGGACAGAAACATATCTGTCTTGCTCAGATCTGCATAAATGCCTACAGGACAAGGCACACAGATACAGCATCACACACTCAGATCCCATTATTGTGTACACTCTTTCCCATGTATGCTCACAATTATACACACGCACAGTTTCACATGTGCGGGCATGCAGACACAGCTAAGTAGAGGCCACCCTCAGATGCTGCCTTGTCTCAGGCCCTGGTCCAGGTGCGCTGTGGACCCCCTCACTGTAGGGGCCAACCTCTCACCCACCCCAACCCAGACCCTCACAGTGTGGTGGTGTATCACTGACTATAACCACTCCAGGCATTGGGTGGCAGGAGTGCTCAGGGAGGCCTGAGCAAACCAGGAGGACTTCCTGGTGGAGGCGTTTGGACTACTGTCAAGTTCTGAAAAGATTCAGATAAGGAGGGAGTCCCGGAAAGTCCCTCTCTCCCTACTGTAGACATGTAAGAACAAAGGAGGGGAAGCAGGAGACTGTGGGAAGCTAAAAGGAAGGACTGGACCAAGGTGGTGCGGATAACAGTTTTGGAGACCTTTCCAGCTGCACTCTGAGTGAAAATAATATGAGTAGAATTAATAATATAGCTGGCAGTCACTTAAGAAAACTAAACAGGTGCCAGGTGCTACATACAGATCCACTGTATTTTCCTGTTTAACTCTTCCAATACCATTATAAGGAGGGCACTAGCTGTGTGACAGCAGGCAAGTAACTTAAGTTCTCTGGACCTCAATTTCCTCATCTGTAAAGCGGGGTTAATAATAGCACCTCCCTCCCAGCATTTTGAGGAGTAAATGAGGTTGTATGTAAAAATGCCTAGAACAGTGCCTGGCAGAAAGTATATTCCCTGTAAGTATAAGCTACAATGGCAATTATTATTATCCCCACTCAACAGATGAGTAAACTGAGGCCAGGAGCCCTTAGGGAACTTGCCTGACCTGTGGGTTTCTGCGGAGTGAGGGCCGGTTACAACCCAGGTGGTGAGGCTTCACAGTTGTGGGTGGACGGAGGCAGGGCCTCCCCGCTCTGGGGTGTTTGCATGCGTGAGCGCACGTATGGTGATTCCATTGTTCTCTGCGCAAACACCCAGACCCCATCCCACCCCCAGCAGGTCAACCAGCTGCTGGCCACAACCCACAGCCTCCCAGTCATACCCGAGCGGGCTTCCTCTTCACGGCCCAGGGGCCTCCCCACCGGCTCTCCCCCGCCTCCCCTTCCTGCACCTTGAGGACGCCTGCGGCTGGACTGGGTGGTCTCAGGCTGGAGCTGCCCCGTCCCTGACTCAGGCCCCACGCCCCCTCACTGACCCGAATGCGGCCTGCCCGGCCCCCGCAGCCAGACGGACACGGGGGGGGGGTGTCATGGGGGGGTTCACAGCGGGCCACGTGCCCGCGCCGCCCCGGGTGGCTGAATTCCACCTGTGATTCAGTCGGCTTGTCTGGGCCACTGGGGGGTGCCCTGGCCGGTGATGTCAGCGGCCAGGTATGCGGCCGGGGTTTCTCCGAGGTGACTCAGGCGCCTGAGCTACCCTCTCCCTCCTGCAGACACTCTGGGCAGCTCTCCAGGGCCGGCAGCCAGCAGCCTGACCCTCCCTTCCCGGCCTCCTCCACGCCCTCCACACCCTCCACACCCGTGAGCTGTGGGAACAGCGGGCTTGGGGACAGGCACCAGGCAGATCTCAGAGACTAGGGGCCCACCTGGTGGCAGCCCACCAGGACCTCCTCACCTCCTCTGGAGACCAGAACTCACAGGTTATTGTAGGATGAAATTCATTCATTCATTCGTTCATTCATTCAATCAGCCATTCAAACACATGTTCTCAGCACCTCCCCTGTGTCAGGCTCTCTAGGCAACAGAGACAGAGCTGAGAACAAGACAGAAATTCCTCACAAAGGCCCATCAGAGCCTGAACACTGTACAACATTATTATTGCTATCGTTACCCCCTCCCGAAATTCCACCAGCCTGCAAGACTCAGGCTGGTTTCTGTTCCTCCAGGCAGCTCTCCAAACAGTTCCAGTTACTTTTAATCCTTAGCCCCCAAACCGTCCCTTGAGGGAAGTCCTTTCAGGATTCTGACCTTCAGCCAGCCTGCTGCAGCCTTTTCTTCCCTCATGGACTTTACTCATTCCCAGTCCCATTGAATGATTTGAACCTCTACTTTCCCCATCCCCAAACTCTGCCCCTCCACTGCCTTCCCCAGAACCTGAGCTTCACAGTGATGATCATGATTGGCCTTGCAGACACTGAGCGCTCCCTAGGTCCTTACACCAGGGTCAAGACTTAGAGACACAGCTTCATTTGGTCACAGCCACCCCTGGAGGAGGCCTGTTGCCATTTTGTAGGAAGGAAACTGACACACAGAGGTATTTTGGTACCCACTAGCTCAGAACCACGCCTGAGTCTGTAGCTCGGATTCTGGACACATGCATACAGGGGCACACAGAGAGGAAGTAGTAATACTGCTGACAGTCAAGTGTGGTATTTTGTAAACATTTATTCTGTGCCGAGCACTTTCCAAATGTTCTCTACATGAACTCATTTACTCCCCACAGCAGTCCCATGAGTGAGTACAATTATTCCCATTTTACAGATGAGAAACCTGAGGTACACAGAGGTCCTAATGCTAATACAGTTCAAGTCCACAAATATTGACTGAAGCTCTGCTATATTTCACAGTGTGGTGGGTGCTGAAAATTAGAGCTACACAGCCAGATGCAGCTACAAAGCTGGAAGGCACACAGAGGAGACTGCCACCCAGAAGCA
Organism: Aethalodelphis obliquidens; assembly: GCF_003676395.1. Taxonomy (NCBI): domain Eukaryota; kingdom Metazoa; phylum Chordata; class Mammalia; order Artiodactyla; family Delphinidae; genus Aethalodelphis; species Aethalodelphis obliquidens. Next base: position 11,563,337 of record NW_020837987.1, on the reverse strand, counting down.
CAGAACCATTCACACAGTTACACAAATGTGTGCACTTGACATGGACACACATGAGTCACTGATTCATTTGCTCAACAAATAATTACTGAGCACCTACTGTGTGCAGGGCAGTGCTGGGGACCCAGTGGTGACCACAACAGCCCTGGGCCCTGCCCTCATGGGGCACGCAGCCCAGTTGGGGAGACAGTAAACAAACAAATATATAATGAAAAATTGTGATAAACACTGTGGAAAGAACTGTGAGAGACAACTGGCTGACAAACAGTTACCTGCATAGTTACACACAGATGACCGTACGTTGAGATCCAGAACTACACACATACACACACAGCCAGAAATGCAAGCCAGAGGCAAAACCGTACACATCCATAGGTACCCACACACACATTGTTTCATGTATGACCACACAAGAAGACTCTCACAAGTACACACACGCGAACACATACATGAACACAAGTCAGCAGGGCTCAAATACCCATACATCCAGATACACAAATGCAAACTGGGGAAACCACTCACTCAGTCCAGCAGTTGCTCTCACACACGAAGGAAGCCTTCCTGAGCATGCTCTCACACAGGAAATCCCAGGTAGACACATTGTCACTGACAGAATCACTCACCAACAGTCACAGACATTCACAGTCACACACCCAATTTCTTCTCTCTCCTTGGACATTCGCCCCAGCCCTGGTCACATGAAGCTACTGAATGGGGGGTGTCGGGGGTGTGTGTTGGGGATGAGCTATTAAAGCCTTCCAGCTGTGGACAGCTTCCTGGACACAGGATGGAAGGACCTCGGGCTGCTTGTCTGATGAAAGAGCCTCCAGAAAGACACGCAAGAAAAGAAAACCCGAGGGGAGCGGGGAAAGGAACGGGAGGGAGCTCTCGCGCTGTGGCTCTGAGTATGTATGGGCACGCACAGGTTGTTCACTGTGCCTGTCTCCACTGGTTGGGACCCCAAACGGAACAGTGCACCCAGAAACCCAGGAGTCGGAGGCAAAAGCAGCAGGCCAGAGAAGAGTGCTTGGATCTATTTCAGTTGTTATTGTTTGGGGGAATATGAGACAGCCACGGCGCAGGAGATGCTGGACAGACAGACATGCCTGGGACGAGGGGGCGCAGACGGACAGATACCCAGCGGAGGCGGTCCCAGGTCAGACAGGAGGAGCGGGTGACAAGCAGACGGCGGCTGTCTAAAGGGAAACCGGCAATTTGGGGACCTGGTTCTCCCCCGCTCCCATCACCGCAGCGCCCCCCCACCCCCCACCACCAGGCTCCCGGCCGGCCAGTCTGTCCGCCCTGGCTGGTCCTGGTTGCGCCCTGTGCGGCCGCGCGGCCAGGCCCGGGACAAACAGCCTTCACGTTGCTAAGCGACGGCGTTCCACAGCCCGTCGCGTCACCGCGTCGGCGCGGGCGGGGGGAGGGGGGTGTGCGGAGACAGTGGCCGTGTCGTTTGTTGACGTTGCCTGGCAACCGCCGTGGCGCTGCCGGGCAACGCCGGCCGACTGTTCCTTCTCTTAAAGGGCCAGGAACACTTTACTGGCTCCAGCTCGGACCGCGTCGCGGGACTGAGGCGCTGCTGGGAGAGGAGAGGGTTGCTCCCCGGGTGTCGGGGAGGTTTAGGGGATTGGAGACCGGGTTATGCCCTCTTGGAGTAGAGGAAGAATACGAGGCAGGAGCTGTTGATATTTGGACTAAAGTTTTTGAGATGTTAGTGTAAGATGTTAGGTTGATTGCACATGTGCATAGGCGCACTTGTGGGCACGCACGTCCACGGGGCAGTAGGTGGCAGAAATAAACGGAGAGAGAGACCTGGGTTCAAATACCCACTCTGTGACCTTGACCTGTAACTTCCTTTTTCTGAGCCTCTTTCCTTCCTGAATTGGGAGTGAAAACATCACCCGCCTCCAGAATTGTGACTGTATGAAATCCTGTTAAGCACTTAGTAAATAGTAAGTGCTCCGTACATAACAAGTATAATTATGTTATTTAACAACTGGGTTCTGTCCCTTCTTCACTGGGATTTGGAATAAATGATATGGTGTTTGTAAAGTACTTATTGCAGCACAGCGTTCTTAATACACGGGGGCTGTCATATTATCACTGATATTTTTATTATTTCCTCCAGTCTGTAAAGGAGCACATCACAGGGCATTGGCAGTCATTGCCTTTCTTGGTGTCTTGGGGTGCAAAGGCAATGGAATCAGGCAGATGAGGTTGGAATTCTTGCCCTACTGGACCCTGGCTGTGTGACCCCAGAGCAAGTGCCTTGCCCTCTCTGACCCTCTACGTCCTCCTCAGTGAAACCTATGATCTCTCACTTCTCACAGAGTCACTTCCAGGTAACAGTCCTGGGTGAGGGGTCCCCTCTCATTGGGCGTGTCAGGTCACTGCCCCACGTCTGCAGCATGACTCATGGGGCTATGTTATGTAAAGCTCCTAGATTCTGCACAGAGGGCAGGTTATATAAACGTGTTTAACGTGCATCCTACATGTAGGGCCTAGGGAGGGAACCTGGCTTGGTAAGCCTGCAATTGTCAAACTACGGCACTGGTGGCTTCTAGGAAGTAGAGCCTATAAAATGTGGGCCACATGTATACTGTTGAAAACGTGCCCCTCTTGGGGTCTCCCTATCCCCCGAAATGACTGTCTCTCAGTCTCTGTCTCTTAATATGCCTCCAATTTCTCTCTGCATCTTTCTGACCCCTGTCTCTCTGTCTCTGTTGCACCATCTCTGTGCATTTCTGTCACTCTGTGTCTCTGTTCCCCTGAGCCCCTTTCTGGATTTCTGCCCCCCCTCCCACTCCCCTTTCTCTGAGTCTTCTGGGTCTGCCTCTGTGTCTTTGTGATTCTCTTTTATTATTTAATTTAACTCCCAAACTTGTTCCCATCGATTCTGGACAGCTCCAAGCCCCTCACAGCTGAGTGCTGTGGGGTGCTGGGATGGCTTCTCTGCTCTCTGGACCTCTGCTCTTCCCTTTGTGCAAAATTAGATGGAGTAGCTAGTGCAAGTCCCCATCACCTGGGGAGCTTGATAAAAGTGGATTGCCCCAGTCCCACACCCAAAAGCTGTGGGTCGGAATCTCAGAGAAAGAAGTGGCAGGGATTATGACGTGTGAGATCCTGCCTGAGTAATTCTGAGCAGCTGACCTGAGGCCTCCACACATGTGTCCCAATGCCAGTTTTTTTTTTAAATTTTTTTTTAATTGAAGTATAGTTGATTTACAAGGTTGTGTTAGTTTCAGGTGTACAGCAAAGTGATTCAGTTTATATATATATATATTTTTCAGATTCTTTTCTCTTATAGATTATCACAAAATATTGAGTATAGTTTTCTCTGCTATACTGTAGGTCCTTGTTGGCTGATGCCAGGTTCTGATGTCACATAATAGGTGAGGTTCTGCGGAGACACGTGGCCAGGGAGAAGAGTGATTTCCCCTGCAGGTAGAGGGTCCTGAGTGTGAGGAGTCAGAGAGACAGATCTGGGGGTCAGGGTGGGGACAGAGAGAGACAAAGATAGCAAGACAGAAAGAGAGAGAGAGAGAGAGAGAGAGAGAGAGAGAAAGAGACCGAGAGATATGGAAACACAAAGAGATAAAGCCAGAAATTGCGTTTGCTGCACATCACCTGAAAAGGTACCTCCACGGGGGAGGGCCACGTACCTATCTGCCTGTGAGTGTGTGACTGTATTAAACAGGTCACTGCAGGCAGCACTGGGGTGTGCCTGGGTCCAGTGCTGGGACTGAGTGCGGGAAGCGGATGCTGGGCTGGGAGGTTCTGGGTGTACCCTCTCTACATGTACATGCCTGCCTTTAAGCAAGTGTTCCGGGCCAGCATGGGTGACTACCTGACAACCGGAACAGCAGTCAGGCAGCATTCTCCATCAGGCCACCACTTTCTACGCCCACTGGGTGTGGTTGATGAGGATATAGCTCCAGGGGTCCTGGGGCCCACATGGATAAGTTTAGGTATAGTTCCAGACTCTGAGGGTGTTTTGGATTTGGGAATAGCCAACCTAATAGAGGGGTACCATCTTTGGAGCCAGACTGAGCTGAGTCCTTGGGCAAGTTGAGTGACCTCCTGGGGCCTCAGTTTCTGCATCTGTAAAATGGGGATGATAAGGACTTCTATGAAGATTTTGTGAGCACCCCCTAACATCATGGTAACTAATGCCATCTACTGAGGGCTTGCCATGAATGTGCCTGTCAGCAAATTCTACAGCTCTATGTTCAAACACCTCCAGAATCTGATCCCTGCTGCACCTTCCAAGTCACCATCACCTCTTGCCTGGACGATTGCCTGGGGATCCTCACTGGTCTCCCTGCCTCCACTCTGGCCTCCCAAAGTCTATTCCCCACATGCAGCCAGAGGGAGGTTATTTAAATCAAAATCAGTCCATGTCCCTCTTTTGCTCAAAACCTTCCCATGGCTCCTAACTCACTCAGAATAAAAACCAAAGCGCTCACCATGGCCCACAGGCCCCGTGTCTCTGACACTCCCTCTCTCCTTGCTTTCTCTGCTCCAACCACATGGGCCTCCGGCTGTGAATCCAACACACCAGGCATGTTCCCACCTTAAGGCCTTTGCACCCGCTTCTCCCTCTGACGGGCATGTTCTTGGCCGGGATATCTGCAGGCTCCTCTCTCACCAACTTCCAGTCTTTGCTCAAGCATCACCTTCTCAGGTCGGCCTTCTCTGACCACCCTATTTAAAACGGCTGCCCCAACCCTCCCTCCCTCTCCACCTCCCCGGCAATGACCACTTTCCAGCGTGTTACATAATGTGCTAATTTGTGCTTCTATATCGTCCATCACCTCCTTCCCCACTCCCAAAGTGGAAGCTCCCACGAAGACAGGGATCTTTGTTTTGCTCTCTGTTGAATTCCCAGCACTTACCACAGTGCAGGGCACATAATGGGTGCTCGATAAATATCTGTTGAACGAATGAATGACGGATGGGATGTGCCAAGAGTGTGCCACGAGCTCCAGGTCGGTGAATTCCCTGAATCCTTACGACAGCCCTATTGTCACGACAGCCCTCTGTGCTGGGCGCTACCCATTTTACAAATACGGAAACTGAGGGTCAGAGAGGGAGGCCCCTGAGACAGAAGCGCAATGGCCCAGACGAGCTGAGGCAGATTATCCTGCCTTCAGGGGCGTCCCTGCGGACCCGTGGGGTGTCTGTGTTTAGCCTCGCCATCCCCGAGTTTATTTCGGGGCCCGGTCCTTGTTTGCTTTGTCGCGCGGTCTCTTTATCACTGCGCCCCAGACAGCTCCCTGTGGCTTCAGCCTCCACGAATTTCTCGAGGTTTTCTGGCTCCGGGGCCCTGAATCGCTACTTCCGCGTTGCCGTCTCCCCGGGTTTCTGCGCCCTGCGGGCCTCCGGAGGCGAAGGCCCCTGCCCTGTGAGCCCGCCCCGCCTCCGCGCGCAGTCTCGGCCTCGGCGCTGCTGGGCTCGCAGCGGGCCGCCCTGGGGCGGGCGGGGCCTGTTGCCCGGAGACCAATGTTTTGCCGCTGCAAACTGGGTCTCTAGGCCACCGCGGGAGGGCGGCCTGGGAACCGGAGCCGGGCCTGGGAGCGGGCCGGCGAAGGGCGCGGGCGGCCGGGGGCCTGGGGCCGGGGGACCCGGCGGCTGTCTGGAGCCGGGAGGGTATGGGGGACCCGATTTGGCGGGAACGAGGTAGAGATACTGGGGCAGTTTCGGGGAAACAAGAGAGGGCTGGCATTAGGGACGAGAAAGAGTATTCGGGGTCAGTTTGAGGGAGGTGGGAAGGGGTTTGGGGGAGACAGATGATGGGGGAAGTTTGGGGGAGCCAAGGGAGGAGATTGGGAAGGCGGGGGCGGGGTAGGAAGTGGGGGCTAGTTTGAGGGACCCGGGAGAGGGGCCCGCGGATGGGTGAGTGAAGGAGGGCGTGGGAAACTGGACGTTTAGGGGATTCAGAAATCACAGGGGACTGGTGTGAGGGCAGGGAGTTTGGGTAGAGGACATATTTCCAGGCTCGGGGAAAGAGGTGAAATTTAGGGAGGACAAGATGTGAGGGTAGAGAGTTTGGGGGAGATAGGGATTCTTGAGGAGAAGGAGGAGGCTTAAACGGGCCGGAAACAAGGGTGAATCAGAGGAGAGGGTGCCCTTGCCACTTCCAGGCTCCTGGCGGGAGGGCCTCTCCCCGCCCATTGTCCCCAGCCTGGCCAGGACGTCCGGCGACATCCCTGGGGACGCGACGTCGGGGGTTATGTAACAGTGCCAGGCCCCGGCGAGCGGCGGAAGTTAGGACTCCCGGGTTCCTCTCCACGCCCCATCCCAAGGGAGCGACACGGGTCGGGATCCCAGAGCGGCTTGTGACATCACACTTGGGCGGAGTCCATCAGAGGCACTAACTCCTTTTTTTGCTCACCCCCACCCCACTCGGGAGCGAGGACTGAGATCTGAGACCCTAGGTGGGGAGGGGTATCCCTAGCAACGCCATTGGCTGAGGTGGCCTGATGGCCAGGGCTGTTAGGCAAAAAGGTAAACTGAGGCCCAGAGAGTGCTGACCCCTTTCATTTGATTCAGTCATTCAACAAAGATGTATTGAGCCCCTACTGTGTGCCAGTTATGTCCTAGGTGATGGGGACCCAGCAGCAAACAAAACAGATGTCCCTGATCTCAGCAGCCTCTGGGCTGACCCCTGATTCTGAGCCCAGACCTACTCCATCCCAGCCAAACGTTGTTGAAACTAGTAGACCTTCTTCACTAAACAGAACACCAAAACGTGGATCCTCTCACCCAACTTTCCCTAGTGCAGGGGGCAGAACACATCTCTCAGCTGCTGAGTCCCTGGTCTCTAAATGACTGCATCCCTGTCACCCCCACCCCCTGTGGCCTGTCACTTCCTCCCATCCTCATCCCCCCCATGCGGCATGACTAGAGATGCTGGTCATAACAGGCAGGTGGCGAATCACTCAGACGTCATAACAGCCGGCTGTGCTATCACCGTGTCCCTGAGATGTCATCAAGCAGCCTCAGTCTCTTCCTATGAACACCTCTGGGGCCTGAGGAGAGGGTTCTGCCCTGCTGCCAGGGGTACCTCAGCCTCCCAAACAGAGTGACTTACTTCCACCTAAGCCCTTCATCAGAAGGCTCTGGAAGGTACCTTCCTAGCTTTCCTCACTCCTCCTCCAGGCAGCCCCCTTGAACTCCCTGCCACTCCCCTCCAGTCCCCTGGGCTCTGGCCCTTTGGACTTTTTCCTCTCTGATCTCACCTGCTCCCATACCTTCAATTTTGAAAAACCTTCAAAGCCAGGCCCTTGATAGGACACATCCCTGCATTTCTCTAAGCCTCAGGCTTCACTTCTCTAAAATGGGTATAGCAATGGTGCCTGGCCAACACACTGGGTGGTGAGTGATTTGAGCAAGGTCATTTCTGTGACAGGCTTAGCACAGGCTGGGGACATCGTGAGAGCTCAATGAATCCTACTGGCCAAGGTACACAAGAAATAGTTAACAGTGAGAAGTGGGGATCAGAGGAAGGAAGAGAATTTACTTTGTCAAGGTATACTCTTGTATTTGCCAATACATGTTCCCCCAATTTTTAAAGCATTTAATTAATTAATTTTTGGCTGCCTTGGGTCTTCATTGCTGCACACCAGCTCTCTCTACTTGAGATGAGCAGGGGCTACTCCCCGTTCCAGTGCACGGGCTTCTCATTGCACTGGCTTCTCTTGTTGGGGAGCACAGGTTCTAGGTGCACAGGCTTCAGTAGTTGTAGCACAAGAGATTACTTGCTCTGCAAAGCGTGGGATCTTCCCAGATCAGGGCTCGAACCCCTGTCCCCTGCATTGGCAGGCGGATTCTTAACCATTGCACCACCAGGGGAGCCCTTCACTGACTTTCAAATCTGTTCTCTCCTCCTCTTTCCCCTCCTCCCACTCCTACCTAGGTCCAGGCCCCTCCTTTCCCCCTCCCTTCCTCAGTCTACCTCAAGGAAGCAGTCAGAAAGGTCTTTAAACCTTCCTCTGTCCCTCCCCTGCTCAGAACCTGCCATGGCTCCCCAGTGCCCTTGGGGGAGCTCCTCACTGTGTGTCCAGGCTCCTCACCATGGCCCAGGCTCCTCACCATGGCCCATGGGGCCCATTTCTGTCTGGTCCTTGTTGACTTTTCCAGCCTCCTAATTCCTTCATCCAACTACATGATTCCTCTTGCCTTAAAGGATCCTCCAGCTCAGTCCCTTTGCCTGGCAGTCGAGTCCCATCCAGACAACATAACAGTTGGACACCTGGCTAAAGCTTGGTGTCCACTAGGGACAGGGACACCACTTGAGGCTGCCTTCCATCCACAGCCAAAGAGTTCTGCCTGAATTTTCACCGAAGCAACATCTGTCTACTACACTGTGCTCCCTGGGTTCACACAGGTCAGGGCAGTTTCTGTCCTGTGATATTTCAGAGACTAGAAGGATGCAGACTTTGAATCTCAGGTAAATGCGATATAAGACCCTTGAGGCTGATACTTGGAGTGGGCACTGAAAGAGTCACAGGATATCAGAGTGGGAAGGTGCCCAGAAGATCCAAGTGCAAGAGGGAGACCTAGGCCCAGAGGGAGCAGGGTTCCTGGCTGTTCCCACTGCCTGGAGCTGTCGTGTCCCATCACTGACTTGCAAGAGAGGGAAGAATCATAGTAGAATTGGGTTTGTTGAACTAAACAGTGGGTGCCAGGCTGAGCCCTGACTCTGGTGACCCCAACCTTGGTGATAGACCTGTGTGACCCCAGTCTGAGCCCCAACCCTGGCCCAGGCCTGAATCCCTGATCCTGGGCACAGTATGAGCCCTGAAACTGGCTAAGACCCAGAACTAAGCCCACTCAATCCACTGTAGAAACTAAGCAAGAAGTCAGAGCCTCATCCCCAGCCCTCTGCTTGCTGGTCTGGTGTGACTTCCTGTGACCTCCCCATCCTCCCCCCCCATAGAAGTGGAGCTAAGAACTGGAAGGGGGGCGGCGGATTCAGAGAGGCGCAAGATTCGTGCTGTGGCTGGGGAGGGAGAATAGGGACAGGACTTCGGGGAGAGTAGGTTGAGGACTCGGGGAGGGGGCGTCAGGGCTAGGAGTGAAGATTAGGATAGGGAAGGGGGAGGTAGATAATGGTCAGGGATGAAGAATGGAGGGGAAGCAGAGGATGCGGGGTACCAGGAGACAGGGGATCGGGAGGATGGAGGATTGGGGGTGCTGATTCGAGGCTGGTGACAGGTTGGGGTCAATGCGGCGACGGCGGGGGCCGATCGTCCGGCCGGGGCTGCGCGGCGAGGCCCAGTCGAGCCCAGGCCCACCCCCAGCCCCCCCGCCCCACGTTGCCTCCCCCTTCCGCTCCCCGGAAGCGCTGAGTCGCACTGCCTTATCTGGAGGCCGCTATTTCGGGCTCAGCTCCTAGCGCGAGGACTATTTTTAGCGGCGCTCGGGTAAAAATGGACGCGGCGCCGCGCGAGTTCCAGAGGCCGTGCGCGCTCCCTCGCGAGAACTGGGGGCCGAGGCCGCGCGCCTGAGTCACCTCCCGCCCAACCGCCCCACTTCGAGGAGCGCGGACACCCCCCCGCCCCCATCCGCACGAACTCTTGGGTTCCTGGACGCCTGGAAGCCAGCGCGGCTCAGAATATTCCAGGACTATCGGGACGCATCCAACCGGGCTGCATCCAACCGGGCTGCATCCAACCGGACTCAAGCGGCTGAGCGCCGACTTTTGGGCAGAGGCGCTGCGCCCTCTGGTGGCTCCTGCGGGGATAGCAGGCAGGGGCTGGGCCAAGACTTCACACACCCCCAGACCCCCAACCTCCGCCACACACCCATTTTATAAATGAGGAAACTGAGGCCTGGAGAGGAACTGGATTGCATCATGAATTGCAAGGTACGCTCTTTCAGTTTCAGCTTGGACACTTCCCTTAATGGAGAACCCAGTACCTATCAGGAAACTAGGCACTCTGTTTTTATAAGCAGTATTTATCTAGTCATTCAACAAGTATTTATCAAGGGCTTGCTGGGTGCTGGGAACACAGCAGTGAACAAGGCAGAAGAGAGATCCTTGCCCTCGTGGGCTGACGTTCTAATGGGGGAGACAAACAGTAAATAAATAAGGTGATTTCAGATTGTGGGTAAGCACTGTAAGGGAAATTAAATGGGAGGATAGATTATAATAAAGGGGATACTTTGGTAAGAGTAGTCAGGGAAGGCCTTTTTCTGAGGAGGTGACATTCTAAAATGACCTTCTGGTTTCATGCAGTCCCCTCACTCATCCCATTTCATAGACCTGGAGACAGAAGCCTGGAGAAGAACCAGTTGGGGACTGAGCTTGTACAGTGTAGATTACATGAGCTTTCACTGCTTAAATTGTTCAGTTCCAGTTTGGTCTCCTCCTGAGGCTGGGAGCTCACTTCTCCCAGCATAGCCACTCATCATCAGTAGTAGTAATACTGATTACTAGTTTTTAAATAATAGCTACCTTTTATCCAGCACCTGCTGTTTACCTAGCAGTCTACTAAAATGTCTCACCTGCGTTAATTCATGGAATCCTCACCCTAATCCTTAGAGGTGAGGTACTATTCCCACGCCCCATTAACGTATGAGAAAATCTGTTTTCCAACCTTCCTTTCCTCCCAGCCACATGGGCATCTACAGTTTTGCCGGCCTTCTTCTTTGGGAAACCACCGCTTTCTCAATTTCAGTTCACCTGGCTGTCTTGGGGCTCACCCCATCCTCCGTTTCCAGGGAATGGCATGTGTCCTAGGCCCAGCCAATCACAGTATTCCAGTTGGGCTGTCCGTTGACGACAGTGATTGGTTCAGAGGTGAGCATGTGACCCATTTAGGACAACGAATGATGGGACCATTGGCTAGGAGCACTTTCTTCCCTTTGGGGTGGCTAAGAGGATGAGATGTGAGCCTAAAGCTGCTAGGGCTATCTTTGCTACCTCAAGGAAAGTCTTGCTGAGGAAAAAAATCAGAGAAATATGAAACCCAGAGATGGGATAGTGACTTCATATCATCATTTGAGCTCCTGGATCAAGCTGTAACTGAAGCTGGTGTACTCAACCTTCTGATCATGTGAACCAATACATTTCCTTAAACTAGTTTGCATTTGAAACTGAGAGACTCCCAGTTAATTCGCTTTCCCTCTCTGTGCCCCCCCCCCACCAGGAACTGGTCCTGACACTTTCCACTGCCCCTAGTCCTTGGGAATGGATCACTGTACCCCCTGAAGTACCCATTCATTACACACTGCCCCCAGGGAGGCATGTACTGCTTGTATACATCTGTGCCCTCTACCCCCCACTGGGCAGGCACTCCTGTGGGGATTTTGGGTCTGCTCATCTTCCTGTCCCCAGGTACGGACCAGGATGAGAACCTGATACCAAGGCTACTGTCCCGGGCAGGACCACTTTCTGCTGTCATCACTGGCTGATGGTGAAGTTACCCTACTGCGCCTTCCACTTTCTCCCACTGTCAGGATTTCAGCCCTGTCTGAGCTCTGTCGGCCTCCCAGCCTCTGCTTCACCGTCTCTCCTGTGCTCCAGACCCATGTGTCTAGAAGCCTCTTGAATGCCTTCCTCCGGTTGTCCCACAGACTTTCACCCTGACCTCAACAGCTTCCTCCTACACCTGTGCCTCCTTCTCCCAGGTCCCCAGCTCAGCCGTAGTCCCACATAGACCCTGTCTCCTGGGCCAGAGTTCTAGGCCTCCTCCTGGTACCTTCCTCCCCTTACCTCCCATAACCCATCACTCATCTCCATTCTATCTTTTAAAGATTTTATATATTCTCCTTCCTCCCCCTCCTTACGCTGGTCCAATTGTCTATTTGGTCCCTTTTCCCCACTTCATCCTTCATGTCTATACTCATCCCTGGTTTCCTGCCCCAGTTCTGCCCCTTCCCATCTAGAAGGATTTTGCTAAACCACAAACCTACTCCTGTCAGGTCTCTCCCCTGCTCAGAGCCTGCTACGGTTCCCCAGTGCTCTAGTCCTGTGACCTACGAGGCCTTCCGTGGCCTGTTGCTTTCTTCAACCCCATCTCTTGCCCCCCACCCCTTTCCCCAGCACACATTCACTCTGCCCTCTAACAATACTCAAACAGCTTGCCTTTCCCCAAATGCATTGTTCATGCCTCCCGACATGAACATTCGGCTCCCTCTGTGCAAATACCTTTCCCATCCTTCTCCACCTAGTGACTGTTTTTCCATGCTTTGAGGTACAACATAGCTATCCCCTCCGCTGAGAAACCTGGCGTGACTCCCTCCGACCTAAGCAGGGCCCCCGCCTCTCAAGAAACCTGGTCACTGTTGTAGCTCATTCTCTGCCTGACCACATGTCGGGCCCTTTGCACGCAGCGTCTCACTGAGTTCCCCCAACAGCCCTCAGGGCACAGGGACAAACACTTCCAGTTTCTGGATGAAGAAACTGGGACTCCTGGAAGGAATCACAGCTAGGGAGGGGACAGAGTCAGGATTTGAACTTGTGATCTCACGCAGCCTGGCTCACCCATGAGTACTTTATCTCTGTTTTGGAAGTTTTTATTTTATAACACTCTCAGTAGAGGCACACATGTATATCATTTATGAATAAAAAATATACTCCATATACCAAGTGGCCACAAAGTACTGCCTGGCACTGTGGTCTCTCTCGGTTAAGTAGCTTCTTCACCTGGGTCTGGTGGAGGCAGGGATTTGAGAGCGTTCTTTAAGGCCAGATTTTTGACATGAGCGTCAGTTGCTCTGTTTGAATATGCTTCTGACATGGATTGTTCCAGAACATCCCAAGAAATCCCGAGGCTCAGCGGTCCCGGCACACATGGCGCTCCAGCATCTGATGTCCTCCCAGATGGAGAGACAGCAAATTCCATGGGCCAGCACTGTCCATAAGAAATAGGACACTAGCCACATATTCAAGCTTAAATGCCCTAGTAGCCACACTAAAAAAAAAAAGCCAAAAGAAACAGGTGAAAATAATTTGTTCCTGTATTTTATTTAATCAGATAGATGCAAAATATTATTTCATACATACTCAATGTCAGCAGTTTTTTTCTTTATAAATTTATTTATTTATAGATGCAAGATATTATTTCATACGTACTCAATGTCAGCCTTTTTTTTCTTTATAAATTTATTTATTTATGGCTGCGTTGGGTCTTCGTTGTGGTGCGCGGGCTTCTTATTGCGGTGGCTTCTCTTGTTGCGGAGCACGGGCTCTCGGCACGTGGGCTTCAGTAGTTGTGGCTCGTGGGCTGTAGAGTGCAGGCTCAGTAGTTGTGGCGCACGGGCTTAGTTACTCCGCGGCATGTGGGATCTTCCCGGACCAGGGCTCGAACCCATGTCCCCTGCGTTGGCAGGCAGATTCTTAACCACTGCTCCACCAGGGAAGTCCCTCAGCAGTTTTTTAAATGAGATAGTTACATTCTTTTTAATCACGCTAAGTCTATGAAATCTGGTGTGGAGTTTACACTCATGACACATCTCATTTTGGACCAGCCATGTTTCAAGTGCTTAAAAGCCACGTGTAGCCAAGTGGCTGCCATATTGGACATCACGGCAGTAGACGGTGCCTGACCACGGATCTGGGAGTATGGCTTCCTCAAAGTCCAGCTTTAACATGGGACAGTGTACCTCCAGGTGACAGCATGGCTTAAGGTTAAGATCCTAGACTCTGAAGCCAGACTGTGGGGTTCAAGCTCTGGAACTTCCAAACTGCCACTCCAGCCTCTCTGCACCTCAGTTTATTCTGCTATGAAAGGAGAATCACCAGCAAGACATCAGAGGGTTTTTTGTGAGGATTAAAGGAGTTAATAGATTTTTTTTTTTTTTTTTTTTTTTTTTTGCGGTACGCGGGCCTCTCACTGTTGTGGCCTCTCCCATTGCGGAGCACAGGCTCCGGACGCGCAGGCTCAGCGGCCATGGCTCAGGGGCCATGGCTCAGGGGCCCAGCTGCTCCGCGGCATGTGGAATCTTCCCGGACCGGGGCACGAACCCGTGTCGCCTGCATCGGCAAGCGGACTCTCAACCACTGCGCCACCAGGGAAGCCCGAGTTAATAGATATTTAAACACTTAGAACAGGGCACATATTAAGTGCTGTATGGGTGTTGATTTTTATTATTATTTGGTATTTTGTGAAAGAGAAAATCTCTCGACTCCACATTAACAGTTGAAGAATGAAAAACTCCCTTAAAGACCTCCCATCCTGGGCTTCCCTGGTGGCGCAGTGGTTGAGAGTCCGCCTGACGATGCAGGGGACACGGGTTCGTGCCACGGTCCGGGAAGATCCCACGTGCCGCGGAGCGGCTGGGCCCCTGAGCCATGGCCGCTGAGCCTGCGCGTCCGGAGCCTGTGCTCCGCAACGGGAGAGGCCACAGTGGTGAGAGGCTCGCGTACCGGAAAAAAAAAAAAAAAAAAGCCTTCCCATCCTTGTGGAAGATGTCCAGAACGTGGGGGACACACGGGACTTCTAACCGCCACAGGTAGGACGCACAGACCACTCTGGGCTCTCAAGGGCAAATGCTTCAACATTCTCCACTGGAACGGGTGTGTGCAATCACAAAGCTTTGGACACCTCCCAGTCTAAACTCTGCCACGTATTGTCCTGTTCTCATTTTTCTGTTTTGATCTGTGTAGTGGGTTGAATGGTGTGCCCTTCCCCCCACCCAAGATAAGTCCACCTGAGACCTGTCAGTGGGAACTTATTTGGAAACAGAGTCTCTGCGGATATAATTAAGGTTAGGATCTCGAGATGATATCACCCTGGATTATCCAAGTGGGCCCTAAACCCAATGGCAAGTGTCCTTACAAGAGAAAGGCAGAGGGAGATTGGACACAGATAGGAGAAGAGACGGCCACGTGAAGTTGGAGGGAGAGATGAGAGTGATGGGGCCACCCAGGAACACCTGGGGCCACCAGAGGCTGGAAAAGGCAAGGAAGAATCTTCCCCGAGAAAATTCAGAGGGAGTGTGGCCCTGCTGATACCTTGCTTTAGGATTTCTGGCCTCCAGAGCTGTGAGGGAATAAATTTCTCTTTTTTTTTAAACCACGAAGTTTGTGGTAATTTGTTAGGCAGCCACAGGAAACAAATACAGTCTGTTTAGGGGCCTGTCTCCTTCCACCCTGAAGACAGAGTTTCTGTGGCTTTCAGCTTCTGTCTCACAGCAGGAAACAGGCTCAGAAAGAAGGCAGAGCCAGAACCAGAACTCAGGTCTCCAGAACCTCATTCCAGATCCAGGGGTCACTGTGGAAACTCACAGGGTATTTTGCCTGTTAAAGAAATACAGGGTGACTATTGAATTTTCTCTTAAGGCAGTGGTTGAAAACACAAGCTTTTGTTGGAGTCCTGGTTTCTTTGCTTCCTTGCTTTGTGGCCTTGGTCAAGAGACTAACCTTGTTTAGTTTCTCCTTCTATAAAATAGAAACTAACCAGTTTCTCCTTCTATAAAATAGGGATAACAAAATAAGATCTCAGAAGGCTGTGATATGGAGTATGTGAGAATTGATCAACTTTGCCATTTGACGTTGTCCTGAAAGTCTTTGCAAATGCTATAAGACAAGAAAAACGAGATGTAAAGATGGGAAGGCAAGACATAAAACTAACATTTGGATCATTTCAAAGGAAAACTAAGAGAATCGACAAACTTTTTGTATGTTTTTGGCCACGCTGCCCGGCATGTGGGATCTTAGTTCCCTGACCAGGGATCGAACCCATGCCCCCTGCAGTGGAAGTGCAGAGTCCTAACCACTGGACTGCCAGGAAAGTCCCTCAACAGAATATTTTATTTTATTTTTATTATTTACTTTTAGAAAAGATTTTATTTAATTAATTTTTTTAAACTTTAGCCATCCTAATGGATGTGAAGTAGTATCTCATTATAGGTTTTTTTTAAAATTAATTTATTTTTTGCCTGCGTTGGGTCTTTGTTGCTGTGCGCAAGCTTTCTCTAGTTGCAGTGAGTGGAGGCTACTCTTTGTTGTGGTGCGCGGGCTTCTCATTGCAGTGGCTTCTCTTGTGCGGAGCACAGGCTCTAGGTGCGCGGGCTTCAGTAGTTGTGGCACGTGGGCTCAGTAGTTGTGCTACATGGGCTTAGTTGCTGCCTGGCATGTGGGATCTTCCCGGACCAGGGCTCGAACGAACCCATGTCCCCTGCATTGGCAAGCGGATTCTTAACCACTGTGCCACCAGGGAAGTCCCCCACTTTAATGTTTGGTTCAACAGAAGATAACTGGGTCTTCACCTCTGCTTGGGTGCTCAGTCTGTTGTGATATTTTGCAGGTTGCATTGAACACTCAGGAGAGAGTGAGAGTGAAAAAAGGGAGGTGTCTTAGTATTATTATGATAATCATTTTGACCTTGGGGACCTCTTGAAAGAGTGCTGGGGAACCCCCCAAGGTTCTGTGGACTGCACTTTAAGAATCACTCCTTACCTTTGGGTTCTATAGGGCCTAGAGACAGTATCTGGGGAACTGAACACCTCTGGGGCCATGGGACCTGGTTCGAGAGACAGCTCTGACTACAAGCAAGGTATTCTCTGAGTCTCAGTTTCGTCATCTCTAACATGGGGTTGGTGATGATGAAAATAATAAAAGTACCTCCCTCCTAAGGTTGTAGTGAGACCCATAGGAAATAACTCCCTGACTCACACCTGGCATGTAGCATACAATAAACATTTGCTATTATAGTTTGGGAAACGTCATTTTATTTTATTACCAACACTTCTTATTCATGCAGTTAACTTCTCCAGAGCCCTATCTTGTGCTGGGCAGTGCTGGGGACATGGTGATGGATGAGAAGGGCCTGGCCCTGCCCTCATGGGGTACCCAGTCCAATGGGTCACAGAGTTTTCATTTGTGAGGCATTGCCTTTAGCACCAGGTCCCTGAGGAGCATGAGTTCTTAAGACTGGGGAGGCAGGGAAAGGCATTCTAGGGAGTGGGAACAGCATGCAAGGAGCCATGGCCAGTGGAGAGGGGGACAGCTGTGGCCTGATGGTTGGCCGGTTGTGTCCATTTCTCTGCCCCCAAGATGCCTCAGTCCTGTTGCTGGTGAGAAATACGTGTGTATATCTGGTTCATCTTTTTAATATTGGTTTATTTGGCTGCACCGGGTCTTAGTTGCGACACGCTGGAATCTTCTTTGCAGCATGAGAACTCTTAGTTGCGGCATGTGGGATCTAGTTCCCTGACCAGGGATCAAACCCGGGACCCCTGCATTGGGAGCGCAGAGTCTTAGCCACTGGACCACCAGGGAAGTCCCCCAAGCCCTCTTCTTGTGTAAAGTTAGTTCCTCAATTCTGGGCTCTTTTTAGGGACGTCCCACCTCTTATCTAACCTCAATCTCTCCTTTTGCTGCATATCCATCCACAGTGCCCCGTGGAAACTTGGGACGTCCCAGCATAAGAGGTGCCCGGGATGGGGCGGGGTCGGGTCCAGCGCCTCCACTGTCCCCCATCCGGGGGCCGCTGCTTGGGGCCGGGTGAGTCAGCCCCCTGCGGCTCCCGCGTCATCCCGGCCGCTAGGCTTCGCGCTATTTCGGGCTCCAGGCGCTATAAATAGAGGCTCGCGGAGCAGAGCCGTTCCCCCTCCGCTCGGGCGCCCCTGCGTCCCCTGGACCCGCCGCGATCTCCGGGCCGCGCGTCACCGCGGCTAAGTTTAGAGGCGGGTGCGGACGTCGGCCGGGTCACTGCGCCCCTCGGCCGCGCCCCCGCTAACAGAGCCTTCGGTCCGGCGGCAATATGCCCCCCGCCCAGAGTCACTCGGGTGGAATTAGGGGCGAAGTGTGCCCATATTCTCCATCCCCACCCCAATCCTTCGGAGGCGCAGAGGAAACTCGAAGTTGGGATTAGGGGAAGGTTTGGGAGTGGAGCAAGGTCTGAACTCGAGGAGTCGCCCGGGAGCTTCGGTTGGGACTGGAATTTGAACTTGGAGCGTTTGGAAGAAGGACGGGGAAATAAGAGTACGGACAGCTGTTAGACTCGAACTCGCAACTCTGGGAGCCGGAAAGATGCGAATCCGGAATCTGAAAGTTAAATTTGGGAAGAGTATAGGAATCAAACTTGGAAATATAATATATTACAGAACCGAGGACAACTTTTCTCCCCCTTAACTAACGTAAATAGACTCAGAGTTACCTGAACCGCGCTCAGCGGGCCCTTTGCCGCATTTCTGCGATAGTGAAACGAGTCGGGAGAAACGAAAGGGCAGCCCGCCGCCTTCTCACGGGTCTTGCCCCGGGGTGGGTTCTGGCGCAGCGGTCCCCGGCGCCTCTACACCCCAAATCCTCTTGTGGGGCGCCATCGCCCCCTGGCGGAAAAGGCACGCTTTGCAGGTTTATTTGGTAATTCCCATTCCCCAACGGGAGAAACTGAGTCCCACCCAGACTGGCTTCCTTCTAGAAGCTCTCTCTGCCCTTGGATTCAGAGACACATTTTCATAGTCCTTCTCTATGTCACTGGGGCCTCAGTTCCTTCATCTGTCAAATGAACTATTGATACCTAAGGGGAGGGTTACTGTGAGGATTTAGCTCATAGTAAGCTATCTATCTGCTTTGATGGGTATATTGTTGATGGTAATATATGTATTTTTTATTTATAGAGCCCCTCTTCCTGTGACCGTGTGGCCCCCTCCCCCATAATCTACTTCACGTCACTGTTTTTTATCGTCTCCAGAGCGTGTATGACTGTCTGGAACTCTTATTTGTGGGTTTCTTTCTTATGGTCTGCCTCCCATGAGACTATCAGCACCACAGGGCAGGGACCTGGTCCAATTTGCCGCCAGCTGTGTCCCCAGTGCCTGCCACACCGTGGGTGCTCAATATGTAGTTATTCAAGGAATGAGTGAACCATGGATTTCAAGACGGGGCTCCATGGTCTTATGGAATTCTCACAAGCTCAGCAGTTACAGATGGGAAAACTGAGGCTCCCAGTGGTGAAGTCGCTTGCTGCCGGATTCTGCTTCTGTTCTTTGTTCATTCATGCAACATATGGTTCCGTAGCCCCTTCTTGTTTCTGGGCACTGTGCTACAGCGGTGGCCACAACGGCTTCAGCCTCTGCTTGCCCAGGACTTAGTCAAGGACTATTTTATTTTTATGACAAACCTGAATATTTCACCTACTGCATGCCAAGTAAAGATGTAGGGACTTGACACGTAACTCATTTCATCTTCCTAATAGTGATGCTATTGTTATCCCCATTTTAGAGATGAGCAAACTGACGCACGCAGAGAAACTGAGTTGCTGGTACCAGGTCACACTGCTAGTAAGTGATCCTGGGGAAAAATTACACCCAGCGATGAGACTGCTTATGAAGGAAGGAGAATCAGGGAGATGGTAGACTTCCCATTAGTGACCCAAATGGAGCACCAGTGTCTTCTAACTTTGCAAGAAAGATAACTAGGAACCCAGAATTTGAGATTCCATTTGTGAGGGTCAAATAAAGACATTTTCAGATGAGCAAGACTCAGAAATGTTCTATCCAGAATGTTCTCTGAAAAAGTTGAAGAGAATGTACTCTAGCAAGAAGTAAAAATGAATTCAGAAGGAAGAAGTTTATAAGAAGTAACAGAAAATTGTTAAGGGTTGACTCGTGTCCCCCCAAAAGATATGTTGAGTCCTAACCCCCATTACTTCAGAATGTGACTTTATTTTGAAATAAGGTCTTTACAGAGACAAGTTAAAATGAGGTCATTATGGTGATCCCTAATCCAGTATGACTGGCGTCCTTGTAAAATGGGGAAATTTGGACACAGAGACGGACATGCACAGAGGAAAGACAGTGTGAAGACACACAGGGAGAAGATGGCCATCCACAAGCCACGGAATGCCTGAGGCTACCAGAAGCTAAGAGAGGGGGCTGGAACAGATCCTTCCCTAGTGCGTTCAGAGGGCGCATTGCTCTGTCAATACCTTGAATTTGGACTTCTAGCCTCCAGAACTGTGAGAATAACTTTCTGTGGTTTAAGCCACTCAATTTTTGGTACTTCTTTACAGCAGCCCTAGGAAACTAATACCATGAACCAATTATATAAATAAAAATTAATTAGAAAAAAATCTTTTACAGTAGGTCCCTAACAAAAGGCAAAATCAATGGAGAGACAGAGACAATATGTTCATGGGTATGAAAAAGATGTCAATCTTCTTGTAATTAATCCATCAATTCAGTGCAATTCCAATCTCAATCGCAATAGGATTTTTCAGGGAACTAGAAAAGCAGCTGCTAACATCCATCTAGAAGAGAAAATGGACAAGAATGGTAAAGACAGATTTGAAACTGAACAGAGGTGGGGGACTTGCCTCATGTGATATCAAAACATATCTAAATGAAATAATTAAACTGGCATGGAGGCAAGGGACAGATACAGAGATCAATGAAACATAATAGAAATGTCAGAGATAGACCTGTGTATACATGGGAATTTGGCACATGATAAGGGTGGAATATCAAAACCAGGGAAAGGACTGGCTTCTTTTTTTTTTTTTCCCAGCTGCATGACTTGAGGGGTCTTATTTCCCTGATCAGGGATGGAACCCCGGCCCCAGCAGTGAAAACACTGAGTTCTAACCACTGGACATCCAGGGAGTTCCCAGGACTGGCTTTTAAAATAAATGGTATCTGGACAATTAGGTATATCTACCGTAAATTCCTACCTTAGTACATTTTCAAAAATAAGTCTCATATGGATGAAAGAAACAAAATCAAAACTAGGAAAAGTATTAAAAGAAATGATAAACTATATGACCTTGGGGTATGGCAAGCCTCTTAAACACACCAAAAGTCAGGATAGATTGATAAATAGGTGTGAATAAACACTAAGAACTTCTGTGTGAGAAAAATAAATAAATAAAGTTAAAATATAAAGTGCAAACTAGCAGGAAATATTTGGAATATGTGTAACTGACTAACAATTAGAATTGGAATCCATAAAGTACTCTGACACATTAACAGTAATAAAAAAAGGCATACAACCATTGAAAAAATGGTCAAAGGATATGCGCAAGCAACCCACAGAAAACAAACTATTAAAGACCAATAAACTCACAGAAAGATGTTCTCTCCTTAGTAATCAGAGAGTTGCAAGTTAGAACAGTGTGATACTATCCTTTCAGGAAATGACTAATATTTACTCATCAACCAGGTCTCTGCTCAGATGTCCCTTTCTCTAAGAAGCTCTATCCTCGCCCTCGGGCTGGATTAGGTGTTCCCTGCCCCACCCCCCTCCCGGGCCCTCTGGGGTCTCCTAGCCAGCCCTGTCCACTCTGGATCGTCACTGTTTGGGAAAGGGTTTGTCTCTCCCAATGCGTTGTGAGCTCCAGAAGGGCGGAGCGGGGCTATCGTTATCTGGGGCAATGTATGTGGAATAAGAGAATGAGTGAATGGGGAAACTGAGGCTAAGTCAATGACAGAGCTGGAATTCAAACCCAAGTCTGTACTGAGAGAAGGAACCTAGTTTGATTACCCGCCATCCCTTCTCCACTAAGCCCTGCCCAGAGCCCAGGCACACAAGAGGAGCTCAATAAGAGCACTGAAATCAAACTGCTCGGCAACGGGAGACGCTGAGGGCCAGAGGCGGACAGCTCTCTCGAAACCCAAACCTCCGCAGTCCTCCAGAACCATAGAGAGCTGCGCGAGGAACCGCCTCTCTCGATGCTCTACGCCTTTGGGGAACGTCAGGAGCGGGCTGGAGGGCTAGAGAGGCCGGAAGTGCGACCAGCCTGGGGCTACGCTGGCCGCGCCGGCGGTGGGACGCCTCGATCTCTCTCCTGTCTTTCTTTCGCGGCCCGGGGGCGAGGAGGTGAGTTCTCGGGACGCTGAGACCGCGGGGCTGGGTTGAGAGGGGCGTGGGGTTGAGACCGCCGGTGGCGATTGGCAGATGCAGAAGCCAATCAATCGTTACAATGTCTGAGAGTTTGAGAAGGTGGAGCGAGGGAAGGTTTGAGCGGGGGAAAGGCATCCTGGTGCGAGCCTTGGGGGCGGGGTGGACGGAGGGTTGGGGACAGTGGTCTGGCCTGGCAAACGGAAGGCGGGGAACAGTGAAGGCGGGGAGAATAGAAAGGTGGGACCCTGAAGGGTGTGGCGAAAGGAAAGTGTGTCCCGGTAAGGGGCGGGGCGAGCCGTAGGTGGAGGCTCGATGGGGCGGGGCCTTATAGAACCTGGGGCCCTGGATGTCTGGACCTGGACGCGATGGAGCCCCTGGAATTTTTTTGGGGGTACGGCTGTGTCTGGGGGTTCCTTCTGGGGACTGTCGATGCTTCGCTGGCGCCCGACGCCACGGCTTTATTTTCAGGCCCCCAGAAGTACCTTGCGATGGACGAAGAGAGAGTGGAGAAGCCCGCTGGCCCACCCACAAGGAAGAAATTCCTCATTCCAGTGGACGAGGATGAGGTCCCTCCTCCCGGGGTAGGACTAGGAGATGGGGGGACTGCTGGGAGGCTTGGGGGGTGGTTGGGAGGAAGGGGGACAGGAAGGGGCCTGTGGGACCACAGTGTGGGTTAGGAAATGTTGGGGCCTGGGTCACTTTGAGAAGACAGTCTTTTTGCCTTCTGCAAGTATCAGTTTCCTGTAAAAAGTAAAATGTCATGGTCAGGAGGGCTAAGGCAGCGGCTGCAAACTGGCAGCCAGGAAGTAGTCCTGAGATACGTTTTACATGGCCAGAACCCTGGTTCTGCAAGGAGTGAATTTATTGCTGATAGTTGAGAATTGGAAGGTTTGGCAATTTTAAAGAAATCTGCACTTTTGACATCTTTTGGTAAATAAAGCATCTGGCAACACAGAGATCTCAATCCTACAGGAACACAATTGCCTGGTGATAAGTAGTGGCTGCCACCTGTGTGCTAGGAAGAAAAAGAAAGTAGGCTAAGGATAGAGGGTGTGATGGGGGAGAAGAGCTACCTTAGATAGAACAGTCAAGGGAGGGCCTCTTGGAGGAGATGATGCCTTTGCCAAAATGTGAAAGAAGTGAGTGAGTGAGCTATGCAACATCGGGGGGAAGGGAACAGCCAGTGCAAAGGCCCTGAGGTCAGAGAGAATCTGATAAGTTTTAGGGCAGCAGGAAGGCCAGTGGGGCTGGGGTAGAGAAAGCCAGGGGAAGGCGTAGAAGGTGAGGTCCTTGAGGCAAGGGGGCAGGGGCAGATCTCTACGAGGCTTGAGGACTGAAGTGACAGCTTTGGCTTTTACTCTGAGTAGGAACCACCTAAGGGCTCTGAGCAGAAGAGGAACATGATATGACTCAGTGTGGGGAGCAGACTGTGGGAGGTGAGGGCAGAGGCAGGTAACTGGTGAGGAGGTGACTGCAGTGGCCCAAGGGAGAGAAGATGGTGGCTGGGACCAGGGTAGAGGCCGAGGAGGTGGGGAGAAGTGGCTAGATTCAGATTTTGTATGCCCTCTCACACCTCTCCCCACAGGCCAAGCCCTTATTCAAATCCACACGGAGCCTGCCCACTGTGGAGACCTCCCCCCAGCCGGCTCCTCAGACCTACGCCGAGTACGCCATCTCAGGACCTCCAGGAGGGCCTGGAGCCACACGCCCCATAGGGCCAGAACCCCTGGCAGGAGAGACCCCCAACCAGGCCCCCAAACCAGGAGCAAAATCCAACAGCATCATTGTGAGCCCCCGGCAGGTGAGGAGGGGGCTGGAGAAGTGGGGCTTTGGGGTTTCTGGTGGGAAACGTGGTTATAGGGAGGGCTTTCTAGTGGACAAGGAAGGAGTTCTGAGTTCTAGCCATTATGCTGTCAACAGCACCATTCATCCATTCAACTAGCGTGTGTGGGTTGAGTATGCCCCATGTCTTAGTCTGTTCAGGCTTCTGTAACAAAAATACCATAGACTGGCGGTCTGAACACCGAACATTTATTTCTCACAGTTCTGGAGGCTGAGAAGTCCAAGATCAAGGCGCTGGCAGATTCGGTGTCTAGTGAGGACCCGCTTCCTGGTTCATAGACAGCCATCTTCTCACTGTGTCCTCATAGCGTAGGAAAGGGTGAGGGAGCTCTCTGGGGTCTCTTTTATAAGAGTGCTAGTCCCATTCATGAGGGCTGCACCTTCATGACCTAATCACCTCCCTTCACCTCCTAATATCATCACATTGGGGGGGTAGTATTTCAACCTATGAATTTTGGGGAGACACAGACATTCAGTCCATAGCACCCCAACTCTTACGGTTGGGGGCATGATGGTGTTCCTGAAGCTACATTTCCTGTCCCCAGGTTTGTCCATTTATTCAAAAACAGTTGAACACAGGCCCAAGTTTGAATCCCACTCTGCCACACAGTAGCTGTGTCATCTTGGGCATCATCTTGGGTGACTTAACCCCTCTGAGCCTTTAAAATGGGGGTTCACCCACTTACAATCCGTAAATATCTTCAGAGGTTACCTGGTGCAGTTCTAAGCTCTGGAGATTGCAGATAAAGTCTCTGCCATTGACGGGACTGGCATTCTGGAAGGAGAGAGCAGCAGTGTACAGAGATAATAATGGGACTCAAGAACATGAAATATGCTCAAAATTTTTAGCCATCAGGGAAACGCAAACC
This sequence comes from Aethalodelphis obliquidens, assembly GCF_003676395.1. Classification (NCBI taxonomy): domain Eukaryota; kingdom Metazoa; phylum Chordata; class Mammalia; order Artiodactyla; family Delphinidae; genus Aethalodelphis; species Aethalodelphis obliquidens. The sequence goes on along the minus strand of NW_020837987.1, from coordinate 11,538,830 downwards.
AAAACCACAATGAGATACCACGTCATACCCTAGAATCAAAAGGATAGACAATAACAAGGGTGGGGAGAGTGTTGGAGGAGTTGGAGCCCTCATACACTGCTGGTGGGGATGTAAAATGGTGCAGTCACTTTGGAAAACCGCCTGGCAGTTCCTCAGACATTTAAACATAGAGTTATCCTATGACCGTGCAGTTCTACCTCTAGGTATATATGCAAGAGAAATGAAAATACGGTCAACCTTCTGCAACCATGGATACAAAACCCGCAGACACGGAGGGCCAACTGTACTACGTCATCTGTGGATTTTGATATCCAGGGGGTCCTGGGACCAATCCCCTGTGGATACTGAGGGACCACTGTCTTACGTCCACACAAAATCTAGTACACACATGTTCACAACAGCATTATTCACAATAGCCAAAAAGTGGAAACAACCCAAATGTCTAGCAAATGATGACTAGTTGTTTTCCCTTAGCATAATGCTCTCAAGGTTCACCCATGTTGTAGCACGAATTAGTACTTCATTCCTTTTTGTTGCTAAATAGTATTCCATTGCATGGACGTGCCACTTTGTCCATTCAGCCATTGACGGGCGTTCGGGTTGTTCATATCTCTCAATTATTATGAAAATGCTGCTGTGAACATATGTTTCCAGTTCTGTTGGGTATTTATCTAGGAGTGGATTTGCTGGGTCGCATGGTAACTGTATGTGTAACTTTCTCAGGTACCCCCAACTGTCTTCTAAAAGGCTGCATCGTTTGACATTCCCACCAGCAGTGGATGAAGGTTCCATTCTCACCATATCGTCACCACTTGTCATTGTCTGTCTTTTGGATTTCAGTCATTCTAATGGGTGTGAAGTGGACAAAATACTTCTTTAAAAATTAAAATTGGGATAAACAACAAGGTCCTACTGTATAGCACAGAAAATTATATACAATATCCTGTGATAAACCGTGATGGAAAAGAATATTTTAAAATGTATATATATATATATATGTATAACTGAATCACTTTGCTGTACAGCAGAGATTAACACGACATTGTAAATCAACTGTGCTTCAATTTAAAAAAATAAATAAAATTGGATTCCGCCCCTCCCTTGCCCAAAGCCCTTCCATGGCTCCGAGTGGCTCAGGTTCAGATGGCCCAGAGCCTGTGGGACTTGGGAGCCCTGCAGACCCTTCCCACCCCAGCTGCTCTGACCACTCCACAGTCCACCCCGAGAGCAGATACCACACCCTTATTAGAGCTGAATTCCACCTCACTTGGTAATTACATGTTCGTCCCTGAGATGCTTTTGTTTAATGTCTGTGTCCCCCACGAGGGCAGGGATCTATGTCCTCTTGGTCACGGCTGTATCCCCAGCACTTAGACACACAGTAGGCACTCAGATACCTGAATAGATTAGAGCTTGACCTGCTCACAGTATTTTGGTCTTGGGCTACAGGGTAGAGCATGAGGCGGGGGTTTATTTATTTCTTTTGGCCGCGTCGGGTCTTCATTGCTGCACGTGGGCTTTCTCTAGTTGCGGCGAGCGGGGGCTACTCTTTGTCACGGTGCGCGGGCTTCTCATTGCAGTGACATCTCTTGTTGCAGAGCACGGGCTCTAGGCGCGTGGGCTTCAGTAGTTGTGGCACATGGGCTCCGTAGTTGTGGCTCGCGGGCTTAGTTGCACCGTGGCTTGTGGGATCTTCCCGGACCAGGGATCCAGCGCGTGTCCCCTGTATTGGTAGGCGGATTCTTAACCACCGTGCCACCAGGAAAGTCTGTGAGGGGTGTTTAGAGAGAGGAGTCTGCTGGGCAGATACCAGGCTTTCGGGGCTCTGACTCTGTGGAGGGTCGCAGGCCACGGTGAGGAGCTTCCTCCTGAGGGCACTGGGAAGCCATGGCAGGGCTTAGAGCTGGAGAGGGGCAGCTTTGTGCTTTAGGAAGAGCTGTCTGGCTCCTGTTTGGAGGGTGGCCAGGAGGGGACACCACTGGGGCAGGAGACCAGGAGGAGGTGGGGTGGAGGCCATGGCAGTGGAGGGGGAGGAATTCATGGGGGATGCTTAGAAGGCAGATGTCCCACCTGGTGGATGAGGGGGAGAGGGAAGCTTGTAGGACAAGGCCTGGGTCTCTGGATGGTGGGGCCGGCCCTGAGTTGGGGCTGGGAGGGGGAGCAGGTGTGGAGGCCAGTGCCGAGTGCAGTGAGGTAGATCCCTGGGGACAGGTGTCCAGTGGACCAAGGACACACGAGCTGGGGCTGGGGACAGGGCTGAGCTGGAGAGAGACCCAGGGACCCTTTAGTTAAGGCCTAGGGCCAGGGAGGAGGGGCCTAGGTCAGAGCCCCAGTACTAAGAACATTCCAGGCTGCGGAGGAGGAGGAGTCTGGGGAGAGGAGGAGGGCGGAGCTGGAGAAGCCCCGGGTGCAAAGCAGGAGGTGGGGGAGGGGCCCTGGGGTGGCGGGGGCCCAGGGCCGCTCTGCTAATGGCTTCCGTTCCCCCTCCCCCAGAGGGGCAACCCCGTGCTGAGGTTTGTGCGCAACGTGCCCTGGGAGTTTGGCGATGTGCTTCCCGATTACGTGCTGGGCCAGAGCACCTGTGCCCTCTTCCTCAGGTGAGCTCTGGGGGCCACCCACCCTCAGATGGCCTGCGAGGGCTGTGCTCTGGGTGTTCTCGGCCATTGTGTGGGAGACCTCTGGGCACGGCCCGGGCCTAGGTGTGACCCTGTGTGGGAGGCAGAGATCTTGGTGTCGGAAGCAAGAGCTGGGCCCCGGACGCTGGGTCTGAGGGAGGAGGGGCCGGGGGCCTGGATCCTGGGTCTGAGGGGGGAGGGGCCGGGGGCCTGGATCCTGGGTCTGAGCGGGGAGGGGCCGGGGGCCTGGATCCTGGGTCTGAGGGGGGAGGGGCCGGGGGCCTGGATCCTGGGTCTGAGGGGGGAGGGGCCGGGGGCCTGGATCCTGGGTCTGAGGGAGGAGGGGCCGGGCGCCTGGACTCTGGGGCTGCGGGAGGAGGGGGACTGATGTCCTGGACACCAGGACTGGAGCCAGGATTTCTGTAACCATCGCCACAGTTAAATAAGTTTCCCTCCACTCCTGGCGACCCCTCTCCAGACAGGGGAAGTGAAACTTCTAAGTTCCTGTCCTCCCTGCAATGTATGAGAGCTGCTATAGCAGAGATGTCCCTTTGTTCCTGGGTGGCAAAGCCACCCCACCCCGTCCGTGCCAGCGCCCTCTTGGTCAAAGCAGGCAGTCCCGGGGATGGGCCCTGCTTCCCAAGACCAGCTGTGCAGCACCACCCCCTGACCCCAGTATACACTCTCTAGGGTTTCCTGGTCTCCACCTGAAACCTAAAGTCCTTCTCTTCCTAGGTGAAGAATCCGGGGGTCCACCCTTCCAGGGAGTCAGAGCCAGGCATCCCTCACTGCCAGTCCCCTCATGCCCCTTTCTTGAAGGGTGACCTTGGGCAAGTCACTTAACCTCTCTGAGCCTCAGATCTGCCTGTGCTCCCCAAGCCCTCTGCCTTCCAGCAAGAGGGGAGAAGGGCTTCTGGCGTCTCTTAGCTGGAGACCTACCAACCCTCCCTCTCCCGCCCCGCAGTCTCCGTTACCACAGCCTCCACCCAGACTACATCCATGGGCGGCTGCAGAGCCTGGGGAAGAGCTTCGCCCTGCGGGTCCTGCTCGTCCAGGTGGATGTGGTAAGCAGGGGTCACTCCTCCATTGGCCTCACTGCCCCCATCTGTGAAATGGGGAGCCTTGGGCCTCCCGGTTGCCTGGTAGACTGTTGAATCTCTTCTAAGGAGAAATGCAAGTTGGAACCCCAGTGGGGAATTTCTCACATCTGAGATGGACAGCTGTGTTGGCCAGGAGGTGGAGGGTCAGATTACCCGTCTCCTCCTTCCCCACTCCCCCTTCAACCAGGCCCTGCCCTCTGCCACTTCAATACTTCTTGAACCTGTTTCATTCTATCCTCACAGCCGGGCCCTGATCCAGGCCCTTTCCCCTCTTGCCTGGGTCCCTGCCCCAGCCTCTTTTCTTGTCTTGTGGCCTCCAGCTTCGACCCTGCAGTAGTCAGAGGGGTCTTCTGGCACACAGATCTGATGTCCCAACTCCTCCGTGATCCCCCAGTGCTCTCCATGGCCCGTGAGGCCCAGTGTCACCCGATCCCTGCCCAGCTCTCCTGGTTCATCTTTAAGCTTCCACGTGATCACCCTTTCATTTCACAGCCTCCATCCCATAGTGGTGAATTGTACTTCCTCAAGCCTTTCCCCTCCCTTCCTTTGCACACGCTGTTCCCTATGCCTGGAATTCCCTTTTCTGCTCTCTGTTGCCCTCACTCCTCATCCTTCTTCAGGTCCCAGCTCAGATATCCCCTCCTCTAGGAAGCTCTCCCTAATCCCCCAGGTAGGACAGATGCTCCTCTGGCTCTCCCACCCCAGTGCTGGCCACTCTTGAGTCATCACTGACTGGGGACTGTCTGTCCCCCTCATCACACTGTGAGTCCCGGGAAGGCACAGCCAGGGCTGTCCCGGTCACTGCTGGGTCCTGCACAGGCGGGGACCCAGGTGGAGATTAGGGAGTGTCAGTTGAGTGATAGGCTCTTGGCACCCTAAGCTGCTCTGCTTCCAAGACTATAATTCTTTGCTTTCTCCCAGATCCCTCATTCTAATTTTCTTCTCTGCTCAGAAAGACCCTCAGCAGGCCCTCAAGGAGCTGGCTAAGATGTGCATCCTGGCCGACTGCACCCTGATCCTCGCCTGGAGGTGAGATGGAGGCCCCCTCCCAGGTCAGGCTCTATCCTGAGAGTTACTGCCCCTTCTGCCCCCAAATCTTCCCAGCCCTTCTTCCTCCCATGAGCTCCCTGTGTGAGTCTGGTCCAGGCACTGCCTCTCTGGGCTTCAGTTTCTTTATCTGTAAAGTAGGGTCTTAATATCTTTGACGTACATCAAATCCCAGGACCATACTAGGCACTTATGAGTTAGACATAAAATCTGGCTGAATAATTAATTTCAAGTCTAGGTTTCTAAAGACTATTTTCATTGGCTCTCCAATAGGGAAAAGAAGACATCCCTTCCTCACACCATAATCAGAACAAAATCTTGATAATTATAGACACAAAAAGCAAAACTACAGTAAAAGTATTCAAAGAAATCTTATAAAATATATATATATTTATTATGATCCTGTGGTAGGGAAAGTCTTCCAAAACAAGACCCAAAACCTAGACACCATAAAGGAAAAGGTTACCCAATTTGAGTAAATTAAAAATTTAAAACTTCCAGATGGTAAGAGATACTGTAAACAAAGTTAAAAGACAAGTGACAAACTAAGAGAAAATACTTGTTATATATATATAAAACAAAGACTTATGATCCCTAATTTATATATGTATATATAAATTTTATATTTATACAGTTCAAATATATATAAATGTTTATATTCATAGGAGTGTATTTAAACATTTATTACATATTTACGTGTATATATACATATATTTGCATATATATGTGTGTATATATATATACACATATATATGCAAATATATGTATATATGTGTGTGTATATATATATATATATATAAAGAGCCTCTTACAATTCAGTAAGAAAAAAATAGCCCGGTTTTTAAACGTCTAACGCAGGTTGCCAAGAACACATGAAAAAACTATCAGCCACACAGCTTATCAGGAAAAGTAAATTTTCAAAGAATGAGGCGTTATTTTTCACCCATTAATTTGGTGAAAATGTCAGATGGATAATATGAAAGGGGCACCTGCATGTTTGGTTGGCAGGAGACTTCACTGGCTATTAAAACAGGAAGTAGACACACTCTTCAACGCAGAAATTCCCCCACTCGGAATGTCTCCCCTTCGATCATCCCTCCCTGGGTGTGCAGATCCGCAGTGGCGTGGGCCTTCCTGGCACCATCCGTGCAGTAAGCTGCAGGACCAAAGAGCGTGATAGTTTAATTTATGTATAAAAGGAAGGAAAGTGAGCCGTGTTTATGAACAGATACAGATGTGAACAAACTGCAGGGGCTCCAAGCTGTGAACAGTGTTGAACGTTGGGAATGGCACAAGGGGAGGTCCCGAGGGGAGGGAGACTTCTGTCCTCTGCCCTTCTCTTTTCTTCTGAATGTGAAATGGTTAGTTTCTTTTGTTAAAGAATAGGTAGCATATTCATGTAGTTAAAAAATCAGAGGTGATTATATATATACTGTATATATAAGTATGTATAAGTATTATAAAATGTAAGTATATAAATATTATAAGTGTATATAAGTATATATGAGTATACACATAAGTAATATATAAGTATAATACATTTATGTAAGTTATATAACATTTTATAAGTATATATAATATATACCTATATCACATAAGTATATATATTAAGATATATAATCACTTCTGAGTTTTGAACTACATGTATAATATATATATATATACCGTTTTTATATTGCTTTCAGATACTGTATATGTGTATACAGTATATATATAAATGGTAGTGTATGCCCTTAAAAGTCTCTCTCTCCTGCCCCTTCCCTCCCACTCTACTCCCCTCACCCTTACAGGTCACCATTATTGTTGGTTTCTTTATTTCCTTCCAACGTTTCTATAAAACGCAAACACGTGTGAAAACATGTTAATTTTCTTTCTTAGACAGAAGTAAGCCTAGTATATATACTGTTCTGTGCCTTGTGTGGTCGTGTCATTTCTATATCTATATCTATGTCTATATCAGTGTAGAGAGCAGCCTCATTATTTTTTATTTTTTATAGCTGTGTAGTATTCTAATATAGTGTCCACATAAAAAAACTAATAGACTTTTTTTTAGAGAAATTTTAAGTTTGTAGAAAAATTGATTGGAAAGTACAGAGAGTTCCCACATACCCCCTCTCCCCCTGCACAGTTTGTGCAGTTATTTATATCTTGTATTAATTAGTGCGGTACATTTGTTACAACTGATGAACTAATATTGAGATACCGTTATTATTAACTGAAGTCCACAGTTTACATTAGGGTTCTCTCTTTGTGTTTACATGCTATGGGTGTGATGTGTCCACAGTTACTATTTTACAGAATAATTTCACTGCCCTGAAAGGTCCTCTGTGCTTGCCCTTTTCATCCCTTTCTTCCCCCAACCCCTGGCAACCTCTGACCTTTTTACTGTCTCTGTAGCTTTGCCTTTTCTAGAATGTCATATAGTTGGAATCATACCGTATGTAGCTGAAAGAGAAAAATCCACAGTTCTCCTCGTGTTTGGAAAGCCCAGTTCTTCATCCTGTGCGTCTCCTTTACTCCTCACACAAAGCCCTTCACTGCTGGCCACCAAACATGTGGAGGATTTTCCCCACACCAAGCAGTTCTCTGGCAGCTGCGTGTCCTACAGTTTAGCTCAGTTCTGACACTGTCTACCTGGAGATACCGTCAGATCCCACAGGTTAAGGGCTCGCAGCGCTGCCCCGTCACACGCAGCGCAGGCGCCCGTCGCAAGCCCAGGTGATCCCCTGGGCTCTGGCCAGCCGGCTATAGGTCAGGACCTCCAATGACCCCTTCCTCAGGTGTGATTATTTTGCTAGAGCAGCTCACAGAACTCAGGGAAACACTTACTTCTGCTTACCAGTTCATTAAAGGATATGATAAAGGACATGGATGAAGAGGCACACAGGGCAAGGTCTGGGAGGGGCCTGAGCCCCTGTGGAGCTGGGGTGTGTCACTCTCCCGGTGCGGATGTGTTCGCCAGCCTGGAAGCTCCCCAAACCCCAGTACTAGTGTTGGGATTTTATGGAGGCTTCTCACGTAGGCATGATCACTTATTAACTCCATTTCCAGCCCCTCTCCCCTCTGGAGGATCGGGGGTGGGGCTGAAAATTCCAAGCTTCTAATCCTGGCTTGGACTTTCTGGCTACCAGCCCCCATCCAGGAGCCATCCAGAGTCACCTCAGAGGAACAAAAGATGCTCCTGGCGTTCTTATCACTTAGGAATTTACAAGGGTTCGGAGCTCTGTGCCTTTTTGGCTTCGTTGGGTCTTCGTTGCTGCGCACGGGCTTGCTCTAGTTGCGGTGAGCGGGGGCTACTCTTTGTTGTGGTGCGTGGGCTTCTCATTGCGGTGGCTTCTCTTGTTGCGGAGCACGGGCTTCGGTAGTTGTGGCTCGCGGGCTCTAGAGCGCAGGGTCAGTAGTCTGGCACACAGGCTCAGTAGTCTGGCACGTGGGCTCAGTTGCTCTGCGGCATGTGGGATCTTCCCGGACCAGGGCTCGAACCCATGTCCCCTGCATTGGCAGGCGGATTCTTTTTTTTTTTTTTGCGGTACGCGGGCCTCTCACTGTTGTGGCCTCTCCCGTTGCAGAGCACAGGCTCCGGACGTGCAGGCTCAGCGGCCACGGCTCACGGGCCCAGCCGCTCCGCGGCATGTGGAATCTTCTTGGACCGGGTTATGAACCCACGTCCCCTGTGTCGGCAGGCGGACTCTCAACCACTGCGCCACCAGGGAAGCCCTGGCAGGCGGATTCTTAACCACTGCGCCACCAGGGAAGTCCTAGCAATAGGCTTTTAAGGTTCCTCCTATCTTGGTAATTCATTTGCTATTTCAGCTATATAGTATTTTCATTTTCAGCTGTATAATATTCTACCGTGTAGATGGACCAGCTCTGTAGCCCCCTAATGGTGGACACTTGGGTGGATTTCCAAGGTTTTGCTGGTACCAGCAACACTCCCACTACTGCCCTGAACCCCAGGAATGGGTATTTAGGCCAAAGGGTAAATGTATTTGTAATTCTGTGCCCTCCCTGGGGGTGTGTTACCTCTACACTGTTCGACTATTTGGAAAAATGTATTTATGTATTAATTGTATATTAAAACAAAAGCAAGTATAAAAATTGCTCTTTTTGCTGTGGGAAGTAGCACAGTGGAGTATAGAGAGCCCAGCCAGGTGAGACAGACCCACTGAAGGAGCTGTCTCTCCTCCTCGCCGTGTGATCTTGGGCAATGCTGGTCTGTTTCCCCCTCCGCGTAATGGATTGAAAATAACTGCCTTATAGGATCTCTCAGGAGAGCTTCTGAACATAAAGGGCTTTGGACAGTGCCTGGAATGCAGCTGGGACCCCACACAGGGTATATTTCCCATGTCTTTACGTCCAAACTAGGGAATGTTTTGGACCCATTAAGTAAATGAGATTGACCTCCGTCTGTGGATGTGGAAGGACGTCCTGGTTGTACTGTGGAGCAAAAGTGGATACTGTGTTGTACTGTTGTACTGTGGATACAGCGCGCTAACTTGTGTGTCCTGAACAAATGATTAATAACAATAACAATAATAATCCCCGCTACAGTGAGAGGAAAGCAACAAAGCCCATGGAAAAAACACAGAATTAGAAAACTGAGTGTTTCTTTCAAAAATATAAATCAACGTTTAATCAACAAACATTGCTCACTAGCTAGACTCTGAAGGCTAAGAAAATGCCTCAAGACAAATACTTTATTTATTTCCACTCAACTCAATATCCTCGAGTTCCAAAGAGAAAAAAGACCAGCTTTTTCCTGTTCCTTTATTCCACACACAGACAGTCCCTTTTAATGATTTCGTTGTTTCAACTACCTTTGAAACAGTTAATTATGTGTCAAAAAAACCCCAGTGCCTCATGGGAAAATGAATGGCGGTTGTGAAGTTGGGTTAGTTGTGGTAAAAGATTCAGCAGTCAGGGTCCGGAGCTCTTTCCTTTTGAAGGTGCGCTACACGAAAGACCTTCAAAGCTCCATTTTTCTTGGTAGTGGGAGCTGACTGCTTCATGAGGTTGTCTTCCTGTGGTTGGGAAAAGAAATGGTACTTCTGGTTTTTCTCTCTCTCGAACCCGGCCAAACTCTGTGCACCGACCTCCCTCCCAGAAGAGCTAACATTTCTTAAATAGACTTCTAAGCGCCAGGCGTGGCACTTAGCGTGGACTCGCTTAATTGTCAATTGTCCCCCACTTTACAGATGAGGAAACCGAGGCCCAGAGAGATGAAAACCATTGGCCAGGGTAACTCAGGTGGGAAGTGGGGCCTGAACCTAACTGGTCAGGCTCCCATCCTCTGGCCCTTAGTCAGAAAAGATGAGTTAAGATGCACCAAGCAAGGGTTACCGCCAGGGGGCATCTTGGGGGAGGTTGAGAACATTCATTCCTCTGTACATTAGAGTCTGGAATTCTTGGAGTCAGCAAATGAAATTAATCTAAAACATGACCCCTCCTTCCCCTGACCCGAATGTCTCTCACCCCAGCCCTGAGGAGGCCGGGCGGTACCTGGAGACATACAAGGCTTACGAGCAGAAGCCGGCGGACCTCCTGATGGAAAAGCTGGAGCAGGACTTCGTCTCCCGGGTGAGGCCACCTCACCTCCCTGCCTGGGCCTCCCCCTAGCTCCTCCTTGGGGGTATGAGCTGCAGTTCTGATCTCGAGTCATACCTCTCCCTCCCCGACCCCACCCTCAGCTTCCAGTCCTTTCTCCTGCCCAAACAGCAGCGAGAGGGGTCTTCCTAAGCACAAACCTGATCCTGCCCTTTCCTGCTCAAAACCCTCCCATGGCTCCCCAGTGCCCTCACCACGCTCTCCAAGGCCTTGCCTGTTTGACCCGGCAGCCCCGTCTGCCCCCTGCCCCCGCATTCTGTCGCTTCTCTGTGCCTGTTCCCTCTGCCTTGATTAGATGCCTAATCCCATCTTTCCCCCATCTCAGCTCTAATGCTTCCTTCTCCAGGAAGTCCTCCCGGATACCCAGGCCAGGTCAAGGGCCCCCCGCTGGGCTCCCTCAGTCCCAGCCCTATCTGGGTCACCATGTCTGGAACTGATTTGTCTCCCGAACTGGACTGGGAGCCCCAGGAGGGCAGGGCTGGGGCTGTCTTGATCCCCGCTGTGTCCCCAGCACCACTGAACACTCAGTGAGTGCTCAGGGAATATTTGCTGAACGAACTGTTGAATCTGGGCTCCAATGATAGAGTAATGGAGGATGTCCACAGCCACCCCTGAGGTGGGTACTATGAGGACCCCCATTTGCCTGCAAACAGAGGCCCAGAGAGGTCAGTTCCCTTGCCCAGGGTGTCACAGGGAGTAAGCAGCGGGGCCTGGTTTTGAACTCGGGTCCAACTTCAGAGCCTATGGTCTGTGCCCAGGGCAGAACCAACTCAAGATAAATGGCGTTTATCTTCGAATCACATGACCAACACCCTCTCAGCTAGTTGGGGATCACTCTGAGATGACCTTTTTTTTAAAAAATTAATTATTATTTAGTTTTGGCTGTGTTGGGTCTTTGTTGCTACGCACGGGCTTTCTCTAGTTGTGGCGAGCGGGAGCTACTCTTCGTTGTGGTACGTAGGCTTCTCATTGCAGTGGCTTCTCTTATTGCAGAGCATGGGCTCTAGGTGAGCAGGCTTCAGTAGTTGTGGCTCGCAGGCTCTAGAGCACAGGCTTAGTAGTTGTGGTGCACGGGCTTAGTTGCTCCGTGGCATGTGGGATCTTCCCGGACCAGGGCTCGAACCCATGTCCCCTGCCTTGGCAGGTGGATTCTTAACCTCTGTGCCACCAGGGAAGTCCCTGAGATGACCTTTTAATCATCAGAACACAATCAAAAAACATGCCCCCAAAGCATTTACTGAGCTCCTCCCGCATGCAGGGCAGTCTGGGGATACAGCAGCGACCCAGTGCCGCCCTCACAGACTCAGTCTTGTTCTCCTTTCTTCCAATCCACCTCTGCCCCCTCCTTCCCTTCCAGGTGACTGAATGTCTGACCACCGTGAAGTCAGTCAACAAAACGGACAGTCAGACCCTCCTGACTACTTTTGGGGTAACGAACAATTCCCTTGTGCCGACTGGCATTTCTACCCCCTTTGCTTTTTGAGGAAGCCCCCTGCGTCCCTTCTACCTCCCTGTCCTCTCCCCCATCCTTCCTGCCTCCCCTGCCCTCCTGCAGGATATCAGTTCCTTCCAGGAATATTTTACACCCCTCATCAGCTGGGGCAGGGGAGAGTTTTGTGTTCACCTCCCCTGATCATTCGCTCCTACCTTCCTCAGTCTCTGGAACAGCTCATAGCTGCATCGCGGGAAGATCTGGCCTTGTGCCCAGGCCTGGGGCCCCAGAAGGTAAGAGCCCTGGGAATGGGCTTGAGGGGTTTGGGGGCAGGAGGGAGCCCCAAATAAATGGGACCTCAAACCCCAAAGTTCTGAGGTTTCAGAAGGCCCACAGTGCCTCTCCTACAGATGGGGAAAACGGAGGCCCAGAGAGGGTGTGGACCAGCCCAACCTCACACAGCCAGTCTGGGATAGAATCCAGATCAGGCTACTTCTCTCCTAGCCCCCCGAGTCCCCTCCAAGCTAGGAGGAAAAGAACCAAAAGCCCACTCTGATGTATCAAACAAATGGCTCATTTAATGACCGCTTCCTTTTCTTTCTCCCTCCCCTCCAGGCTCGAAGGTTGTTTGATGTCTTACACGAGCCCTTCTTGAAAGTGCCCCGATGACCTCTGCTGCCAAGGAGGCCCTTGGTGTAACAATAAAGCACTTTCCTGGTCCAGGCTCAGGCTGGTGTGCTGGTGTGGTCAGTGGGAGTGGGGGTCTTCTCTGCTCTCGCCTTCTGATGGCCCAGGTGGCCACTTTCAGCTTGTCTGAGTTGCAGTCATCAGTTTCGCTGGCGGAGACTTACACGGGATCCTGCTGCGGCTTCTTCTTCCTCTCCCTCTCCTGTCCCGTGGGAGCCACCTCCCCAGACTCGGGATTCAGCAGCGGCTCTGGCATCTCCTCCTGGGATGCTGTCTCTGGCACCCAGCTTTCCCGGCCCCGCTTTTTCTTCTTCTTGGTAGATGCCGGATCGGCCCCGGCCTCAGACTGCCCCTCATGTGGCAGCTCAGGCTCCATCATCTCACCTTGTGGGTTAGTCATCTCAGTCCCTGGCTCTGTCGCTTTGTGCCCTCTTTCTTTCTTCTTCTTTTTCTTGGTGGATGCTAGAGCTGCCTGAGGCTCGGGCTCCATCACCTCTTCCTGTGGCTCCACCACCTCCGTCCCTGGCTCCGTCATTGCATTCTGTCGTTTTTCTTTCTTCCTTCTCTTTCTGGGGGATGCCAGAACTGCCTCAGCCTGTGGCTCCACTTCATGTGGCAGCTCAGGCTCTATCATCTCCCCTGGGAGCTCCAGAGGTTTCATCTCTGGCTCTATAACCTCAGTCCCTGGCTCCCTCATCACTTTGTACCCCTTTTCTTTTTTCTTCTTCTTCGAGGACGGCAGTGGGATGGCTTCCTCCTGTGGCTCCATCTTCATCTGCAGCTGAGGCTCAACTATCATCCCCTCCACCGGCTCCATCCCTTCTGTCCCCGTCTGCTTCTTCCTCTTCTTGCTGGGGGATAGGACTGTCTCTTCCAGAGGCTCACTTTTAACCATGAGTTCCAGCTCCACTGTCTTTTCTTCTGACTCCAGCACCCCCATTTCTGGCTTGACCATTTCTACCTCTTTGGGCTTCTTCTTCCTCTTCTTGGTGGTGGCTGGGGACAGTGCTCCCAGAGGCTCCAACATCTCAGCAGCAGGCTCTGTTGCCAGTGGCTCTGTCACCTCCAGGTCTTTCAGCTGCTGCTTTTTTTTCTTCTTCCCCACGTCCACCTCCAGGGCCCCAGGCTCATTCACTGCCTCCTGAGGAACTGAGGCCTCTGGCACATGCCTCTTCTTTTTCCTCTTCCCGGAAGCCAGTGACTTCAACGCCAAGACTGACCCAGGCCCTGTGACTGGTGGGCTGCCTCCAAAGGCACAGAACCGAGGCTTCAGGCCCGGGGGGATCTGTGGTGGGGGATTTGCTGGAATGGGCTGCAGCAGGGTCCCTGTTAGGGATTCCTGGGGACCCTCAAAAATCCTCAGGCTGCCCTGTAGCGCCGGGGCAGAGGTGAGTCCCCCTCCCGCCTCTGCTGACGGGGCCAGCAGGGTTGCTCCTCCTCCAGCCTGAGGGCCACTGCTGCTGAGGACCCGGTAGCGGTGCCGCTTGCCTGCCAACTTGCCCTTCAAGATACAGGAGCCAGAGAGAGGCACGAGTCGCCCATTGAGGCTGAAGGGAGAAAGGGGGAGGGCAGAAACTTGGTCAGATTCTTTTGGTGAGACGGGGCAGCAGCTGAGAAGCAGCATTTGTGGGTTCCCCAGGAAAGCCCCTCTAAATTCCCCCCAGGTTCAGCCACTGGGGTGAGGAGTATTCCTGCTAAGTGGCATGGGACCACTCACCAGTCTGGGGCGAAGTCTACAGGGGCCTGGATAAGCCACAGTTCTGTATCTGGGCCGGTCAACGCCTCCAAAGAGAAATGAGTGTGCTCTGAGGCTGGGGGTGTCGCAGTAAAGTTGGGGGGACAAGAAAACCGAGCAGCACCTGCAGAAGGGTAAACGGGAGTCTGCTGACACTTAATTGCTGGTCCAATCCTCCAGGGCGCCTATTGGTCCATTGGTCCCAACTTCCGGAGGGTCCCAGTCCTCTAACCGCGACGTTCCTCTCTCCCGTCTGTCCACCAGAGGCGCACCTATATCCGCCGACCCAACCCTTGTTCTCTCCACTGCTGTTCCCGCCCCCCACCAAAATATCTTCTCTCTATTCTAATTCCCCGCCCCCCCTGCCCGCCATCCCCCGGGGGATACACTCTCCGCTGATCCTGCCTCCGAGGAGGTCCCTTTTTCCGTCCGAACGCTCCAGGGTACCCCTTTTTCTCCTCCCGCCAGACAACTCTCTGCACCCCGTCGGCCGGCCATGAAGCAACTCACCGCCGGACGTGGTCCCCGCCATCCCGGGACCCATGCCTCAGACCTAGCAGCCAGAGCCACTCAGGCCCCGCCGCCGACCACGTGGAACCAAAGGGGTGGGGCCTCATCTGGGAGCGTCCATGTGGCACCAGGGCGCGGGAGGTGTCGCTCGGAGCCCCCTCGCTCTGTGAGCACAAGTGGGGGAAATTTCCACTTGTACACAGCAGACTACCGAGAAAGCCATCTTTTACCCAAAGTCTGCTCCCAAAAGCAGCCGACTCGCCTGTTTGGCGGGGGTTAGAGCCTCACCAGGTCCCGGAGGGTATCCCCGCAGTCTCAGACATGATTTGCTCCAACGTTGTCTTAAAGGGGCAGCCACATTCACAGGACCTACTCTTAAAGAGACAGGAAGATCGATTGGACTGACTTAGAGAGGCAGGTAAGAGTCTAGGTCGGCAGGACTGTGCTTTCAGTGTTACAGTCCCTTCTAGGGAGGCCCAGATGCCTCAGAAATTCAGAACTTGAGTGAGAGAGGTGGGAAAATGGAGGAATGGGGGTAATTCCTCCCGAGGGCGTTAACTATCAGCCAGGGGCGGGGCTCTGGGCTCCAGGGGAGCGGGAAATATAGGGGGAGGAGCCTGTGGATCCCAGGGCGGAGCCTCTGGACTCCCGAGCTGGACACGCGTGGGGCGGTGCGACTAAGGGGCGGGGCTGTGGCCCAAAAGACGGGTAGATGCCCTCGAGGATTTAGTCTCGTGCGTGGGGGGACATTTCCAAAGGCCTTGAGGAAGGGAGAGAGAGTAGACGTCCTGACTAGCGCCCCTTCCCTGTCCTGGGGTGCGTGTAAGCAGCGGCACGTGAACGCAGATTTGGGGGACACGCCCACGCCCCTTCACACAGGGACTGCACAGCGCAGGGGGACGGGCGGAGCCGCGAGACGGTGGCTAGACTGGGTGATCCGACTGCATTCCTGACCGGTGTGTCAGCGCTGATTTCCGTCCCCTCTGCCGAGATTTCGGATCCTACTTTAGAACTGGGGCGCCCACCTTCTCAGCGAGCCAGCGGCTGCTCAGAGAGGAGGAGGGTCAGGGGAAGAGGACGTGTTGCCTCCTCCCGGGATCGCCAGACAGTTCCCGCGCGTGGGCGAGACACCCGGGCCCTGCCCCTGCGGGCCCCGGGACTACAATTCCCAGAGGACGCGAGGTTGGGAGGCGCCCGACGTCGGTCGTGGAAGCTGCTGGGAATCGTAGTCCCAGCCTCCAACTTTGGGAGCCGTTGGTGGGAAATTCTGTAAAGATCCCAACCACGCTTTTTACCGACGGAGAGATTGAGGCTCAGAGACCCGAGGGGATACTGATTTTAGCGAGGCCCTCTTCTCGTCTTGGGGGCGGGATTTGTGAGTCTCCCCCAGACTCTATAACCTTCTACCTCTTTGGTGGCGTCCAAATCTTCTTTCAAGAAGGGGGAAACTGAGCCTGGAGGAGTGGGGCAGGGACTCAGGAGTTCATCTCCTGCAGCCACAGCGAGGTAAGAGTCTGGATTCTATTTACGATTTACGTAGCCAGGTCACCCTTGGCCTTTCGACCTTCCTGTCTGTGAAATGGACTTTGGGTCAATCCAAATGGGAACGTACCCATCTACGTCCTGCCCCTCCGGGACTACAAGTCCCAAGGTGCTCGAGGCGACCCCGGCTCCCCCTCCCCTCCGGGACCCGCCTCCCTCCGGTCCGAGTCACGTTGTCTAACCTGTTCCCGGCGCCTGCCCCGCCCCGTCCTCCGCTCCCCGCAGCCGGAGCCGGAGCCGGAGGAGGACCCCTGGTGCCAAGATCTGCCCCGGATCCGTGAGTTACACCCCCCCACCAGGGGGTTCAACGGCCCCGGTGGAGCCCGACACTGGCGTCCCTGGGAGGGTCGGGAGGAGACTCGGACGCCAGGTCCCAGGGCGGAGCTGGGGGACTCCAAGAACGTTAAAAGCTAGAACTTGGATGCCAGATTTACTGGGCAGAAGGAAAAGGGGCTCGGATGCCTGAGTTCTTGGAATGGAGGGCTCAGACACTTTGGTCCCGGGGAGACGTTCGGAGACGTTCGGAGACCTCGGGACGTTTCAGTCCCTCGAAATGGGGGCTCTCGGACGCCTGAGTCCTTGCGTAGAACTGGGGTATTAGATCTCTTGGGGAGAAATGGGAGACTCGGACTGCTGGGGCTCTGGAATGGGCGGCCATCCCTCCCATCCTTCAGCTGCCTTCTCGACCGAGCCTTTAGGTCTCCGAGCAGAATTAGGGGTGGGGTGGGGATAGTGGAACCCGGGTTCCTGAAATGAAGCAGAACAAACACCCAGGGTCACTCTGGAGGCTGTGTCCCGCCATTCCCCCCACTTTCTGGCTCTGGGGCCGGGGCCAAGGTGGCAGGAGGGGAGTGGGACAGATCTCCAACCTCCCTTGTGCTGCTGCGCGATCCCCAACATGTCATTAACCGGGGCGTCAGACCTGCCTAAGCAGAGGAGTGACCTCCGTCCCAGGGCGCCCCCTGGCGGGGGCGGGGAACCTCCTATTGTCCCATAAAGGGGGGAGATATCTGGGATTTGCAAAGGGCGTTCTAGAATCCAGGGCAGAATTCCAGAAGGTGGAGTTGGGTTCTGGGGGGCTTGCATGGATGGCACAATACAGCCATTACACAGAGAGGACGGAGGTAAACTGAAGCTTAGGGGTCACACTGGCAGCAGAGTTGAGGGTCAGGATTTGCCCTCCCCCTTCCTCAGCCACTCTCTGGGCGTCGGGATACCATCCACTCCCACGGGATTTTCTGACTCACTTCTCTCCTAGGGCTCCTGGCCCTGACCCTGAGGTGAAAAATGTCACCTCCACTCCCATCTGTCTGACCTGAGGTAGTGTGGGAGATAAGGGAGGATAGAGGCTAATTCTGGAGGTGTGTGTCTGTCCTTGAAGCTGGGGGAGGGCAGGGCTTGGCACCTCCCTCCGCCCGACTCCCCCTTCTCTCCAACCCCATGAGTCATGTGAAGGGATTAAACAAGAGGTGGGGCAGGGGGTTCTGATGAGAGAGGGAAGAACTTCCTAATGTCTGGGCTTGAAGGGCATTTGGTGGTAGCCTGAGATGAAATAAAAAATAATAACTGTGGCTGCCAAGACAGAGCTCACAGCGTGCCAGGCTCAGGGCTGGCAGGTAATGGATGGTTCCCATTGTCTACAGAAGTCTCCGGCAACTGCCCAAAGGTCTCACTTCCATTGAGGTTTGCTGAGCCCAGCCCAGGGAATGACTTCTTTCTAGTCCAATGGGGAAACTGAGGCTGGAGTGCGGGCACAACGCACACCCTAGGCTTTTGCCACCTTCTGTCTGGAATCTTCCAAGGATTCCTATGCCCTGGAATGGGCCAGCACTGGGGATGGCTAGAACTCAGGAAAGCAGGGGAGAATTTAGCATTCTGAGATCCAAGGGCTGAAGTCAAGATTCCAGGGGTTAAAGCTCAGGGCTTTTAGAATCTCAGAAAGATTTGAAAGGGCTGTTTTGGAGGAAAAAAATTACTTTGGCTTTGAGCCCTCAGTCTGTTCCAGGCCTGGGAATTAGGAATCTTATACGTGTGAACTTTATTTTATACGCTTCCCTGTTCTAAACTCTATACATAAATTATGTCATTCAAACCTCACACTTCTTTGAGGTGAAGGTATTAATTCCCCCATTATACACACAAGGAAACTGAGGCACAGAGAAGCTGAATAGCCGAAGGTAGAGATTTAAAGAGGGGGAAGGCCCTAGCTCATTGCACAGACGTCCACAGAGAGGGGAAACCAAGTCCCAGACAGGGTGGAGCCTCTCCCAACGTCTGTCTATGTGGACAGAGCTGGGGGATTCCAATCTGGGTATTCCCAAACCAGCCTGGCGCTCTGACCCTGTTCCTACTCAGGATGATTCCTCCAGGAACCCCCCGCCCCTGATTTTTAACCCCAAAGAACCTGACTGGGGTGCAGAAGATGCCGGGGAGGGAGACCTAAGGGCGGAGGAGAGGGGAGCCCGGCGGAGAGGACGTGGGGGTGGAGGACAGGGGCCTGGAGCAGAGGCGCGGCCTGCGCCACCCTTGACCCCCCGCCGGGCCCCCGCTCCCCTGCCGCGGGAGGTGCGGCACCTGCCCGGGCCCGCCCCGCATTCCCCTGCTCTGAGCTCAGGAGCTGTCCGTCCGCCCCACTGCGGTCGGGCCGTGACCTGGAGCGTCCCCTGGCGGCCCTGACGCCCGTTTCGCCCGCCTCAGACCCGGGACGGGCCCACGCCTAGCCTTGGCATTTCCTTAGACCCAGAGGATGTCAGCGTCTTAGAATTTGGGGATCATGAAATCCCCAAAAGAACCATTCGCTACCAGAATGCTGGCCCTGGAGGTAGCATAGATTGTTCATTTTTATATTTTAACGAACACAGACGGTTTCCTGTGTATCTCTGAGATTCTAATGCGGGGTCTTACCTGGACCAGGGATCGAACTCTGTGCCCCCTGCAGTGAGAGCTCAGAGTCTTAACCACTGCACCGCCAGGGAAGTCCCCTATAGTCTCTACTTGTTGAGGCCTCAATTCTCAGAGCCTTGATTCCTCTTGCACCTTCTGGCCAGTTGGATCGTCACAACTGTCCTCTGAGGTAGACTGCTATTTATCCTCATTTTACAGATCAGGAAACTGAGGCAGTCTGGTCAGGTGGGACAATGGTGCCACCAGATTTGAACCCTCCTTAATTGTGCTTTCAGCAACTCCACTGTACCAGACATTCACCTAGACTTTTAGGACTTCGGAATCCTGGGATAGATAGAACTCAGTGCAGGAAGACAGAGAAATCTAGGCTAGCCAAAGGGGAGAATTCTAGAATGTTCCAAAGATAGAATCTGGGACTGAGAACTTTGAAACAATAGACTCTCAAGTCGAGGGTTTTAGCCTCTCTCGAAATTTAATTACAACCTCAAGGCCCTTATAATTTCAGAATCTAGGCCTCTTAGAGATTGAGGAGGCCTCTCAGAATAGCTGATTTGCCTCCTCCTTTCACAATTGGGGAAACTGAGGCCCGAGGAGTGGAGGGGACTCTTAGCCCAAGGTCACACAATCCTAACACACCCAAATGAGCCACCAGCCCCAACAGGTTCTGTTCCGAGGCTTCCCAGACTGAGGCCAGAATCAGCATGCCCCAGCCTGCCCTGCTGCCCACGCCTGCACCCCAAGTCAAAGCTAAGTGGTCGTTTGATGTAGTGGGGAGGTGGCAGAGCTGGCGGGTGTGGTGGCTACCATGGAGATGGGCGTGGTGCTGGCCTGACTAGTTCCTGGTGGCCTGGCTCCTTCCCACTGCGTTGGCGGCCACAGTGGCCCAGCCATCCCTGGCCAACTCCCTGTTCTTCCTGTTGACGCTGGGTCTGTGTGAACACGCTGAGTCTCCTCTGGGTGGGGACTCTGGGAAGAGAGAGCTGAGTGGTCCCCGTCCTCTGGAGCCCCTCCAGACTGACGGAGATGCCCCAGAATAACAAGTTAGGTACAGGTGTGAAACCTAGTATGCCGACTTCTTGCAGGGTGACCTGGAACAAATGTTTCTGAGCCCCACTTTCTTTTTCTGCCATGGAGATTTTGGTCATGGGATAAGGTATTAGCTGTAAAGCACTTGGCACAATTCTAGGGGGCAGTGTTCTCTCAATAAATGGTTGTTTTATTTCATTATACCCTCGGGTAACTAGCAAAGGTCCTGGCACATAGTAGGCAGCACCGTCATTATTTTTGAAAAGATCCCCAGCATCTAGCACAGTGTCTCTTGGTCCCTGGTAGGCATTCAGTAATTGATAGTTATTATTATTGCAGCCTCTGTTCACTATAATGTCTGTCACATAGTAGGTGGTCAATGGATAATTGTTGAAGGAATGATCACGTCTTATTAGGGCTGAGATAGAGAGATGGACTCGGAGCCATGTAAAGAGAGTAAATCGTCCTTAGCCTTCCTGGAGGGCTTCGCAGGAGTTGGCGTTTCCCAGCAGGGGAAGTGGTGGGTCGTAGCGCTTCCAGTGGAAGGAAGTAGGAGAGTAAAGGCCCCGTCCCGCTCCTCAAGGCCCCAGGTTCCCTGTGGGCGGGCTCTGAGCAGGCTCTCCCCCGCTCCCCCTCCCCAAACGCAGGCGCCCCGCTGCGGCCAGCCGGCACCATGGACAGCGAGGCGTTCCAGAGCTCGCGGAACCTTCTGGACCTGAACTTCCAGTGTGAGCTGGGGTAGGGGGCGGGGCTTGGCGGGGCGGGGCCCTCGGGGCGGGGCTGGGGGGGGAGCCTGGGCCCTGCCCAGAAATCCGGGTCCTCACTGCTACTACCGGCCGCCCAGCTCTAGCCGCGAAGCACATGGACCTGAAGAATACGGAGCTGGACACGGCGGCGGCCAAGGTGGACGAACTGACCAAGCAGTTGGAGTCGCTGTGGTCAGACTTGCCGGCGGCGTCTCTTGGCTCGCAGGCCAGAGCGCCGGCTAGGGTGAGCCTGCTTGCCCTGGTCCCCACCCGAGCCCCCCAAAGTCAGGTTCTTTCCTCCAGGAGTTCAGGCAAGCCTGTCCCATGGGGCTGTGCAGGCTGTGGGCTATTTAAAGCTACTTGTGGGATTAGTGGAAGTGGGGATCAGTGGAAGTGGACGTCTGTCAGGACCCTCGGAAGAAAAGGGTTTTTTTCTAAGCGGCACAAAGGCACTGTACATGCCCTGATTGCAGGGCTCCCTATGCCTGAATCTCTAGCTCCGTCCAACTCTCCAGGGTTGATTTTCGATCACCTCTATTGACCTACCAACCCTCTACTATTGTCTCCTTTGACCCCTCAATGTCCCGACCTCCCTACAGCTGTCCCGGTACAGCCTCAGCCCTGTCCCCGAGCCCTTGGGCTGCCGCGGGTCTCCCCGGAAGGCGACCACCGACGGCGCAGACATCTCGTTCGGACGCTCCGAGAGCGCCCCGGCTCTGCTCCCCTACAGCTCGCTGTCCCCTAAGGGCCGGCCGTCGTCACCGCGCACCCAGTTCTACCTGCAGCCGGATGCCTACAGCAGCCTGGACCGCGCGCCCTCACCCCGGCCCCGCACCTTCGATGGAGCAGGCAGCCCCCACGGCCGTTCGCCCTCCCCTCGCCCCGGCCCGCTCAGACAGCAGGGTTCCCCCACGCCCTTTGACTTCTTGGCCCGTGCCCGCTCCCCCCGTGTCAGCCCCCTGGCCGAAGGGCCCCAGGCCTTCTTTCCTGAGCGCGGGCCCTCGCCTCGCATCCCGACCGCAGCCTACGATGCGCCGACTGCCTTTGGGAGCCCCCTGCTGGGACCTGGCGTCAGCGCCTTCGCCCCACCTCTGCGCGCGCAAGGTGAACCAGGGGGCCGAACTTGGCGGGTGGGAGTGGCGCAAGGTCCGGGACCAGCTTCGGCCCCCCCCCGCCCGCCCCCCACATCCTCATGGGCAACCTCCCTGCAGACGACCTAACGCTTCGGCGGCGGCCCCCCAAAGCCTGGAACGAGTCTGACCTGGACGTGGCATACGAGAAGAAGTCCTCGCAGACAGCGAGCTATGAACGTGAGTGGTGCGAGGCCAAAGGAGTGGGGGACCCGGAGAGGCCTCGCCCAGACCCTAATGATTCCCGCCTCACAGGACTCGATGTCTTCGCGCGGCCTGCTTCACCAGGCCTGCAGCTGTTACCCTGGAGAGAGAGCAGCCTGGATGGGCTGGGGGCCCCCGGGAAGGTGAGGGGCCGGAGGAACTTGGGGAGGGGGCTGGTGGGCAAGGGTGGAGTCAGGGCTAGTCTTCCCCTCCTGGCTGCGCCCACAGTTTCCGTACCCTTCCCCAGGCTCTTCCTTTATCCTGGATTTCCACCCCCTCCCTGACCGTCTTTCCTTTCCCTCCCTCTGTCTTCCCTCCCCTCCTTCTCTCCCTTCCCACCTTTTGCCTTTACCTCCCTCCTCCTTTCCTCCACTCCCTTATCATTCATTCCCTTATGCCTATCTCCTCCCACCTGAGCCCCTTCTATCTTCCTTCCTTCCCTCTTTCTCCCCCAGGACAACTTCACCAGTGCCACTCTGCCCCGCAATTACAAGGTCTCCCTTCTGACCAACGACAGGCGTTCTGATATGGACAGCTACCGCCGATCGCTGGGCTCCGCGGGCTCATCAGGCACTTTGCCCCGAAGCTGGCAGCCTGTCAGCCGCATCCCCATGCCTCCTACTAGCCCCCAGCCCCGAAGTGCCCCCCGCCATCGCCCCATCCCCCTCAGCATGATATTCAAGCTGCAGAATGCCTTTTGGGAGCACGGAGCCAGCAGGGCCATGCTCCCTGGCTCCCCCATCTTCTCTCGAGCTCCCCCGCCTAAGCTGCTTCCCCAGCCCCAGCTGCCTCCACAGTCCCAGCCACAATTACAGCCTCAGCCCCAGGTTCAAGCCCTTGCCGCCGTCCCCCAACCCCCTCAAGAGACTTGGTCCGCTGTGAGTGAAGGTGAGTCAGCAATGGGGGTTCCGGAGGGATGGGTGAAGGGAGGGCAGATGGCTGGGGACCAAACCAGCTTGGGGTCCCATCACAACCAAACACCTGTTTCCAGACATTGTCCCTGCAGAGAGCAAGGCCAGATGAACTTGGGGATTTGCTCAGGAACTAGGGATAGCACAGTGCTTAAGCATGGACCCTGGAGTCAGACTGGCTGGCTCCACACTGTGTGACCTTTGGCAAGTCAGTTAACCTCTCTGGACCTCAATTTCCTTAAGTGTAAAAGGTGAATAATGATAGAACCTACCTTACTGGGTTATGGTACTAGATTATTTAATCCATATAAAGTCCTTAAAATAGGGCCTGATGTATAGAAAGCCCTCAATAGCTATCATATTAATCATTATTAATAGTTTTTGGTGTGAGACCAGCGCAGGGCCTGGATTTAAGCAGAGTGGGTTTTGATCCCCTCTCTACCATTGACATGCTGTGTGACGGAGGATAAATTAATTAACCCATCTGCGCTTACATTTTCTCATCTGTGAAGAGAGATTAATAACATTTACTTCATAGATTACGATGGACAGTCAATGAAATCATGTATAAAATGATCATTGTAGAGCTTCCCTGGTGGCGCAGTGGTTGCGAGTCCGCCTGCCGATGCAGGGGACACGGGTTCATGCCCTGGTCCGGGAAGATCCCACATGCCACAGAGCGGCTGGGCCCGTGAGCCATGGCCGCTGAGTCTGCGTGTCCGGAGCCTGTGCTCCGCAACAGGAGAGGCCACAGCAGTGAGAGGCCCGCATACAGAAAAAAAAAAAAATATATATATATATAATTGTATATTTCTACGTGCTTTAGAAGCTCTGACAGAAAGGCAAGAAACAGAGAGAAAAGACCAACAAGTACTAAGATTCTAGTCCCAGCAATTTTCTTTCTTTCTGTATTTATTTTTGGCTGCCTCGGGTCTTCCTTGCAGCGCGCGGGCTTTCTCTAATGACAGCAAGCAGGGGCGGTGTGCGGGCTTCTCACTGTGGTGGCTTCTCTTATTCTGAGCCCAGGCTCCAGTAGTTGTGGCGCGTGGGCTCAGTAGTTGGGGCGCATGGGCTTAGTTGCTCCACGGCATGTGAGATCTTCCCGGACCAGGGATTGAACCCGTGTCCCCTGCATTGGCAGGCAGATTCTTAACCCCTGCGCCACCAGGGAAGTCCTCAGCAATTTTCTGCCTGAGATGTTAGGAGAGGAAATTCTTACGATCTTAGAAAGTCAAGTTTATCATAATGGTAGGAGCAGAGATTCTGGAGTCAGATAGGACTGAGTTCAAATCCCAGCTGTGTGGCTTTAGGCAACTGACTTGCCTTCTCTGAGACTCAGTTTCCCTTTCTGTAATAATGAGATGTTAGCCATATCAACGTCACAAGGTAGTGGTGAGAGTTCAGTGATAGGCATGTAAAGCACGAGGCACATGCTAAGTGCTTGTTAAATGGGGGATGTCATAATTGTCTATTATTCACAACCCAGGGAAAGTGTAGCCCAGAGAAAGCAAGGCACTGCCCTGAGGTCACACAGCAAATCAGGCATTTGCTGCAAGTCCTGGAAGTTGTGGGGAGGGAGTCTCTCGGGTCTCTTGGGACCCCTCCGTTGATGGGGCTCTTGCTCCTTCTAGGCTTCCCCAAACCTCCCACTGAGCTGGAGCCTGAGCCGGAGCTGGAGGGGCTGCTGACACCAGGGCTGGAGGCTGGTGATGCAGATGAAGGCGCTGTAACTCGGCCCCTTAGTCCCACACGGCTGCAGCCAGCACTGCCGCCCGAGGCACAGTCAGTGCCCGAGCTGGAGGAGGTGGCACGGGTGCTGGCAGAAATTCCACGGCCCCTCAAACGCAGGGGCTCCATGGAGCAGAGCCCTACTATAGCCCTGCCCCCCACCCACAAGAAGCAGTACCAGCAGATCATCAGCCGCCTCTTCCATCGTCACGGTGGGCCTGGGGGGCCCGAGCCTGAGCTGTGTCCCATCACTGAGGGACCTGAGGCCAGGGCAGGGCCCCCTGCTCCAGCCCCCCCAGCTCCCATACCACCTCCAGCCCCTCTCCAGAGCAGCCCACCAGAGCAGCCGCAGAGCATGGTAAGTAATAGAGGAGGAAACTGGGGTATATGACTCAGCATGTGGAAGCATCCCTTCCCTTTTAGGACGGAACCTGGAAATTGCGCGCATCACATCTGGTGCACTCCACTGGCCGGGAGCCCAGCTGCAAGGGAAGCTGAGAAATGTAGTTTTACATCTAAGTGTATCTGTGCTCAGAAGAAAGGGAGAACATATATGGAGGGGCATTCAGAAGTCTTGGCCACATCGAGATTTTCTCTGCTCCTCTCCAGTAACCTGTCCCCCCAGGGCTTCCCTTCAGGAATCTTAGAGTCTTCAACCTGGAAATGACTTTGACTTGGCATGACAGAGGGTTTATTCTGGGGTCTGAAAAGCCTGCCTGAATCAAGGCAGTCACCATTTCTCTCCCTAGTTGCCACAGCCTCTCATGTCCGCCTTCTCTGGGGAGCTGCTCTCTCCTCTTACACCTCAGCAAGCCTGTGCCATGGTTAGAAATGGCCCACCCGGCCCTGACTCAACATGACCTCTCAGTTCAAGTCCATGGTGTCCTCTGACTCTGGTCAGAGCTTCTTCCATTCAGATTTTCAAGAACAAGTCTCTGGTCTCTGAGGTTGTGGGTGTCGTGGTTAAGTGCACCAGTGGCAGCTAGGCTGCCTGGGTTCAAATCCCAGCTCCACAGCACTTATCGGCTGTGCAACCTTGGGCCAGACACATAGTCTCTCTGTGCCTCAGTTTCCTCATCTGTAGAATGGGGATGAAAATAAGCACAGGGCTGCTGTGAGGATTTAATACATGAATATAGTGCTTAGAATAGTGCCTGGCACTTTACTGTTATTGTTATCATTTGACCAGGGGCTGGTCTCCTGCTGATATTGGTCTGGTTTCTGCATCGTGGCTTGGAGGGAGCGGGCTGTAGTCACATGGAACAATCCTGATTGCTCAGTGTGGGTAGACAGATGTAGGAGAACAATGCTCAGAGAAGACGTGGGGGCCAGGTGGACCCCCACATGCGTATTCCCAGGCCCTCCTGAGGGTGGAGCCAAGAAATGTTGAGGCTCAGGATCTTGAAATCAAGAATGGAAGAATGACAGTGTCTTGAAATGGTCAAGTTGCCACATTGCAGAATCACAAAGTTCTGGCCACAGAGAAACCTGAACACTCACAGAATTCAAAAATTAAATTCTGACATCACAAACTCAGAAGAGTGAAATTTCAGAATTCCAGAACACTGAAGGTTTGCACAGGATCTTAGAATTAAGAAGTTAGTAACACAAACCCTGGTTATTACTGATTCTTGAAGTCCCCAGAACTGAAAATTAAAGACTCATCATTTGAATCTTAAATCATAGATGAGTGCACGAATATGTTATAATACAGAATTTTATTTTAAGTGAACATTTTCCACTAGAAAGGAACACACAAACATAGTAACTAGGAAGAAATAGATAAACGTAGAATAAAGAGGCCCAAATAACAGCATTCAGAGAGAACCACGATTAACATTTTGAGTATTTCCTTCCAATCTTTTGGAATGAAATTCTCACCATGAAATATTCAAGTTCTCAATCATAGAATCTTGGGAATGCAACGTCCTGGGTCCTCAGCAATTTGAAATGGCACAACTTAGCATTTCTGGACTCACACATATTGGAAACTTAGCATCAGAGAATTTTTAAATGGGTGGCTCGTGGGATCTTCAAATTCCAGAATCTTGAAATCATTGACATCGAAGACCAGAATCACAAATGCTGTATGCTCAGAATAAGTGAATTTTGTAGGACACTTGAAAATCAAAAATAAGAAGGCACAAGGAATAATATGATAAATATTCTAATTTCCTAAACTACTAATTATCTCTTTAGAATAAATTTCTATAAATAAAAGTACATAATTTAAAAATATATATTCTAATTCCAAACATCTGAAATTAACACTTGGTAACATCTTGTCAGGTGTGCTTCCTAGCATTTTTTTTTTAATATATAAAAGAAATGAAACTATGGATTGAATATCTGGCTTCCACAATCATCAACCTCGTGGTCTCCAAGCTTCCTCTCAGGTCTCAGGGCCCAAGATTCCAAAATCACCCGATTCCCTGAGTGTTGCAGGGAACCTTGGGCTATAGAACTGAGGGACCCTCCTTCTCATGGCCCTCTGGACTCAGGCTATGTGTACGTACGTTCCTGGGTTCCAAGCTCAGCCCTGTCTAGTTGGATGACCTGGAGTGGCCGCCTGGTCCCTGAGCCTCTGTTTCCCCGCTCTGAGGAATGGGTATATTAGCAATCCCCGTCAAGCCACTGAAGCCCCGGTTCTGTCCCCCAGGAGATGCGCTCGGTGCTGCGGAAGGCCGGCTCCCCGCGCAAGGTCCGTCGCGCGCGCCTCAGCCCGCTCGTGCTGCTGCTGGACGCCGCGCTGACCGGGGAGCTGGACGTGGTGCAGCAGGCGGTGAAGGAGGTGAGTGCTGCCGGACAGAAGGGCGGGCGGGGTGGTGGCGGCAGACGCTGGATAGCAGCCGCGGGACTGAGCCTCTCCATCCCCCGGCTCGTCCAGATGAACGACCCGAGCCAGCCCAACGAGGAGGGCATCACCGCCCTGCATAACGCCATCTGCGGCGCCAACTACCCCATCGTGGACTTCCTAATCGCGGCGGGTGCCAACGTCAACTCCCCCGACAGCCACGGCTGGTGAGTCCTGACCTCGCGCGGCCGGCGTGGGGCGGGGAAGGCGCTGCGGGCCCCAGCGCGGCCTCTCACGCCTGCCTCCCTCGCCTAGGACACCGTTGCACTGCGCGGCGTCCTGCAACGACACGGCCATCTGCATGGCGCTGGTGCAGCACGGCGCGGCAATCTTCGCCACCACGCTCAGTGACGGCGCCACCGCCATCGAGAAGTGCGACCCCTACCGCGAGGGTTACGTCGACTGCGCCACTTACCTGGCAGGTGCGAGGCAGGGCTGAGGCGCCTCGGTGGGCGGGCTGGGCCACCTCTGGGGGAGGGCGTCGCGGGGACTGGGACGCCCAGCTGGTAGATGTTGGGCGGGGGAAGGCGGCAGACTGCGGCTCCTGAGAGAGGACGCGGGGGGCTGTACCAACCTTGTGGCAGCATCACCGAGGAGGGGCCGGCGGGATGGACCACCTGCAGGGGTGGGGCACTGGGCCTCCCACCTGGCAGGTGCAAGAAGGGTGTGTGGGCGCAGCAGACTGCCACCTTCGAGGGAGAGGGGGACAGGGGAACTGTGCCACGCAAGCTGGACACCTGTAGGGAGAAGAGCAGGTGTGGAGACTGCGCCGCTTTCTCATCCACGGGGGTGGGGAGTTGGACGTTCCAACTATACCATCTACCTGGCCTAGGGCTGGGCACATGGGCTGTGCTACCTGTGGGAAATACAGCACCACACAGGTGAGAGGTGAGCAGGCCATGGCTCTGGGAAGGAGCTTGGGGACACTTCACTCCTAGTGAGACAGGAGGCTGTACCATATATCTCCGGTGGGGGGGGTGCACATCACTTAAACAGGTGATGGGAGGAACTAGGTAGGCCGTATCCTGGGGAAGTGCCTAGGGTCTGTAGCGCTCACCTGGAGGGGCCAACTCTATCATAAGGCGGGGTTGGGGACCTCAGAGAGTTGGGGTAAGGCAGGCTGTAGGACCTGGGGGTGGGCCAATGTATTTGGGAGGTGAGCCTGGAGGGACTACACGACAGCCTGCTGTGCTGTGGCAGAAAGTGGGTGGGAGCCGTGGGGCTGTAACACCTGCCTTAGTGGTGAGCAGCGGCAGGCCAGGACCGCTGGGGCGGGAAATAGACCGTCCACTGAAGCTTTGGGAAGGGGGATTGTGACCACCTTTGTCACAGGTAGAGGAAGCCTACCAGTTTGTACCTCCTACCTGCCTGGACTTGGAGAGTTCTGTGAGGACGAAGTAGAGATTGAACAGCACACTTGCTGGGGGGGGGGGGGAGGGGTGGTGGAGAGGAGGAGAAACTGGAACACGGTGGACTGAACCATTAAAGGGGGGGGAGCATGGTGGACTGTACCATCTGGAAAGGGGGCTAAATCCTTGATGGGATTAAAGGGGGGTTCGGGTGGCCTATACTATCTGGAAAATTATTACATCCTCTTTGAGACTATCTTTTGGGGAGGGGGCGCAGTGTGCACTGCACCATCTGGAAAGGGGGAGTTGGGACCACTTTGTGGGGAGCAGTAGGGCTGAACCATCTGAAGGAGGAGTTGAGTCATCTATGGAGACTGGACCACTTACGGGGGGGGTGGGGTGCAGACGACTGTACTTCTAGGAGTGATACAGGGACTTAACCAGATATAAGTGGAAATGGGGACCACCGACCCTGCCTCGGGGGTTGGTGGGCCGGCTTGATGCACCCCAGTGTTTTAGAGACTGTCAGTCCTGGCAGCTGACTCCAGCTCAGGCCCCCCTCTCCAGACAGGGGTACACAACTTTTCAAGCGGCTCATTCCCCAAGGTGAGGCTGGCGCCGAATCTCAGGGTCTGTCCCTGTCCCCAGCGCGTCGTATCCCTGAGTGTTCCCGGCCCCCCTGAACCGGGCGCTGACGATCCCTGCGGTTTCATGTTTCAGACGTGGAGCAGAGCATGGGGCTGATGTACAACGGGGTGGTGTACGCTCTCTGGAATTACAGCGCTGAGTTTGGAGACGAGCTGTCCTTCCGCGAGGGCGAGTCGGTCACCGTGCTGCGGAGGGATGGGCCAGAGGAGACGGACTGGTGGTGGGCCGCGCTGCACGGCCAGGAGGGCTACGTGCCCCGTAACTACTTCGGGGTGAGCCCAGAAGCGATATTGTGAGGAAAGGGGTGATCCCACGGGAAAAAGGGCAAGCGAGACAGTGCATTACATTGGGGAGGAGGGGAGGTCAGAAGAGTCCATTATCGGTTGTGGGGAGGTGAGGATGAGCCCATCATAATAACGGGGGAGGTAAGGGAGATCCCCTTTTACTTAGGGGAGGAAGAGCCACTTACTGGTGGTACTTCGTGGGGTACTCACCAGTACTGCCTTCCTAGTGATTTGATTGGTTCGTGCTCAATCAAATATTTTTATTATTCCTAATATTCATGGGGAGGTAAAGAAGAATGTATTCTAGCCAAGGGGAGTCATGACGAATCCCATCTTGGTGATGGGGGCAGTTAAAGAATCGTGTATTACAGGCCTGGAAGCTTTTGTTACACTGCATTGGGCAGGGTGAGGAAGAATCCATTAATAAAATCGCGGTAGAACTGAGGGAGATGCTACTAGGTTAGGGGAGGAGACCAGGAAGATCCCATTATATTCCTGGGAGAGAAGACGATTCCTTTAATTGGGGAATAGGTGGAGGTGGGTCCCAACCAGGCAGCCATGGTGGTAGGGAGAGGCGGGCGTCTTTTTTATGGCCGTATGGGAGACTCGGAAATACGCCATTTCATCAAGCCAGCTGCCGATTGGAAGGCTCCAGCTGGTGCTTGCAGGTGACGGGACTCTGGTGTGGTTTGGGAGATACTGAGAGGGTCCATTAGGAAGGGATGGGAGGATGGAGACAGTCCACGTGTTTGGGGGTGGATCAGGTGACTGTATTAAGTTTGGGGTGGAATGAAGGGGTGGGAGCTCCTGGTGTCTGAAGAGCCTGTCTTCCCTCAGCTCTTCCCCAGGGTGAAGCCGCAGAGGAATAAGGTCTAGCTGGAGAGAAGGACTTTTCGAAGGGAGACAGGAGAAAGCAGCAGCTGCCTTCATTCCAGAACTCCTCCTCCCTTACTGCTGTATCTCTCTGCGCCCCCAATCCTTGCAGGGACGAGGTCCTTGCCAACACCTCTCTGCTTCTCTGGAAGCCCTGGGGAGAAGGAGAACCCCAGCCTTAAATTTAGAAAACTGCCTTAGCTGTGGGAGGTTGTGGTGGGGCTGGGAATCACTGGGGGCAAGAGAGACCCCCCCCACCATTTGCCAAGTCACATCCTGTCCAAAGTGCCTCCTGCTCCTACTGCCCCCCCCCCACCCCCGCCGAAAAGCAAGGCAACCCACCATCCCAGCGGAGCCTGGAGTGGGTCACCGCCACTGGATTTTCCCAGGAGTCACCTCCGCCACTATCTCTACCAACAGCCTTCAGGGGCCAGGTGAGGCATATTAGTCTCTATCAGCATCCCTGCCCCCTCTCTCCCCAGTCAAGTGCCTTTACACAGTGCCAGTTTTATAACAGAATGGGGACGTTTTTCATTATAAATAAAGGTAGTTTGCACAGAAATTGACTTCCGTCTCTTCGAACTCCATTCTGACTTAATAATTCTCCTCATTTTACCATTTTTGGTAAACCAGTCTTAAAGTAGCCCCTTTGGAAGGAATTTCCCTCATGTGAATCCAATCCTTCCTCTTTCAAATACGCCTGCTTTTTTTTTTTTTTTTTTTTTTTTTTTTTTTTT
>NW_020837987.1:11414779-11507064 GCF_003676395.1 Aethalodelphis obliquidens | reverse complement strand
TTTTTTTTTTTTTTTTTTTTTTTTTTTTTTTTGTAGTGTCTTGACCTTTTTTTCATGTTTTGGATTCTTCTTTTTAAGCGTCCTTAAGCTTAAAGACATAAAATGTCTGATAATTCTATCATCTGAAGTTTGGTACCATCTCCTCCTGTAGTTTGGTGTGTCCGCTGGCTCTCACTCATGGTGGCTTGTTTCCTCATGTGTATTGAAATTATGCATTGTGAGATCATCTTCAACAGGGCTTTATCTACTGGAAATCCATGTGGACTTTTTGAGGGTCTGACCCTGAAGAGTGATTTTCCTTTGCTTCTTCTCCACTTTTTTATTTCATAAACTTCCCCTTGAAGACTTTTGACAAATCAGAAGCCTTTCTGTCTTCTGATTTGTATTTCTTTACAAATCATAAAACTTCAACATTGTCATTGTCTGCAATGTCCAAAACAACTCACGTGGGAATTTTAATTATTTTTAATTAATTTAAATTAAATAAAAATTAAGGATTCAATTCCTCAATCACACTAGCCACTTTTCAAGTGCCCAGTAGCTACATGTGGCTAGTGGCTACCATTTTGGACAGTGCAGATAGAGAACATTTTCATCATACCAGAAAGTTCTATTGAGTAAAGCTGATATACATTTCCATCATCCAGAAGTTCCATTGTGCCTCTTCGCAGTCAATATATGCATGTCTCCTCCCCATAAGGGGTAGCCGCTTCTATCACTGCCGATTAATTTTCATGAACACACTTTAAAAATCAAATGGTACTGGTACTAAGATATTTGTAATGAAGAAAAACAGTCCTCCTGCTACCTCTCCCTACTCCCATCTGCTTTCCAGAGGCCACCACTTTCAACTGCTATAGCTGTTTCCTCTGGTATTTTCTTGTATGTTTCTAAATATGCTGGCATTGCTATTTCTTGATTTCTCAATTTTAGACATTCTCTACTGATTTCCTGGTATAGTAGATGAGGCTTGAGGTCTATTAATCTGACTCTACTTTCCCTCTCCTCAATGAAATCATAATTTTTATATCAATCAATAGTTTTTTAAATGTTGTGATATGTAAATATGTTTTCACTGCAGAGCCATGCAGTATATTAGAATTTTCTCTTCACAAATTTCTAAATTTTTGAGAATTAAATTTACCTTTGTCACTTGCTTAATTTTATTTGCACCTATACTTAATCTTTTTCAAATGTTCCATGGAATCGTCCGTATTACTAACAGCTCACTCAAGCTTTTTTTCCTCCCTCCTAAAGTCCTCTCTCCTACTTGAATGAGGACTTGATGCTTTCTAGGCCTACACTAAGCTATCCTGGACTTCCCTGTGTTGGATATTGTTTCCTCGATTCCATGTCTATCTTTGTTGACTCTTCATTTTGCTGAAGCACATGCTCCAGTCGTTCTCTTAAAAGGGAGAGGAAGAGGTAAAGATTTTTGAGTTCTTGCATGGCTTAATATATCTTCATTTTATCCTCCAACTTTATTATAGTTTGGCTGGGTATAAAATTCTAGGTTGGAAATTTATGTATCCCTTGTCACTCAAATCTATTTTCTTCCTAAGTCGGAATGCAAGTTTGGATAACAAAGGAAACCTGTTTGTTTGGTTTTTTTTCCCCTCAGATTTGTTTTCATTCTCCCTCTGCTTTGAACTTGTATTTGACTTGCTTTATTCTGGAAGCTTTTGGGATCTTCTCTCTTTCTCTGGTTCTGAAATTTCATGAGGATGTGCCTCACTGTAGCTTTTATTCATTAATCATTCTGACCCTAAGTCTGTCCTTTCAATCTGGAGACTCATAGCCTTTGGTTCTGGGAAATTTTCTTGTATATTTTTGTGTTGGTTTCTTTGTGTGTGTGTGTGTGTGTGTGTGTGTGTGTGTGTGTGTGTGTGTGTGTTGGTTTCTTCGTTTTCTTGCTCTCTTTTTCTGGAATTTTTATTATTTGGATGTTGAATCTTCTGGTTTGAGCTTTCAGTGTTCTTATCTTTTCACCACTATTTTCCATCTCTGTTAATTTTCCCCTTACTTTCTAGGAAAATTCCTTGACTCTATCTTCTAATCCTTTTATTAAAATTTATGTTTCATCGGGGCTTCCCTGGTGGCGCAGTGGTTGAGAGACCGCCTGCCGATGCAGGGGACGCGGGTTCATGCCCTGGTCCGGGAAGATCCCACATGCCGCAGAGCGGCTGGGCCCGAGAGCCATGACCACTGAGCCTGCGCGTCCGGAGCCTGTGCTCCGCAACGGGAGAGGCCACAACAGTAAGAGGCCCACGTACCACAAAAAGAAGAAAAAAAAAAATGAAAATTTATGTTTCATCTATTATTTTGAATTCCCAAGGACTCTTTCTTGTTATTTAATTATTCATTTTTCATAGCCTCCAGTTCCTATTTTATAAATGTGATATCATCTATTATCTTGCTAGGTATTTTTTATACTATTTTAGTTACAGGTGTTTTTGTGTTTGTTTTGTAGCTTTCTTTTTTTCCCTGTGTAATCTTTGTTTCTTCTGGGCTTCTTTATTTTGTGTTTACACTAGTCTGATCTCTCTTTTGCATAACAGAGACAGGTTCGTTTCCCATTACTGCTATAACAAATTATCACAAACTTAGTAGGTTAAATAACACAAATTTATTGTCTTTTAATTCTGGGGGTCCGAAGTCTGAAACAGGTCTCAGTGGGCTAAACTCAAGGTGTTGTCAGGGCCATGTTCTACTGGGGGGAATCTGTTTCCTTGCCATTTCCAGTTTCTAGAGGTTGCCTACATTTCTACCAACAGTCTGTTTATGATGATTTAGTGTTCCCTAAGATTATAGAGATTTACTCTACCTTACTCCTCTGAGTTCCTTCTGAGTCCTCACCAGCAGAATTGCTAACACTCATATTTCTACAAATGGTCTGCAAGGCTATCTAGGCTTTTCCCATCATCTTCTCAACATTGTTCCAGCCTCTGCCCATTGTCCAATTCCAAATCCACTTCCACATTTTTAGGTATTTGTTACAGCAGCACCTCACTTCCAGTACCAAAATCTGCACTAGCTTCCTTTCGCTGCTTGTAACAAATTGTCACAAACTTGGAGGCTTAAACAATACAAATTTATTATCTTACCATCTGGAGGTCAGACATCTGAAATGGGTCTCACTGAACTAAAATCCAGGTGTCAGCAGGGCTGAGTTCCTTTCTGGAGACTATGGGAAAGAAGCCCTTGCCTTGCCGTTTCTAGTTTCTAGAAGCTAGCTGTATTCCTTGGTTCATGGCCCCCTTCTGCCTTCAAAGCCAGCTCTTGCATCACTTCCATCTCATACTTCCATTGTCACAGCTTTATCTCTTGACTCTGACCCTCCTGGCTCCCTCTTTTACTATGGCTACACTGGACCCATCCAGATAATCCAGGATAATCTCCCCCTCTCAGAATCTTTAACTTAGTCACATTTGCAAAGTCCTTTTTGCCACATAAGGTAGAAAAGGAGAACAAGTAAACAAGGAGACAGGACTTCTCTGGTGGCGCAGTGGTTAAGAATCCACCTGCCAATGCAGGGGACACGGATTCGATCCCTAGTCTGGGGAGATCCCACATGCTGCGGAGCAACTAAACCTGTGCGCCACAACTACTGAGCCTGCGCTCTAGAGCCCGTGAGCCACAACTACTGAAGCCCGCACACCTAGAGCCCATTCTGCACAACAAGAGAAGCCACCGCAATGAGAAGCCCGCGCACCGCAACGAAGAGTAGCTCCTGCTCGCCGCAACTAGAGAAAGCCCGCGTGCAGCAAAGACCCAATGCAGCCAAATAAATAAATAAATAAAATTTAAAAACAATACAAACAAACAACAACAAAAAAAACCCAAGCAGGGCTTCCCTGGTGGCGCAGTGGTTGAGAGTCCGCCTGACGATGCAGGGGACACGGGTTCGTGCCCCGGTCCGGGAAGATCCCACATGCCGCGGAGCGGCTGGGCCCGTGAGCCATGGCCGCTGAGCCTGCGCGTCCGGAGCCTGTGCTCCGCAACGGGAGACGCCACAGCGATGAGAGGCCCGCGTACCGCAAAAAAAAAAAACAAAAATAAAACCAAGCAGACAGAAGTCCCTGCTCTCAAATTCAAATAGTATCTGGAACTTTGATTATATTAAGCAATTATTATTCCTTTTTTTGAGATGTGCTATGATATTATGGTTATGTTTTTACAAAGAGTCTTTACTTTTAGAGCTACATTCTGAAATACTGATGGATGAAATGATATGATGTCTGGGATTTGCTTCAAAATAATCAACTGGTGGGAGGGGAAGTGGTTGGGGTGTAGATGAAACAAGATCAGCCCTGAGTTGAAGATTGATAAAGCTTCATGTATGTGGGGCTTCGTTAGACTATTCTCTCAACTTTTGTATCCATTTGAAATTGTCCCTAATAACCGGTGATAAAATGCCCCTGGTTTTGTAGAGCCGACATTCTAGTGGAAGAGACAGACAATAAACGAAATGATAAGCAAGAACTATATCCTATCAGATGCTGATCGCTGCTATGGAAAAAAATAAAGCAGAAGTGGATATATTGCGCCTGATTGGAAGTGTATTCATTCATTGCCTCCGGCTACTGTCACAAATGACCCCAAACTCAGTGGCTTAAAACAACACACATTTATTTTCTTACAATTCGTAAAATCAGAAGTCTGAGGTTAGTTTCACTGGGCTGAAACCAAGGTGCTGGCAGGGCTGCACTCCCTCCAGAGGCTGTAGAGAAGAATCAATTTCCTTGTCTTTTGCAGCGTCTAGAGCTGCATTCTTGACATTCCTTGGCTCGGCCCTCTTCCTCCAACTTCAAAGCCCACAGCGAGACATCCTGCTTCAGTGTAGCATTGCCTCTGTTTCTGTCCTGCTGTCAAATCTCCCTATTATGAGGACACGTGATTACATTCAGGACGCACCTTGATATCTCTCAAGATCCTTAACCATCACACCTGCAAATTCCCTTTTGCCATATGCAGAAGGAAAATAAAAATGGAGTCAGTATCGCTAAGAGAACTCTCTAAAATGGAGCTGGGAGGCCATCGACGAAGTGTGACTTACGCACATCCCAGCCTGGATGGAATCTGACCTTTTGATCACTTATTGTCTTAACATAGGCATCAAGAACAGCTGCCCAGGGACTTCCCTGGTGGCACAGTGGTTAAGAATCCGCCTGCCAACGCAGGGGACACGGGTTCGAGACCTGGTCCGGGAAGATCTCACATGCCGCAGAGCAACTAAGTCCGTGTGCCACAACTACTGAGCCTGAGCTCTAGAGCCCGCAAGCCACAACTACTGAAGCCTGCACGCCTAGAGCCCGTGCTCCGCCACAGGAGAAGCCACCGCAATGAGAAGCCCGTGCACCTGCTCTCTGCAACTAGAGAAAGCCTGCGCTCAACAACGGAGACCCATGCAGCCAAAAATAAATAAATAAATAAATTTATAAAATTAAAAAAAATAAAAAAAGAACATCTGCCAAAAATGCAAGATACTTATCGGACCCTTACCCTAAAATAACTCATGACAGCCTATCTACTTGTGGGACCCTTACCCTAAAATAACTCTTGATTCCTTAAGGACAAGTATTCCCTGGCTTGTGTCAGAGCCAATCACGATTCTCACCAGACAACTTTAACAACCTTGTAGCTTTTGTTTTATAAGCCCCTGATGCTTTCTCTTCCCCAGAACACTCCTTCAGTTTTACCCGAATCTGTCTCCTGAATTGCAATTCTTCTTTTTTTTCTTTAAATTTTTATCAGAGTATAGTTGATTTACAATGTTGTGTTAGTTTCAGGTGTACAGCCTGAATTGCAGTTCTTAAGACCCCATATAAACTCTTGTTTGCAGCCTTCTGTGTTTTGTTTTGTTTTGTTTTTGGTTGACACATGTAACCTATGAACATTCATAGGTTCCAGGGCCTGGAGATCTTTGGGGACCATTATTCAGCCTATCCAGGGTGTATTGCAATTGCAATTTAAACAGGGTGGTCAGGGAAGGCCTCGCTGAGGAAAGGATTCTTGAGGAAGACTCTAGGAAGGCTTGAGGGAGGTGAGGAAAGAAGCCATGCAGAGATCTGAGAGAAGAGCCTTTCAGACACAGAGAATAGTGACTACAAAGGCCAGGAGGAGGCAGGAGGCAGTCATTCTAATTGGCTGCTGTCAATCACCCCTGCTCCCAGGTATTCATGCCCTTCAGTAGCCCCTCCCCCTGACTGTGGGCTTGTTGTAGTGATGTATCCTAAGGAATGCAATACACTAATTCCTCACCATCCATGGGTTCCGCTCAACCAACAGCAGATTGAAAATACAGTCGTCCCTTGGTATAAGCGGGGGAGATTGGTTCCAGACCCCCACGGATACCAAAAATCTGTGAATACTGAAGCCTGTCATACAAAATGGCCTAGTACGGTTCGTCTTCTGTATCTGCGGGTTCTGAATTCGTGGATGCGGACGGCAGACTGTAAGGAACTTGAGCATATATTCACTGAGCCCCTGCTCTGTGCATGTCCTGTACTGGGTGGCAAGAGGCACACACAGTGGTGACCAAGACAGTCTCAGCCCTACCCTCCTGAGGCTCACAGTCCAGTGGGGGAGACAGAAACATCCCCAGAGAGTGACGACCCAGAGTGGGCAGGGCAGGGATGAAGGTGGGCTGGGAGGCAGCACCTGGCCTAGCCTTAAAGCCTTTGGGCAAGTTTTTCTCTGAGGCTCAGTTTCCTCGCCTCTAAAGTGGCGATGATGACCCTTACATCAACAAATGACATTTATCACAGTCATACGAATGAGAATATACTTCCAAAGTTAGGCAAAGGCTCTGAGAATAAGTCCTAGGGAGCTAGTAGAACTCATGACGGTGGTGGTGGTAGGGGCGCGTGTTGAGCCAGTTAGTGAGGTTGCTGACATGACCTTGAGCCTTAAGAGACACCACAGAGATGCTCCTTGCAGTACCATGTACGAGGAGAACAAACTGGGCAAAGCAAACACACGTGACTTCAGATAGTTGGGTATAAATCATGGTGATGTCTTCCACTTCAGAGAAGTTTGTGCTCCTTAAGCCACATTCCAGCCCCATCTTGCTGCTTAGTTCCCTGCTTTCCACTTTCCTTTTTGCCTGCAGTGTCGTCTGCCCCACCTTACCCTGCCTCATCCCTACTCCTCACCTTAGTTCTCAGAGATGACTCCTCCGGGAAGCCCTCTCTGATCCCCCAGGCTGGGTCAGGAACCTTGTCTGGGTTCCCCCATTCCAGCCCTGGTTACTTTGTTAAAGTGTGGGGGAAAGGAGGGAGGACACCTTAAAACTAAGAATATAATAGAATGAAACTGAGTATGTATTCGCCACTCAGATGATCTGGACAGATGCCGGTAGACCGAGACCCAGTGAATGGGATCGATTCTCTCGGTCCTCTTCCGTCCATGTTTTGTTCTTGGTACTCGGCGATCCTCAGCGATGCCTCCGGCACCGCCTCTCCCGGAGCCCGCCCCCCCGCATTGCCGTGCGCACGCGCATTATCCCGATTGACTTCGCCCCAGTGGAGTGACAGGCGGGATCAGCCAATGGAGTCGTGACGAAGGTGGAACAGCACCTCGGGGACGTCCTGCGGATCCTGCCTCTACTGAATATTCATGAGGGAGGCAGGCAGACGCCGCTTCAAGCCGCGACCGGCGCCATGAAGTGAGAAGGGGTCCTGGGTTCACGGCTCGCGAGCGGGCGTGGGGGTCTGGAAGACGCAGGGGCCAGTGGGCAGGCCTCGGGTCCCGGCGGGGCGAGGGGAGGCTGAAGGGGAGGGGTAGGGATAGCCGCGGGGACCCGCGGGGCGGGAACGGGGTTGGTCAGAGACGAGATGCAGAAGGGACCCGGAGACTTCTGGAGAACTGGGGGATATCCGGGGGCGGGGGGCAGCGGGCCGGTAACCCCTCTCGGTTCGACGGCAGGGGAATGTGGAGTCTGGAGAGGGCCTGAGGGGACGGGGGACTGACCCGGCAGCCCCCGCCGCCAGGCTCAACGTGGACGGGCTGCTGGTCTACTTCCCATACGACTACATCTACCCGGAGCAGTTCTCCTACATGCTGGAGCTCAAACGCACGCTGGATGCCAAGGTGGGTGGGCCGGCCCCCCTGCTGCCCATCTGACGGCGGGGGCTGCCGCACGTGCGTCTAAGACTGAGATTGCAGGACGTCTGGAGTTTAGAAATCTGAGGTCCTTGGGAAGCCAGCGCTGCCAAACTTTCTGTTATCTCAAATAATAATAGTTAATAATAGAAGCAGCTGACACTTGTCAAACGCTCAGCTGCTCAGGGGCTGGCTTAGGAAGATAGAGACTTTGGAATCGACTACCCACAGCTGTGTGTCCTTGGGTAAATCACTTACTCTCCCAGTTCCACAGTTTTCACCTTTGTAAAATGGGCATAGTAATAGGACCTACCTCAGCTGAATATGAGGGCTCTAGGGGTTAATTCACTAAGTAAGGCGCAGGTTCTCAACTGGGGACCATTTTGACCCCCAGAGGACATTCGGCAATGTCTGGAGACATTCCTCATTGTCGGTACTAGTGGAGTGGTGGTGCTACTGGCATCTAGTAGGTAGAGGCCACAGATGCTGCTAAACATTGTACAGTGCACAGGACAGCCCCCTCACGATCAAATATTACCCGGCCGCAAAATGTCAAGAGAGTCGAGGTTGAGAAACCCTGACGTAAGACACTTAGTAATAGTTCCAGGCACAGAGTAAGTGCTGTGGAGGTGCTTGCCAAATTAAAACAAAAAAGGTTCCTTACATATCAGACACTGTCCTAAGTATTTAACCCCCAGTTTCTCACTAATCCTCATAGCCATGCTATGAAGAAGAGATTAGGCCCATTTTTAGAGATGTGGATCCTGAGGCCCCAGAGAGGTTGAGCGGTCTTGCCTAAGACCACTCAACGGAAGTGGCAGAAGTGGGCTTCAAATCCACTGCCCCTAGGGCCCAGACTTTTAACTGCTCTGTTGTCCTGTTATTCCAATGGTGGCATTTCGCGGCGGGGGTGGTTTCCCAGAGTCTGTGTCCCTGAAGTTCTGAGAGCCTGTGTCTTGTTCCTCCTGCCCGAATCATGCAGGGTCATGGAGTCCTGGAGATGCCCTCAGGCACTGGGAAGACAGTGTCCCTGTTGGCCCTGATCATGGCGTACCAGCGGGTAAGTGACCCACTGGGCCTGTGGAGGGGGAGGAGGGAGGAGGCTGGACAGGGGCCGAGGCTGAACCCATTGTCGTCGGCAGGCATATCCACTGGAGGTGACTAAACTCATCTACTGTTCGAGGACTGTGCCTGAGATTGAGAAGGTGAGCCTGGGACCAATCCCAGTGCCCCTCACTGTTCCCTAACCCAGCGGTCCCCCTGGCGGTTGCCATCATAGCTTTGGGGGCCTGTGGGAAGCTGGGGAAGGGGCTGGGGCTTTCAATGAGGCCAAGTCCCCCCTTCCTTATCAACTGGAACAGGTGATTGAAGAACTTCGAAAGTTACTCAACTTCTATGAGAAACAGGAGGGCGAGAAGCTGTCGTTTTTGGGGCTGGCTCTGAGCTCCCGAAAGAACCTGTGTATTCATCCCGAGGTGAGTGCCCATTCCTCCCCTCGCCCTAAGCCTCAGGATAGAGGAAACTCTGCCATCCAACCAGGAGTCCTAGATCCCCACCCAGACCAGACATCTCAGGGAGATGTGCAGGTGCCATGCACAGAATTCTCTTCTCACTCATCAGATGCCGACTCATCAGTCATGGCCCAGGCACACCTCCGCTGGGGAGCCTTCCCACTTTCCCCAGCCTGAGAGAAGTTAAAAAGGCAGCTCCTTGGGACTTCCCTGGTGGCGCAGTGGTTGGGAGTCCGCCTGCCGATGCGGGGGACACGGGTGCGTGCCCCGGTCCTGGAGTATCCCACATGCCGTGGAGCGGCTGGGCCCATGAGCCATGGCCGCTGAGCCTGCGCGTCCAGAGCCTGTGCTCCATGGCAGGGGAGGCCACAACAGTGAGAGGCCCACGTACTGCCAAAAAAAAAAAAAAAAAAAAAAAAAAAAGGGCAGCTCTTGGAGGCTGGCAGGTCTGGTTTCCTGATTCTGAAATGTACTAGCCATATACTCTTGCATAGGTGGTTTCTGCTCTCGGGACCTCAGTCCTCTTTTCTGTAAAATGGGGATAATTAATCATCTGCTTCATACAGTTGTTGATAAGATTGGGCAAGGGGGTGGGGTTGGGCGAAATGGGTGAAGGGGTCAAAAAGTACAGACTTCTAGTTACAAGATAAATAAGTCACATAACGTACAGTTGACCCTTTGTATCTGTGGATGCAGAACCTGCGGATAGGGAGGGCCAACTGTGCTACGCCACTTGATATAAGGGACTTGAGCATCTGTTAATTTTGTTATCCATGGGGTGGACCTGGAACCAATTCCCCCTTGGATATTGAGGGACAGCTGTACAGCATGGTGACTGTAAGTCATATACTGTATTGTATATTTGAAAGTTTCTAGAAGAGTAGATCTTAAAAGTTCTTATCACAAGAAAAAAGATTGTAACTATGTATGGTGATGGCTGTTAACTAGACTTACGGTGGTGGTCGTTTCCCTACATATACAAGTATCGAATCATGTTGTATACCTGAAACTGATCCATAATGTTATATATCAGTTATATTTCAATAATAAAAAAAAGATTGGGCAAGATAATGCATGTATAGCCCTTCACATGTATGAAGAGCTAAAAGAATTTTAGGAATTATGGGGAATTCCCTGGCGGTCCAGTGGTTAGGATTCTGTGCGTCCACTGAAGGGGACACGGGTTCGATTCCTGGTCAGGGAACTAAGATCCTACAAGCCACACGGCACAGCCAAAAAAAAAAAAGAATATTAGAAATTATAGTGATATTAATAAATATTAATATGTGATACATAGAAAAATAGTTGTTATCGTTAAGTTACAAAACCATTGGGGTCACTGAGCTCCAGGCATGGTTTTAAGTGCTTTAGTGTGGTAATTCTTTAGTGCGGTATAATATATTCCAAGAATGTATTTTTTATTTATACGTATATATATATATTTGTTGTTGTTGTTGTTACATTATTTATTTATTTGATTGTGCCAGGTCTTGGTTGTGGCATGTGGGTTCCTTGTGGCTCACCAGCTCTTTAGATGTGGCACAAGGGCTCCCCAGTTGTGGCTCACGGGCTCCTTAGTTGTGGCATGTGAACTGTCAGCTGAGGTATGCATGTGGGATCCAGTTCCCTGACCTGGGATCGAACCCGGGCCCCCTGCATTGAGAGTGTGGAGTCTTAGCCACTGTGCCACCAGGGAAGTCCCAGAATATATATTATGTAACGTTATTTGTAAGAATGTATGAGAAATAATACAGATAGTAGATGATGACTAAAGAGCAGTGGCACCCCAGCACTGTGTTGAAACCCATGGATGGGAACCTTTCCCATTCTTGGTGATGCTGTAGTGCAAAAATATCCCTGGCTCTTTCTTTTTGGACAGCCGACTTCGTGCCATCCTGCTGTTGCTACGTGGAATTAAGGAACATGACTCTATTCAGCCTTTGTTATCCGATAGCAAGGAGGATTGGGAGATATGAAAGCTTCCACAGACTCTGGAGCAAAATTTCAAGATGCTTTCTTTTAAACAAAAGTTTAAATTATGACTTTAAGTTTAGAGGCATAAATGAAGAGGAACCATGTAGCAAATGGATGTATGCGTGTGCCCAGAACACGCTCAGGTGGTGGTTCTGTCCCCCTTAGGAAAGTGAGAAGTTGAGAATTAATTAACTGGATTAGATTTTCTGGAAATGTGGTAAGTGTATAAGTAGTATTCTGCTGTATGTCAGGATGGTATCTTAGTTGTCTCCAGAGACATAGAGTGACCTGGATAATGCTAAAGATTGCGACAGATAATTCCATCTTGGTTTTGTCCCTCCACATGCCTTCTGCCTTGGACGGATTTAAAAGCATAGCTGTAGTTTTCATTTGGATTGAATTTAGTTCTTCAAAATAGATTTGCCATTGGGTCTCTGCTTCAATCCTAGATAAAGTTTTCATAGTTTTAAAATACTTTTCTGTGGGAGCATACATGACACTTAACATTGTGTACCTTGTACAATGTTTTGTTTTGTTT
Source organism: Aethalodelphis obliquidens (assembly GCF_003676395.1). NCBI lineage: Eukaryota > Metazoa > Chordata > Mammalia > Artiodactyla > Delphinidae > Aethalodelphis > Aethalodelphis obliquidens. The sequence continues at coordinate 11,494,938 of NW_020837987.1, read as the reverse complement.
TTTCTTCTGTACGCGGGCCTCTCACTGTTGTGGTCTCTCGCGTTGCGGAGCACAGGCTCCGGACGCGCAGGCTCAGCGGCCATGGCTCAGGGGCCCAGCCGCTCCGTGGCATGTGGGATCTTCCCAGACCGGGGCACGAACCCGTGTCCCCTTCATCGGCAGGCGGACTCTCAACCACTGTGCCACCAGGGAAGCCCATTTTTCTTATTTATTTTTGGCTGAGTTGGGTGTTTGTTGCTGGGCGCAGGCTTTCTCTAGTTGCGGTGAGCGGGGGCTCCTCTTTGTTGCAGTGCGCATGCTTCTCATTGCGGTGGCTTCTCTTGTTGTGGAGCATGGGCTCTAGATGTGTGAGCTTCAGTAGTTGTGGCTTGTGGGCTCTAGAGCGCAGCCTCAGTAGTTGTGGCACACGGGCCTAGTTGCTCCGCAGCATGTGGGATCTTCCCGGACCAGGGCTTGAACCTGTGTCCCCTGCATTGATAGGCGGATTCTTAACCACTCCGCCACCAGGGAAAGCCCAATGTATTTGTTTTTTTTGTTTTTTTGTGTTTTTTTTGCCATACGCGGGCCTCTCACTCTTGTGGTCTCTCCCGTTGCGGAGCACAGGCTCCGGACGCGCAGGCCCAGCGGCCATGACTCACGGGCCCAGCCGCTCCACGGCACGCGGGATCTTCCCGGACTGGGGCACGAACCCGCGTCCCCTGCATCGGCAGGTGGACTCTCAACAACTGCGCCACCAGGGAAGCCCCAATGTATTTGTTTTTTTGTGTGATTTTTTTGGGGGTATTTATTGTTTATTTGTTTATTTTTGGCTGCGCCGGGTCTTAGTTGCAGCATGTGGAATCTTCGTTGCAGCATGTGGGGTCTTTAGTCGCGGCATGCCAACTTCTTAGTCGAGGCATGTGAACTCTTAGTTGTAGCATGAGGACTTACTAGTTGTGGCGTGCGGAATCTTAGTTGCGGCATGTGGGCTTCTTAGTTGAGGTATGTGGACTCTTAGTTGGGGCTTGCCGGCTCCTTAGTTGTGGCATGCAAACTCTTAGTGTGGCATGCGGGATCTAGTTCCCTGACCCAGATTAGAACCCCGGGCTCCCTGCATTGGGAGCAGGGAGTCTTACCCACTGGACACCAGGGAAGTCCCATACGACGTATTTATATTACCTAATTAAAAAAAGATAGAATGTAAAGGCATTTAAGAAAGAGAAAGAAGTAGTATAAGCCTTGGCAACTAGGGACTTCCTTGATGGTCCAGTGGTTGAGACTTCTCCTTTGGTCGGGGAGCTAAGATCCCACATGCCTGGCAGACAAAAGACCAAAAAACATAAAAGAGAAGCAATATTGTAACAAATTCAGTAAAGATTTAAAAAAAAAAAGCCTTGGCAACTGATGGAAAGGGAGAGGGAGGGGTCGCAGCCTCAGAGCCTTCCCTCTGGTGAGGGAAAGGTTCTGTTCTGAGGAGAGGGAGCCCTGGGCTGTGACGGTGCCACCAGTGGAGCCTCAGAGGGCTCGGAGCAGGGCAGAGGTAAGGCAGGTTCTCAAACTGCAATCAGAGCCTCCTCTGATTCTTGGACCTTGCCAAAGTTCTGGCTGTTTTAGCATTTTAAAAGATAAAGCAGAAAAATAAATAAATAAATAAATAAAGGTAAAGCAGGACTTCCCTGGCGGGCCAGTGGTTAAGCCTCCGTGCTTCCAACGCAGGGGGTGCAGGTTGATCCCTAGTTGGAGAATTAAGATCCCACATGCCGTGTGGCACGGCCAACAAAAAAAAGATAAAGCAGTTATCCTTCATCTACATGCTAAAGAATCTTCAAGCCTTAATAGTTTGAAAAATTGCGATGTAATTGGCATTATATAGAGCTTAACATTTTGAAAAGAATGAGAGCCTAACAGCTGTACCACTCTTGCATCCCTGCAGTAAGTTCTCGGTGTCTTAACTGTTTAATAACAAAGCAGACTGAGGTTCGAGTTTTCCACAAATGCCCAAGTCTCACCCCGGTTGGAATAGGACGGCCTCCTATCCCGCCTATGCGTTAGGTGTTGAGCCCCGGATCCAAGGAGTGGTTGGGCCTCTCAGCCTTTCTCGGTGCTAAGATGCTCCCTGGCCCCTCAGGTGACGCCCCTGCGCTTTGGGAAGGACGTCGACGGAAAATGCCACAGCCTCACGGCCTCCTACATAAGGGCACAGTACCAGCGGGACCCCAGCCTGCCCCACTGCCGCTTCTACGAGGTGCCTGCGGGGCAGCGGTGAGAGACAGAGGGTGGGACCGCTAGCAACGGCCAACCTCCCTGAACCCCAGGTACCCTCTCACCCATAGGAATTTGATGTCCATGGGCGCCAGGTGCCCCTCCCTGCTGGCATCTACAACCTGGACGACCTGAAGGCCATGGGGCGGCGCCAGGGCTGGTGCCCATACTTCCTTGCCCGATACTCAGTGAGGAGGCCAGCAGGGGTCGGGCAGAGGGGCGTGTGTGAGGGTTACAGGCTGCCTGCCCATCTGTCTATCTGCCTAGATCTCCCTATTGGTCTGTGCCTGTATCTGTTTGTCAGTGTATCTGTTTGCGTATATGTATTTGTGCCTTGCCTGTGTCTGTCTTGCCTCGTCTCTGCGTGCCTGTCTGTGTCTGTCTGTCCATCTGCCTGTGTCTCTTGCCTCGCCTCGCCTCTGTGGGCCTGTGGGGCAGTGGTGTGGCATCGTGGTGTGGACGGCGGTGGCAGGGCCCCAGGGCTGGGTGCTGGCAGACGGCCCGGGCTGACCCTGCCCGCCTCGGCCCCCAGATCCTGCACGCCAACGTGGTGGTCTACAGCTACCACTACCTCCTGGACCCCAAGATTGCCGACCTGGTGTCCAAGGAGCTGGCCCGCAAGGCCGTCGTCGTCTTCGACGAGGCCCACAACATTGGTGAGGGAGGGGGCCAGGGCAGGGAGGCGATGCCAGCCCCTCAGGCTGCCGCTGCGTCCACCTGCCTGAGCCTGGCCCGCTGCCCGCTCTCCTCCAGACAATGTCTGCATCGACTCCATGAGTGTCAACCTCACCCGCCGGACCCTGGATCGGTGCCAGGGCAACCTGGAGACCCTGCAGAAGACTGTGCTCAGGTGGGGATGCTGCAGCCGGTAGGCCCTGGCGCCTGACCTGCCCCCCAAGTGTCCCCAGCTCTGCTCACACCTGGTCTCCCCGCAGGATCAAGGAGACAGACGAGCAGCGTCTGCGGGACGAGTACCGGCGCCTGGTGGAGGGGCTGCGGGAGGCCAGCACCGCCCGGGAGACCGACGCCCACCTGGCCAACCCCGTGCTGCCCGACGAGGTGCTGAAGGGTGAGCCGCGGCCTGCCCCCGCGCCCCCCGCGCCCCTGCCGCTTGGACCCCCAGCGGCGCCTGGCTGAGCCCCTCTCCCCGCAGAGGCGGTGCCGGGCTCCATCCGCACGGCCGAGCACTTCCTGGGCTTCCTGCGGCGGCTGCTGGAGTACATCAAGTGGCGGCTGCGCGTGCAGCACGTGGCGCAGGAGAGCCCGCCCGCCTTCCTGAGCGGCCTGGCCCAGCGCGTGTGCATCCAGCGCAAGCCCCTCAGGTGCGGCCTCCGCGGCTGGGGGTGGGGGGCGTCGAGGCCGGCCCCGGCGCTCGCTGAGCCTTGTCCTCCCAGCCTGTGGCCTGGGGTCACCGTGTCACCAGTATCAGGAGTACGGGAAGAGCGGGGGGGCGCATGTGTGACACTCGTGGGGCAGAGCGGGCAGGTCCGCGAGCTGGTCCTGGGGCCCTGGTGGGGAGGCGGCACATGGCTCCATCAGAGAATTTACCTGAGGAGAGTTTGATGGAGGGGCTGTGTACAGGGGGCGGGCAGGGTGGAGGAGCTGACGGGTGGCGAGGCCCCTGGGCCCTTGCTAGAGGTCAGAGGTGTTCCGGCCCCAGGGGAAGGGGAGGGAGCGGCCCTGGGGAGGGGCTCCTGATGAGGCTCAGCAGAGTGGGAGCCGGGAGAAAATGGGGCCCTCCCCGCAGATCCCTGTCTCCTCCCATCAGTGCCTCTCATCGTCCCCGCCGCGACCCCGGCCCCCAGCCTGTGGGTCGGAGCAGCCCCTCAGTGCGATCTGGGGGGCAGGGTCAGTCTCCCCGTCACAGGGCAGGCAGCGAATGGACCTGGGAGTGGGGATGGAGTTTCTTCCTGTGCTTTTCCTTTTCTGTTTTCCATAAGTCATTGGTCTTCTCTGAACCTTAGTTTCCTCCTTTGCGGAGGAGTGGGGGCTACTCTTTGTTGCGGTGCACGGGCTTCTCATTACACTGGCTTCTCTCTTTTTTTTCCTTCTTAATTCATTTATTTATTTTATCTTATTTATTTTTGGCTGCATTGGGTCTTCGTTGCTGCACCTGGGCTTTCTCTAGTTGTGGTGAGCGGAGGCTACTCTTTGTTGCGGTGTATGGGCTTCTCATCGCGGTGGCTTCTCTTGTTGCGGAGCATGGGCTCTAGGCCCACGGGCTTCAGTAGTTGTGGCACGCGGGCTCAGTAGTTGTGGCTTGCGGGCTGTAGAGCACAGGCTCAGTAGTTCTGGCGCACAGGCTTAGTTGCTCCACAGCATGTGGGATCTTCCTGGACCAGGGGTCGAACCTGTGTCCCCTGCATTGGCAGGTGGATTCTTAACCACTGCGCCACCAGGGAAGCCCTACACTGGCTTCTCTGTTGCGGTGCTCGGACTTCAGTGGTTGCGGCATGCGGGCTCAGTAGTTGTGGCTCGCGGGCTCTAGAGCACAGGCTCAGTAGTTGTGGCACACGGGCTTAGTTGCTCCGCAGCACGTGGGATCTTCCTGGCCCAGGGCTCGAACCCGTGTCCCCTACGTTGGCAGGCGGATTCTTAACCACTGCACCACCAGGGAAGTCCCTCCTGTGGTGGTTAAATGACAGGGCAGCGATGCCAGGAACCTACCTGGTCTAGAGCACTGATGATGAGCTAAGTGCTTTATGGTCCACATCCCATGGAATCTCAGTACAGTGTCCTCCTTCCCTCGCGGTCCAGTGCAGTGGTTAAGATGCTGCCCTTCCACTGCAGGGGGCACAGGTTTGATCCCTGGTTGGGGAACTAAGATCCCACATGCCACGCAGCCAAAAAAAAAAAAAAGAAAAAAAAAATACTGTCAATACAGTGTCCTTGCCTCATGCTGCAGATGAGGACGCTGTGTCCCGCAGAGGAGAAGCCATTGTCCAGGGCCACACAGCACCGCATATGGCAGTTGTGACTCGAAGACCGGCCTGTAGGGCTCCAGAGCTCCTGGCTGCTCTGCCTCTGAGGGGGTGGGGAGCCCTCGGTGTGGCTTCAACTCTCTCTCACAGCTGAGAGACTTTTGAGGACAGAGGGAATCTTAGTTAGCCACATGATACGTGTTCTGAGTGCCTGCTCTGTGATGGGGACGCAGTGATGACTGAGACAGCCCTGGCCCTGCCCTCCTGGGGCTCACAGTTCAGTTGGGGAGACAGACCCGTCCCAGATAGGGCCAACCCAGGGCTGGGATGGGGGAGTCCTGGGGGCTGAGGGAACACAGAGGGGCACCTGATCGAGCTTGGGGGAAGAGAAGACAGACTTGAAGAAAGGAGGTTCAGGAGGCCGGTTTTAAACTTGACCGTCTGCCTGGCTCCAAAGCCAGGTTCTCCTGCCCCACTGCCTGTCCCCGAGGGGTGAGAGCCTCCAGCTGGGTGGCCTTGCGTGTACGGCTCTGTGAGGGTGTGTGAGATTGTCCTCTGTGAGCCTGTGGGACTCTAACGCTGTGAGTGTCACCGAAGGTGGTGGGTGTGACTGAGACATTGCGAGCGGTTCTGGGCATGAGTATATGACGGTGTGGCCATGCGGGACTGAGGGTGGTGGGTGTGACTGAGACACTGCGAGAGGTTCTGGGCATGAGTATATATGACGGTGTGGCCATGCGGGATTCACGCTGTGACTGTGGGATGCTGGGTCACCCCTTCTGACCGAGTACCTGCATGTGAGAGTGTGATCTCATGTGACATGACTGCGACTCTGTGGGCCGTGTGAGTATTGCTCCGTGTGTGCCCTCGTGTGGCTGTGGCCCCGTGGGACATGCACTTGTACAAGGTGGGGACACAGAGGTGACTGACACAGACCCAGGCCCTGCCCTCACGGGACTGCCAGGCGGCGGGGGAGGTGGTGCGTGACCACGTCCTCTGAGGGCGAGGAGGGGACTCTGGGGCCCACTGCCTTCCCTCAGCCCATCCCGCCACCCTGCCAGGTTCTGCGCCGAGCGCCTCCGCTCGCTCCTGCACACCTTGGAGATCGCGGATCTCGCCGACTTCTCCCCTCTCACCCTCCTGGCTAACTTCGCCACGCTCGTCAGCACCTACGCCAAGGGTGAGCTCACCTCTCCTGCCTCTGCCGGGGGCCCGGAATCGGGACCTAGCAGAGCCTGGAGGGTTGCCCCTGGGACTCGGACTGGCGGGACCTCGCAGGGTGGGCTCGGGAGTTTGGGCTTTATTTTGAGGGCAGCGGGGAGCCACGAAGAGCTCTCGAGTGAGCAGGCCTCGCGCTCCGATTTGCGTGTTCAAAGGTTCCCTCTGGCTGCAGAGTGGAGAAGTATGGGGGTGGGCAGAGGCATGAGGTGAGGCCGGAGAGGTTCTGTGGGGGGTCTGCTCACTCCCACCAGGGGGTGGGGTCAGGGGTTGGTCATGCTGCTCCCAGTGGCACTGGGGAGCCATGGCAGGTTCTGAGCAAGGGAGAGGCAGGGTCAGATTTGTGCTTTAGAATGTTTCTTCTAGCAGAGGCTGGGCCAGTGCGGGAGGAGAGAAAAGGAGGGGCTGGAGAGAGATGTGGGAGCTGAAGCGGCCGGGACCTGGTGCCTGGCCGTGCGGGGCCTGGGGGAGAGGAGTCGAGGAGGATGCTCGGATTTCCAGGGGAGAGGGGAGCCTTCCCTCCGCTTCCTCAGCTTTAAGCTGGCCAAGGGCTCGGTCTGATCCCCGGGGATTACTCCTCTATCTAGGAAACTAGGTCAGGCCTGCCTGATGTCCTGCGGCCTGGTGTGGCCTTGGCAGGAGGATAGTGAGTCCGTCTCCCCCACCCCAGGGCCAATCGGCAGCAAGTCTCACCGGAAGCTTCCTTCTGCGCCCATCCCTCCGTCCACCCCGTCTTGCCTCTCGGTCTGTCTTTCTCCTCTGTTCCCCACTTCGCCGTCTCCCAGCACCTGACATTCTTTATTTGGAACGTCCTTCCCCACGTTCCTCAGCCCCCAGCTGTCTCCCCCTCATCCTTCAGTTCTCGGCTCGGGAGAAATGCCGCCGCCTCCTCCAGAAAGCCCCTTCTGACTCCCAGGCTGGGCCAGGCCCTCCTCTAGGCTCCCCGTCCCAGCCTTGCCCACTTAAGAGTGGTTACTCCGTGGGGACAGGTCTGTGTCCCCATCACTGGACTGTGAGTCCTGAGAGGGCAGGACCAGGGCTGTCTCAGTCACTGCTGCATCCTCAGCACAGGGCTAGGCACAGAGGACTTGATTTTTAAAAAAATTTTTACTAAAAAAAAAGAAATTTTTACTAAGTGAAATAGAATACGTGGATTCATTCATTCATTTATTGGTTCAACAAATGGGCCAGGCCCAGCACTGGGGAAGTGGCAGGAACCAAGAAAGACCTCATTCCTGACTTCCCAGAACTTATGTGCTAGCTGGGAAGACAGGGAGCCGAGATGCAGACACAGGTAAGGAAGATGATTCCAGAAAGTGATAGTTTTCGTGAGAAACAAACATGTCGCCATGTTGGAGAACACCTACATGGCTGGCGTGGCTTTTCTGAGGAGCTGACGTTTGAGCTGAGTTCCGAATGACCAAATGGAGCCAGCTGCCTTGGGAAGCTTGCTAGGCAGTGGGGCAAGTGCAAAGGCCTCGGGGTGGAATGAGCCTGGTGGTTTTGAAAGTGAGGCGGTAGGCCCGTGAGCATGGAGGAAATGGGGTCATCGCGGCAGGATCCCACAGACAATTCTGGACCCTGGGAGGAGTGTGGGGGCTTCTGAGAAGGGGCAAGTTGTGAACTGACTCAGGATTTCACAGAGTCCCTCTGGCTGCTGTGAAGGGAGCAGGGGTGGGAGCGGGGAGCCCAGTGAGGAGGCGACTGCAGTGGTCTAGGCGGGAGGTGATGGCTGCTGTACTGGGCCGGGGGTGGGGGAAGTGGGCAGCTAGACTTTGGAGGCAGAGCTGACCAGCCTCCTGATGGCTTAGACAGACAGGTGGTAGGAGAAATTTCGAGACTTTGGCTTGAGTTGGGGGGTGGGCCCCTGCAGCCCCGGGAGAGTGAGGGGTGAGCCTTTGGTACTCTTGGCTCAGGGTCCTCTGAACGTTTGCACAGGTGTCGGCCCTGGGGAGAAGTGGGCGGGTTGGGGTATATTTTGGACTCAGATGCCTGGGTTTTAGGTTTGGGCTGCTGGTGGCTGGTCCCATTCACTGAGGAAGGTGGGGGGAGGAGGACTGGGGTGGAGGAGAAAGTGGGGGGCAGAGGTGGGGGGTGGCCTAGTGGGCATGGTCATGACTGGCGCCCAGGGAATCTCACCGGCCCCCTGTAGGTTTCACCATCATCATTGAGCCCTTTGACGACAGGACCCCAACCATCGCCAACCCCATCCTGCACTTCAGGTGAGACCTGACCCCAGAGGGGGTGTGAATGGACCACAGGGGCCTGGGCCCCCCAGCCTGGCACTCACCACCCTTGTCTTCTCCTCACAGCTGCATGGACGCCTCGCTGGCCATCAAACCTGTATTTGAGCGCTTCCAGTCCGTCATCATCACATCTGGGGTGAGGGCCCTTTTGGCCCCCAGACCTCCACGGGGGGCCTTCTGATTCCTGCCCAGTCCTGCTAAGATCCCTCCTGCTGTCCCTGGTACAGACGCTGTCCCCGCTGGACATCTACCCCAAGATCCTGGACTTCCACCCCGTCACCATGGCAACCTTCACCATGACATTGGCTCGGGTCTGCCTCTGCCCCATGGTGCGTGGGAGAGGGTGAGGTGATGGGGGAGGGGAGGTGGGAATGAGGGCTGCCTTTCCTCCCTCTGCTCCCTGCCACTTCTCAGGTAGCTGTGGGATTCTGGATTCAGACAGACCTGGGCTTGAGTTCGATGCCCCAAGCCTTAGCTTTCTCATGTGTGAAATGGGAACACCCCCTCTGTGATCTCCCAGGGTGGTTGAGGGGATTGAGTGAGATAGCAGGTGTGAAAGGCCTTTGTGGCCCAGGCCTTGCCCGGTTCATCGTCTGGCTGTGACCTTGCTAAGTGACCTTTCCACTCTGCCTTGGTCCCCTTCTTTGTAAAATGAACACCGTAACGTGGGCCCTCAGTTTCACATCTGGAGTCCCTGGGCCGGATGTGGTTGTTTTGTTTGTTGTTTTTTGTTTTGCTGCGCCACACGGCTTGTGGGCTCTTAGTTCCCTGATTGGGGATTGAACCCGGGCTGTCAGTAGTGAAAGCATGGAGTCCTAACTACTGGACCACTAGGGAATTCCCCAGATGTGTTTTAGAATTGAAAATTTTCCAGACTGGAAACACTGCCAGTGGGGTCTGGGCAAGTCCCTCCAGTGAGAGTCATATTTCAGCAAACGTTTTGAAGAGTCTAACTAAGGGAGATACGTCAGGACTCTGAATAGGCTCCGGGCAGGTTTTGCTGCTGTAGGAGTTGGTGCCAAACTTAAACATCTGGAGTTTCCAGAGCGTTTTCGCTTCTGAATTGCCCTTCAGGGGTTGTGGACTGGTGCTGACCATGGGCCATGTACCGCGTTGTGCTTCTGTGAGGTTGCTGGCGACGTTGCACAGTGGCTGTCGAGCTGGGGGTGAGAGGCAACTTCCTGAACCAACTGGCTGGAGGCCGGCACGGGCTAAGAGGGTACTTGCTGCTGAGACACATGGGCAGACTTTGGTTCAGCTCAGTCCCTGCTGTGACCTTGGGCGGGCGACACGACACGCCTTTTGTGAGCCTTAGGTTACTCATCTGCGCCATGCAGATAACAGCATAGCTGAGGGTTCATTCAATGACCCTGTGTCTGTAAAAAGCTTAGAACAGCGCTAGCAGGCCACCTGCACTCACACGGTGGAGCGTTGCGGCTGTTTCCCTTATCGTGACCTCTCTTGCTCTTTCCAGATCATTGGCCGTGGCAATGACCAGGTGGCCATCAGCTCCAAGTTTGAGACCCGGGAAGATATCGGTATGGCACCCACAGGGGATGGTTTGTATGGGTCCCAGGAGGGGAGGTGGAGCAGTCAGCGTGGGCTGGGTCATGATGCAGTAACAAATACCCCCACATCGAAGTGGCTTCAGGCAGAGGTACTTCTCGCCCACAGTCTGTGCCATCGTGGGTTGGTGGGGGCCTGCCCCATGTCTCGTGCTGGGAGCTTCCACCATTGGACACATGACTGTGGTGCTGAGCTGTGACAGGAGGGATCGTGGTGAATTGTGAACTGCCTCATAAAGGTTCTCACCTGGAAGTGACGTGTGGCCCTTTCTGATTCGACCGTGGCAAGTCACATGGCCACGCCTATCTTCAGGGGTTTGGGGGTGCCGTCCTCCCAAGGAAAAGCAGAATGTGTTTGAACAGTCCTACAGAGGCCTCAGTGGGGTTTTTAGGAACCCAAATTCAAGACAAGCCATTAGACAGGAACGCTCTGATAGGGAGTGGGGAGGTGGAACCAGGCCAGGAGAGAGTCCAACCTCTGACCCCTCACAGCGGTGATCCGGAACTATGGAAACCTCCTGCTGGAGATGTCCGCTGTGGTGCCTGATGGCATCGTGGCCTTCTTTACCAGCTACCAGTACATGGAGAGCACCGTGGCCTCCTGGTACGAGCAGGTACGCCCAGCTACTCACTCCACAGAAGGCCCCTGTCTCAGCTCTTGGCTCTGTTCCCCTGTGTGTTGGCTTCATTCCTCTTGTGTTTTAAATGGTGACATGTATCATAGGTGATAGGACAGCGTATAAAACACAGATGGACAGTTTAAAGAATAAATAGCGTTCACTCTTCTCCCAACATCCAGGTTAAGAACTAAGACATGAGCAGCCTCGCTGGGCCCCTTCCTCAGAGGTGTGGCCCTCAGGAGCGGTGACCACATCCTACCTTATGGGTTTTTGGGATTACTTCCTGACAGCCTCTCCAGCTTGGTGTCGAGACACTGGGTAGCAGGTGTGACTCTAGCTGGGTGCTGCGCCTCTAGAGGAAGGTTCTGGAGAATTAAGGCTGGATACAGGCTTGGGGCAAAGAACCTGCAGGAGCCCCTTCTGGGGAGCGCGTGGGTGAGGTCATGGGGAAATGGAGCTCACCACGGCTGGGCACTGGCAACCCAAAAGGATGCGGATGGGGAAGGGGCGCCCTGTCCTTTCTGATTCTGAATGCGCCACGGGCCCAGCTCTCGGGGAAGTTAGGGCGCTTCTTTGGGCTGAGACGAGTGAACTTGTCTAATGTTAGCACCAGGCAATGTGTGGGAACCTCATTCACGCACAACCAAGACCTTGGTCTTGTCGTCAGGCTCTTTCCACACAGTGGGAAAGGCGGCTGTCAGCCACCTGAGCGCCACATCCTGTATGCCTTTCGTGTCTTATTTAAGAAGCCTTTGCCGACCTCCAGGGTCCCGAAGATGGACTCCTGTGTTTCCTTCTAGAAGCTTTGTAGTTGTAGCTTTTACATCTAAGGGCTGTGAGGTACCTCAGATTTACCTTTGTGTATGATGTAAGGCAGGGGTCAAGATTCATTTTTTTCCCATATGGAAATCTAATTGCTCCAGCCCCACTTACTGAAAAGAGCTCCCGCACTGAGTGGCACAAGTGACCATCTGTGTGTGGGGGGTGTTTCTGGACCCTCTGTTTGGTCTCACTGGTCCATCTGTGTATCTGTCCTTTATTCGTACCACACATCTATTTCAGTGTCAAATATGAAATCTCCAGTCAGCCTCTGATTGGCTCTGCCTGGCCTCTCCCCCTCACCTGCATCCCGATGGGCCATCTTGAGCCTGTTCCACTCGTCCAAAGGATGAGGCTTGGTCCCCTCCCCGGGTCACGGGGTTTTCCAAAGAAGTGACAGTACCACCACCCTCCCCAAGTCTCCAGTGAGCTGAGGCCTGGGGAGAGAAGTGGTCTGTTGCACGGGAATCTGACAGGACCCCCTGTCCTTTAATCCTTCTGCCAGCCCACACCCTGACCTCCCTGGTGTCTTTCCCTAAGGGCATCCTCGAGAACATCCAAAGGAACAAGCTGCTCTTTATTGAGACCCAGGATGGGGCTGAGACCAGTGTTGCCCTGGAGAAGTACCAGGAGGTGGGTATTACCGGGGGAAGAGGAAAGCCCAGGGTGGAGAGGGGCCAGAGGAGGCAGCTCCGAGGTGACGCATCTCGTGTCCTGGCCTCCCCTCCCCAGGCCTGCGAGAACGGCCGTGGGGCCATCCTGCTCTCGGTGGCCCGAGGCAAAGTGTCTGAGGGAATTGACTTTGGTGAGTGGACTAGGCTCTCCCCTCCCCCGAGCGCCTGCGTGGATGTCTGGCCATTTCTGCTCCCCCAGGGGACCGGCGGCCCATAGCCTGGGCACGCACGGGGGCCTCCCCTTCCTTCCATCCCTGGGTGCTCTGCAGGGCCCTTGGTGCAGTCACTCAAACAGCATGAGCTCCCGGGCCCCGCGAGCTCAGCCCTCTCACTCCCCCTCCTGTGTCCCGCAGTGCACCACTACGGCCGGGCCGTCATCATGTTCGGGGTGCCCTACGTCTACACCCAGAGCCGCATTCTCAAGGTGAGCAGCGCCTGGGGGCGGTCGGACGTGAAGGCCTCTGTCGGGCCCTCTCCTTAGGACTTGGCGGGGGCAACGTCCCTTCCTCACACATCTCTGCACCTGCAGGCGCGGCTGGAATACCTTCGGGACCAGTTCCAGATTCGAGAGAACGACTTTCTGACCTTCGATGCCATGCGCCACGCGGCCCAGTGCGTGGGTCGGGCCATCAGGGGCAAGACTGACTACGGCCTCATGGTCTTTGCCGACAAGGTGCGCGTTCCGGGGCCCCTGCCAATCAGGCGGTTCCCCCAGTCGTTTCCCCCTGCCAGGGTCCTGACATCCTCCCTCTCCCACTCTCAGCGCTTTGCCCGGGCCGACAAGCGGGGCAAACTGCCCCGCTGGATCCAGGAGCACCTCACCGACGCCAACCTCAACCTGACCGTTGACGAGGGGGTCCAGGTCGCCAAGTACTTCCTGAGGCAGATGGCACAGCCATTCCACCGGGTGAGCCCGCGGCGCCTAAGCTCCTCTTTCAGGAAGGGCCCTTGGCTTTCTCCCCGAGCCCCAAGCCCAGCCTGCTCCCTGCCCCCGACAGAGAGGGGTTTGTGTGCACCGGCGCGCCAGGCCTGGGAACTGGAACTGCGGGGAGGGTCGAGGGCTACAGCCAGAGCGTGTGTCTCCAGTGGGAGCCCCGAGCTGGCCGTGGGCCTCTGGAAAGCCAGTGCTTCTCTAGCTTGGACACAGCTCTCTGGCTGCCGCCTCCCTCCCTCGGCCCATCTTCTGGTTACAGGGACGGGATGCCCTGGGTTACACAGGTGTTTTGAAATTCAAGCATCCTGTCCTGTAGCCCCCACCCCCACCCCCCGGGCGGGCCACCTGTCCCTACTGAGTTGTGGACCCCTGTGTTAGGAAGTGCAGCAGCTGACACCCCCCCCGCCCCCCACCAGGAGGATCAGCTGGGCCTGTCCCTGCTCAGCCTGGAGCAGCTGGAGTCGGAGGAGACGCTGCGGAGGATAGAGCAGATCGCTCAGCAGCTGTAGCGGGGCGGGGGCGGGGCCATAAAAGGAGTTGGCCGCGACTCGTGAGCCTTACCTGGCCCTGGGTCCCAGTAGCTTGGAGGGCGCCCCCGGGGGAGGCGCTTAAAGGTCCCTGCAGGACACCTCAGGCGGACGTTCTGGCTGCCAAGTCTACAGCCTTTAATCACAGGAGGAGAGGACAGCGGGGAAGCCCAAGACACTGGGTGCGAGTCAGGGAGATGAAAGCACTCCCCTCCCCTCCCTCTCCCGCTCCTCCTGAGAAGCCGCAGCCCGTGGTTCTGTCGCCTTCAGCGGGGGCCCAGGTCCTGGGTGCTGGCGCTGAGGGTCCGAGAGGCCTCGCCCAGGTGCCGGCTGGGGAACTGGGGACAGGCACAGGGGGTGGGTGAGGGGCCGGACACAGCTCTGCTGCAGCTGCCCCTAGGGTTACTCCCCAGCAGCCTGGCTGCCAGCTTGTCTATCCTGATGGCCACGTTGCTCGTCCTCCTGTCCCCATGTCCACCCTGACTCCAGTCCATCCACTCCCCCACCTCTACCCAAGTAAAAGTCCCTATCCTGGCGTTCACTCCACTGCCAGCCTGCCCACTTCCACCCTTCCCTCGCCTCTGGGCCTGTCAGTGTGGCCCCTCACTCCACCCTTGACCCGGGTGTCCCCCTCACCTGGTTCCCAGCAGCCCTGGAACCATCCATGTTCAGCATGTTGAGTGACATGGCCCTCTTCATCCTACAAAGGAAGGTTGGTGGGTGGGGCACAAGTGAGCCCAGGAGTGTCTGGCTCCCACCCTGGGAGGGACCACTCCAGCGCCAGGTTTGATTGTATGTGTGGCAGGGGAGATGGGAGCCATGGAAGGTTCTTGAGCAGGACAGGGAGAGGGGTGGGCTACAGATTCGGCCACCAACCTGACCCAACACTCACCCGGCTGCCCCCACCACCCCCTCGCCTCGGAGCCGGGAGACCAGCTTCTCACTTCCCCGCCGGATGGACTCTCGGAGCTTGGAGAACGAGCTGCTCCGACGAAAAGTCTGGGGAGGGCGCCAGGGACACGGGTCAGTCCTCCCCACTCCATCCAGTACCCACCTCCACCCTGGGAGCCGAGGCAGAGCCTGTCCTCACCTGCTGTTTTGCGTCACCAGCTGTGCCTGTGTTGGGGGCTCCTGGGGAACAGATGGGGCCATTGTGGTGGGGAGGCTGAGGAGCCCCCTGGGGGAGAGGGGAGGGGCTGGGGGCTCACCGAGAGGGGCAGGCAGGGCCTCCCTGCTGAGGATTTCTTTGTACAGTTCCTCCGCCTCCTGGTACTTGTTCTGTTTCAGGTAGGCTGAGGCCTGTGGGGAGGGCATAGCCTGGGTGATCTTGGCTCAAACCTGGGAGCTTCCCAGGCCCCAGCACTGCACCCAGGCACATCCTTCCAGCCCCCGCAGGAAGAAACCCAGGTTTACCCCACACTCCAGGCCTTGGCCGACAGCAGGGTGGGCTTGGAGCCCAACCCCACCTACTTCCCATAGGGTAGGTGACTTCCTGACTCAGAGCAGGAACCTGTTCCCCACTCTGCCTTGAGCCAGTGACACACCTCTCTGTGCCTCAGTTTCCTCACCTGCAAAATGGGGCAACGGGAGCACCTACCTCATAGGGCTCTTGAAGAAACGGATAGTACAGGCAAAGTCCTAAGAAGGGGTTTAGCTCAATAAATGCTCTCATCTGCTCCCAGCCCGTCTCTGGCTTCCTCTTTGACTGGAGCTGTTCTCTGGCTGCCACCAACTTGCCTGTTTCCTGATGCTTCCGTGTCCTCTGTGCTGAGCAACCTCACCAGTCAGGGCCCAGCTTGGAAGCCGAGTCTCACGGGACAGCTCGAGGGCTGGGCAGAGGTGGGGCCCCTGGCCTCGGTGGTATCCCACCCTCCAGCCGATGGGTGCTCCCCAGTGCCGCGGCCCCAGGACTAAGACACCCACGCCCCAAGGCGCCCTCACCAGGTTGTTCTTGGTCTTGGCCACGTTGGGGTCGTGAGGCCCGCCTAGGGCCTTGTAGATGCTCAGGGCCCGGCCATAGTGCCGCTCCACCTCCTCGAACTTGCCCTGGTTCTGACACAGCAGGGCCAGGTTGTTGAGCTGCTTGGCCACGTCCGGGTGGTTGGCGCCCAGGACCTAGGAGTCATGGGATCACAAGTCATTGGGGTCCGCCGGGGTTGGCGAGCCACATGATGCCAACAGCCGTAATGAGAGTCATGGGTTGGTGGTTATAGGATTGAAGTGGATGAAGAACTACAGGAGGTTGGGGACAGAGAGCAGGAACTGCCTGGTCAGACTGGGGAGTAGTTGGGTCAGAGGTCATGGTGGTGCAAAACCTCATGATTATGGGTCAAATAGGTAGATCAAGGCTGGGGTTGTACTGGTCACGTGGGGTTGGAAGGTCGGGACCGGGTGGGGGCATGAGGTGACCTATGAGAGTCAGAAGTCAAGACCAAACAGAAGTCATTGGTATGTCAAGGGTGGTGGGTCAGGGGATTGGGTGCTCTAGGTTCAAATTGGAGGCTCATGATGTCAAATAGGAGGGGCACAGAAGGTCAGAGGTCACAGGAGCAAGTCAGGGTCATGCAAGGGCCACAGAATTAAGCGCTGAAATCAGGATCAAGGGGTGAGAGCCACTCAGGACAGGGGCTCCGTGGGAGCCGGGTGGGGGCAGGACCTTCTCACGGATCTCCAGGGCGCGCTGGCACAGGGGCTCCGCCTCCTGGTAACGCCCACGCTTCCCGTAGAGGACAGCCAGGTTGTTGAGGGTGGCGGCCACCTGCAGGGCGCGAGAGGCGGGTCAGGGGTGGGAAGGCACAGCCCACAGCCCTCCCTCCTGGGCCTGCGCTCACCGCGGGGTGCTCCCGGCCCAGTGTCTGCTCCCGGATCTGCAGGGCGTCGTGGAGAAGGTCTGTGGCCTCTTTGTACTTGTTCTGGTCCCTGTGGGGTGGCCCGAGGGTGGAGGGGGTTTGGCCAGGTTGGGGTAGCAGGGGCCACGGGCTGGGCTGAATCCCGCAGGCCCAGAGACCTGACGACCAAGCATGGGTGGCATCCTCTGGGGGTCCCTTCTGGGGGTCCCTACACTCCCAGTTGGCTGCGAAGCCTCTGCCACCCTAGGTCTCTTCCCCACTCCACTGTGGTCTCTCTTGCCCATGCTGACTCCTCTTTGCCTGGGTCTCAGTGAGTGGCCTCCCCAGAGCTCTGCCCCTTCTCTCCACCACCACCCCTGGTGCCCTGTGCTGGCAAAGCAGGACACCAGGGTCCCCCCGCTTCCTGCCCCCTCCAGCCGTGGCGGCTGCAGCCCTCACCGGTACACCAGCGCCAGGATGTTGAGCATGGTGGCCACGTCAGGGTGGCAGTGGCCCGAGCTCCGCTCCAGATCCTCTAAGGCCTGGCGGCACAGCGGTGCAGCCACCTCGTAGCGGCCCTGCCCCGTGTACTGGAGCACGAGGTTGTGCAGGGTCCGAAGGCGGGCCGGGATCTCGTAGCCACCCTGCTGAGCAGAGATGGCCCCCGCTGCCTCGGGACCTGGGGGTGCCGGGCACCCAGTCACTGCAGGCCTCCTACTCCAGCCCCACACAAGGGGACACATGCACCCCAAAGCTACAGCTGCCTCGCTGGCCCCTGGGACCACGGGCCCCTGTTCTGACGTCTGAGATTGGAATCACAGGCATCTTACTGGCCTGTGGGATGTGTCCTAGCCTGCAGGACAGAAACATGGGAGCCACCTGGCTCCTGGGGCCGTGGCAGGCCTGCTTTTGCAGCTTCCAGCATCACCTGCCCGCTGTCAGCCCCACAGCCCCCTGCTTCATCCTCCTGACACCCCGTCCTGACCTTCCCCATCCTCCCTCAGAGGCCTTGGGGGCCCAGCGAATCAGAGGTCCCCCCCAGCCTGGGCCATTCATCCTCCTGGCCGAGTTCCCCACACCCACCTTTCCTCTCCTCCTCCTCACTGGGGAACAGGGAAGCCAGGCTGTCCTGCTGATGGGGGGACTCGGGCTGCTGCAGAGAGGACAGGAAAGTGGGTGTCATGAGGCTTGGGAGTTTGAGTCAGAGACTGGGGTCCTGGATCCCAGGGTTTAAGGGTGGTGGTGGTCAGGGGTCTCCTGAGGGCTTGGGGAGGATCCTCGGGCTTTGTGGAGCAGATGGGGGCCTTCGGTGGAAGTTCTAGTGGGGCTCTGCAGAGGGTCAGGGGGTTCTTTGGAGGGTCTGGGGCACTAGGGGGCACCACGGAGGGATGGGGGCTGTGGGGTATCTAAGGAGTGCGGGGTCCCCAGCACATCATGGCCCCCGCCCCGCTGGGTCCCGCAGCACCTGGCTCTCCGCCGGCGGGTCATACTGCCGCAGCTGCCCCAGGAACTGCAGGTGGCTCTTCTCCTCCTCCAGCTGGGCCACAGCCTCCTCGCTGGCCCGCAGCCGCTGCTGCGTCTCCTCCAGCTCTTCCCGCAGCCATGCGTTCTCCTGGGCCAGCCGCCGGGCCTGCGCTCGCAGCCGCTGCTTCTCAGCCTCCAGCGCGCCCACGTGTGCCGACAGGGCCAGCAGCACCTGCCAGGGAGGCGGGGGTGGCGAGTCAGAGGCCTGGTCCCTCTCACCCCCGACCCAGCCCAGGGCCTCAGATCAAGCCAGAGCACCCCATTCTCTCCAGGGTGCCCCGAATTATACAGAGACTCCTCCGTTGTGGCTCCAGGGATGCTCAAAGGCTCTCAGGGCCATAGTCCAGTCCTGCCCCGGGACCCCTCTGATGTCACCCAGGCACACAAATTACACTCAGGATACTTCACATTCCACCCATGCAACCCCAAAGTCTCCCCAGGACCCACAGTTCCATGGAAGGACCCCACGTGGTTCAGGGGTCCCTGTCGCACACAAGGACCCCATCCCCAATGCAGCCCAGGGATCCCACCTCAGGACTGGAGCTTCCCCCTCCCGGGCCTGGCTCCCCCAGTCCCCGCTCTCCCCAGGCTGCCCCCTCCAGCACACCTGGCCCCCTCATCCCTGGGCAACCCCCAGGGCTGAGCCACATCCCCCATAGTTGAGTTGGCCCCCTCATACCTGGGCCTCACCCAGCCCCAGCTCGATGGCCTCCAGTGAGTGGCTCACCACCTCCTGCTTTTCTTCCAGCAGCTCCAGGCCAGCCACCGGGCCCTGTCCTGCCAGGGTCTCCGCCAGGTGCCCGGCCAGGCCCCGGTGCTCTGCCCGCAGGGCCTCCAGCCCCTGTACCACTTGTCGCGTCTGTTGCACCAGCTCCTCAGGGCTCAGGTGCTCTGGGCCCAGCCCCATGCTTCCCGGGGCCACCACCTTCACGGACATTGCTGCTTCTGGGGGTGACCGGGATCAGGGGGTCACTGCCAGGGCCAGGCAAGTCAGCCCCTCTGCCTCCGCGCCATTTACGCCACAGGTCCCCTCAACCCTCTCCCTGTCCGCCCATCCCGGCCAGCCCTCTGCCTCCGTGCTCTCCTCACTCCGGCCAGCACCCTGTCCCACACCCATCCTGGCCAGCGGGCAACTGGAAACCTAGTCTTCCCTGTCCTCGGCCCAGGGCCCCGCCCTGAGGGCAACTCCAAAACCTCACTATATATGATTAACCAAAGGAGGGCAAACAGCCATCTCGAGGGCTCCCACCCAGCCCACCCCAAGGACCCTGGGTACCCTGGCCCAGCACTCCCGGCTGGCTGTGTGACCTTGGGACCAGAGGTGCCCGCGCCCACTGGGCGTGTGGGGCAGGACGCGTGGAGGCGGCAGCCTCTCTGTGAGCTCATTCTTAGGGTGTTTTTGTTGGGAACCAGTCAGACCACTGGGGGTGGGGTGGGGCAGGAGGAGAGGGCCAAGGGGCTGGGGTGCTGGAAGCAGAGGCCTCTAGACTGGGGAGGTCAGGAAGGGGGGCCCCGTGTGGTGGCTCCCGGAGCCCGAGGACCTGACAGACCCAGAGGAAACAGACTCCACCCTCCACTGCAGACATGCTCAGCCAGCCCAAGGCGTGCTGGGTCAAACGTGTTGCAGGCGTGGCCCATGGATGTCACATTGGCCATGTGACAGCTGAGGGTCTGAGGCCCAGATGGTAATGGATGGGGGGGTTCACATGTGGGACTTCATGGGGTTGTATATGGGTGACAAGGTCAATGACACATCTGGTGACGATGCCTCTGGGGCCGTCACATACATACATACACACACACACACCCCTCTCAGAAATACAGCGTAATACACACTGTCCTCTCAGAAATGACACACACACACACTTTCTCTTAAAAATACAACTCAGCACACCCTCACGCACATCCACATTTTCCTTTCAAAATATTGATACAACCTAATGCAACACACTAAGGCACGCACACAAGTACATTCTTCTTTCAGAAATAACACATACACACTCTCCTCTGCGAAGTACAACTCAACACACAGGTATACTTTCCTTTCAGAAATAAAAGCCAGACATAGAAAACAAATTTACGGTTACCAAAGGGGAAAAGGGGAGGGATAAATTAGGGGTTTGGGATTAACATATACATATATAAAATCGATAACCGACAAGGACCTGCTGTGTATACAGGGAACTATACTCAATATACTATAATAACTTATAATGGAAAAGATTGTGAAATATATATATATATAATACAACGGAATCACTTTGCTGTATACCTGAAACTAACACAACATTGTAAACCAACTATACTTCAATAAAAATTTAAAGACAAAATAAAAGCCAACACACAAACTGTCTCCTCCCTCAGCCCCCCCTCACCTGCAAAAAGATAACCAAATCCCAAACCACTTCCATTGGGACGGCCTCCTTGAACTTTTATGCCCATGACACGTGCCCTCTCCTACACCCCCCCCAGTCCTGCCAGCACCTGGCGCTCCATCCTATGCCCAGCGCCTCCTCCATGCTCCCAGGATTCACGATGGACCCATCACCATCCTCCCCCTTTCCTTCCGTCCTCCCCACCTGGCCAGCCAGGGATTCGCACACAGACACACTATAGAGCTTCACACGCGGACGTGCGAATGACCCCTGCGGCCAGGCTCTTACACCGTCACAAGCGGGTGCCCATGGCACAGACAGCTGTAGAGACACAGGTAGTCCCATGCTTTCCGCACAGTCTCTCAGGCTTACTTCACTCAAGCCACTGTGTTCCCCTGAACAGCCCAGAACTTTTAGCACCTGTGCACATGCTCCCAATCACATCCACTCAGGCACAGAGTAAGGGCAGGTGTGTGATCCTGCGGATTTTATATACTGCAGCCTCTCCATCGCCATCCATCTCTCTCTCTCTATGTATATACGTGTCCGTACATATATCAATCTCTCTGTGTACGTAGTATATAAGTGTGTGTATGTATATCACACCATATGTAGTCTTACACCCCACACGCAAGTCAAACTCACAACCACACCCGTTCATTGAGTCATCCCGACCACCATGTCCATCATTCACGAAAGTTTGCGGACGTATACAACCTCCCATGACATCGCGCACAATCTCAGACAGCCGAGCCGAATGTTCCAGACGCAACCTCCGCACAGTAACAGAGCGACACGCACAGCCACACATCACTCGGGCTGTTTCCTCGACACACGCTGGCTCCCACACTCACGCCGGCCTCCAAAGAGCAAACTCCCCTTCACCAGCTGAGCCCCGTGCGCACAACCGCGCAGCTGACAACGATGTTCACAGTCACACTCCACGCATCCATCCTGAACCCGTAGTGCCCACCTCCTTGTCACCCCCCCAGTCTTACAGGCAGAGAGACAACCACGGCCACACAATTTCTTGGTGACACACCTAACCCTATAAACAGTTCAACTCCCTGCCAAGCACCCAAACACACACACACACAGCATTACAGACACACAATCAGAGGTCGCCCACATTTTCACATCACTGAAACAGTTTCACATCATTCAAGCAGTCCCTCTGTGCCCTCGCAGGCTTACACGGACAGGCCATCTCCTGTACCCACCTGTACCCACTTGTACCCACAGCCTGACACCATCACACACACCTGAGCTTCGTACACCATCTCTCATGCACACGCACGCACCATCTCCACACAAACATACACTCGCAGGCGGGAGACCCCCATCCTGGCCAGCCCCGCAAACCACACAACTTACCCCTGGCCGGCCCGTCCAGCCCCGCGCACCCCGGTTTCACCGCTCGCGTGCCCGCCCGCTGCCAGGCCGTCACAAGGGCCCCCTCCCGCCCCCAGGCCCCGCCCCGTCCTCGCTCCTGTTTACCTGAGCCCGGCGGAGGAGGCGCGGCCCCAGCCGGGCCTCCAGACCCCAGGGAGCCCCAGGGTGGGACAGGGGGCGTCCAGGGGCCCCAAGGCCCGTCCCCGTCTCCAGGCCAGAGGGCCCAGGGGTGCGCCAGGCCCAGCCCACACCCTCCGCCCTCGCCTCCATCCTCGCAGCTCCTGGGACTCCCACCCCGCATTCCCGGCGCCCACCTGACCGCAGACAGCTCCCGGTCCTGCTTCGCCGCGCTGCGCCCGCCCGCCGCGCACGCCTCGCCGCTTCCAGCTGCGCAGCGAGTCTCGGGCCGCGGGCGGGTCCTCCGGAGGGGGTGGGGCGGCCCGGAGCCCCGCCCCCACAGGTGAGACAGGCCCCGCCCACAGCCCGGGGAAAGTTAAGCGCTGCGGCCCCGGCCCTAAGCAACCGCAGAACTTCGCGTGCGCGTAGCCGGTAGCCTCTAGGGCACGTCGAATCTGAGATGATTCCAGTGCGCAGGAGGCCTGGAAACCAGAGTCTCAGCGAAACTAGAATCTTGGAAACTTTGGATCCCAGACGGATGGCCTTCTTGCAGTGCCAGCCGCCGGCTCTTTGCCTTGGCTGTGCGCCCTGCTTGGACATCTCTCCACACAGATCTCGACGTTTGTCTGGTCCCTTTTCAAAGGCCGCTTACTCCGAGAGGCCTCCCTTGCCTGTCTCTTCTAAATTACACCTTCCCAGCAAAACACAACCTCATTTCTCTCCTTGATTTTGTTCACAAAACTTTGCAGGACCTAAAATTATTTCGTGTAACATTATAATTACTATGTTGTCTTACATCACATTATTGGTGAGGCTAAAAATTGAGCTCTGAGTTCACATCCGATTTCAGTACTTACTAGCTGCGCAGGCCTTGGACAAGTAACCTCTCTGTCTCCGTTTCCCTAAACTGTAAAATGGGGTAGTCAAAGGCTGTGAGAATATTTTTTCTGGCTGTGTTGAGTCTTCGTTGCTGCACGCGGGCTTTCTCTAGTTGCGGCGAGCGGGGACTACCAGTGCGCGGGCTTCTCATTGCAGTGGCTTCTCTTGTTGCGGAGCACGGGCTCTAGGCGCGCGGGCTTCAGTAGTTGTGGCTTAGGTGCTCCGCGGGCTTAGTTGCTCCGCGGCTTGTGGGATCTTCGCGGAACAGGGCTCGAACCGGTGTCCCCTGCATTGGCAGGCGAATTCTTAACCACTGCGCCACCAGGGAAGCCGAGGCTGTAAGAATTGAATGCGTTAATATATGGATCGGAAGCATTTAGCAAATATTACCTACTGATTTTATGGTGTTACATTATTGGTTCTCCCCCACTAGAATGCCAGCTCCCTGAGGGCAGGGCTCTGTATTGTCAGCACGGTATCTTTAGCATTAGAACAACCTGGCGCAAATTAGATGCTCAATAAATAGGTATCTTTAGCATTATAACAACCTGGCGCCAATTAGGTGCTCAATAAATATTTGTTGAGTGACTGACTCAATGAGTCAAGTCCTAGAAACATAAATTGGCCAAAGCTGGGCGCACAGGATTCTAGCATCATCGAATTTGGTTCAAGGCGAGCTTTGCCAAACCCTGGCAGTACACCGGTCGCTGCACTAAAGGATACTTCCAGAAGAGGGCGCTGTTGGTCCGTAGACCAGGCACCAGATTCCCGCGCGGCTCTCTACTCCCCTGTTCTCCGAGCTTCCATGCAGATGCTCCCTCCTGCCGGAGGCTCTCTCAGACCACCCCGAGGCTGGAGGAAACGCCTTTCCTGGACTCCTGCAACCTCCTGGGCTCCCATGTTCCAGCCATGCCCATCCTGGGTCATCACTTCTCTGTCTCCCATGCAGGACTGTAAGACCCAGGAGGGAAGACAGAGCCAAGGCAGTCTCAGTCCCTGCTGTGTGCCCAGTGCTACCCAGCACAGCCCGAACACAGAGAAGGCACTCGGGACAATGGTTGTTGACTGACTGATGGAAAATAAGACTCAAACTCACGCTCTAACTTCTCCAGGTATTTCTAGGGAACAGGGTAGAAGGCGGCAGCTGAGTCCTTGTCCCCCATTGTTCTGGCCTCAGGACACGCACGGGACATTGGTTCTGGAACTGCCACAAGCTTACTACGAAGCAGTGCAGGGACTGGAGCCAGATGACCTAGGTGCAAATCCCTGCTCTGTCATTTGTTGGCTGTGTGACCCCTGAGCCAGGAACTAACCTCTCTGGTCCTCACGTTCCTGATCTGTAGAAATGGACTCACATGTGTAACCTACTTTGTGAGGCTGATGTGGGGATTAATGAGTAATCCCTGTAAAAGGCTTAGAATAGAGTGGCACATGGTGAACACTGTGTGTGTATGTGGGGTGGGGGGTGGGAGGGAATTGGAGCCAGGTAGATCTGCATTCAAATCCTCGTCTTGACATTTCCTTTCCATGTCACCTGGGGCAAGCCATGATTTTCTGAGCACCTATTTCCTCATCTATAAAACAGGGATGGGGACTTCTCTCGTGGCACAGTGGTTAAGAATCCGCCTGCCAATGCAGGGGACTATGGGTTCGAGCCCTGGTCTGGGAAGATCCCACGAGCCACAGAGCAACTAAACCCGTGTGCCACAACTACTGAGCCTGCGCTCTAGAGTCCACGAGCCACAACTACTGAGCCCACATGCCACAACTACTGAGGCCCCCGCGCCTAGAACCCGTGCTCCGCAACAAGAGAAGCCACCGCGATAAGCCCGGGCAGCGCAATGAAGTTAGCCCCCGCCCGCTGCAACTAGAGAAAACCCACGTGCATCAACGAAGACCCAAGGCAGCCAATAAATAAATAAATTAATTTAAAAAAACCAGGGATGATTGCACTCATCACATAGCATTTGGGCTGGCCCTGTGCCAAGCACTTTTGCACAGCGTCAGCTGGGGCTGGCATTCCTGAGTTCTTACCCAAGACAGGCCCTATGTCAGGTCTTGCCTTGTAGATTAATTCTGTTCACCTTCACACCAACCTGCTATGATTGTCCTCATTCCACAGGTGAAGAAGATGAGGCACAGAGAGGTTAAGTGACTTGTCCAAGATCACACAGCCAAGGAGTAGCAGAGCCCCTGAATCCATACAGCCACCCTCTGAGGTAGGCACTCTTACTTGCCATATCTAAAAAGGAGGAGACTGGGCCAGGCTGCACTTCAGAGGACGTGGGGCTAGCCGGTAGAGTCGGTGGGGTCTCTGGACTGGCTCTGCCATGTCAAAGGTTTTCTTTAAGATCACTCTGACGTCAGACTCTCAGCTGCCCCACAAAGTACTCTGTGTTACCAAAAGTACACCTTTCACAGCAGTCTTAAAGTTCGCAACAGAAGAATTTAAAGTTCCTGCAACATCCAATAACTGCAATTATTACCCATAATGGAATAGGCATAAATCCTGCACAGACTGCTGGAAATGTTTTTCCAAAGCATGGTTCAGAACTGCAAATTAGGGACTTCCCTGGCAGGCCAGTGGTTATGACTCTGCGCTTCCATTGCAGGGGGCACGGGTTCGATCTCTGGTCGGGGAAATAATATCTTGCAAGCTGTGTGGCCAAAAAAAAAAGAACTTCAAATTGTTCCTAGAGATCATGTTGGAAGTTGTTAATATCTGCTACTTGGAAGATAAGATTTCCTTTCAGAATGAATATTGGTATTGTTGTTGTAAAATTGAAATCAGGCATTTAAAATCCTATGAAAACACCAATAGTTGAGGAAATAATGAAGGGGACTCTGTCCCTTCCTGTTATTCACACGCTTCATGTGAAGAGGGAAGGCTTCCGCATTGAGGGCATCACTACCACAGAGGATCGTAGTCTTTCACTACTACCTTCCAACACACACAGGTAGTTCCCGTGGGGTAAATGGATTTACCCAACTGTGTTTGAAAACTGGACGATGCTTCAGACGTAGCGAACAAACGTATGGACGCCAAGGGGGGAAAGTGGCAGGGGTGGGGGGGGGTGGGATGAACTGGGAGATTGGGATTGACATCTATACACTAATATGTACAAAATGGATAACTAATAAGAATCTGCTGTATAAAAAAATAAAATAAAATTCAAAAAAAAACAACTGGAGGATGCTTCTGATCATTCTTTCTGAGAACATTTGGGAAATTAAAATGTACTGAATCTTCCTATTTGTCTTTGAGTTAAAAATGTAAGAGGATTACGGATGGTACATGGCAGTTGGCTTGATAGCATCTGACTTGCAGATGTAAAAATAGTTGAATTCTTACTTATGTATCATTTATGATCGAGAATATAAATGTATTGATGAGTTCTTTTTATCATTTAGGTTGTTTTTGAGTTTCAAATTCATGTATTCATATAAAATTTAATTTAACACCAGAGCCCAAAATTGGCTTTTTAAAAGATCCAGCCATTATGTGTAAAATTGATATCCTACACCAAAGTGTTTTAACTATGATCTTGCAGAATCCAACACTTGTAATGGTGAGAATTGAAAATAAAGTAGAAACATCTTTGGCTGAAAAATAAAGAAAGAAAGGGCTTCCCCGGTGGCGCAGTGGTTGAGAGTCCGCCTGCCGGTGCAGGGGACACGGGTTCGTGCCCTGGTCCGGGAGGATCCCACATGCCCTGGAGCGGCTGGGCCCGTGAGCCATGGCCGATGAGCCTGCGGGTCCGGAGCCTGTGCTCCGCAACGGGAGAGGCCACAACAGTGACAGGCCCGTGTACCGCAAAAAAAAAAAAAAAAAAGAAAGAAAGAAAGAGGAGGAAACTGAAGCTCAGAGAGGAGAAATCCCTCACCCAAGACCACAGTCAACAAGGCAGTCAGCATTTGAACTTGATTCTAGCTGGGGGAGGGCAGCTCTAGTTCAGTCAAAGCATAACCAATTCCCTGGTCGCCTTCTCTGTTGGCCTCAATTTTTTTAGCATTTCCACCTTTTTCCTCCACTTGCAAGAACGCTGTGGAAATTATTCCTAATGGTCCATGAAAAGATCAAGGACCAACCAAACTCAGATGTCTTCAGTTGCCATGTTCTAATTTATTGGCAATAGGGTGAGTAATGCTTCCCTGAATATTTCCTGGTTAGGTTGCTTTACCAGATGAAAAATGGCCAAGACAGTTATTAATTAAATAAAAATGCAGCAACCAAATGTGAAGATCTCAAACTGTTTCATTTTGAAGTATCCATTGAGAAACACTGGGTGGGGACTTCCCTGGTGGCGCAGTGGTTAAGAATCTGCCTGCCAGTGCAGGGGGCACGGGTTCGAGCCCCAGTCGGGGAAGATTCCACATGACCCGCAGCAACCAAGCCAGCGTGCCTAGAGTCTGTGCTCTGCAACAAGAGAATCCACTGCCCTGAGAAGGCCTGCAGGCAGCAACGAAGACCCAACACAGGCTAAAATAAATTTATTTAAAAAAAAAAAGACAAAGCACAGCTAGTTAAAAAAATAAAAAGAGCTTATGTCAAAAAAAAAAGAAACACTGGGTGGGATGGAGTGGGAGTTTGGGATTAGCAGATGCAAACTATTATATATAGGATGGATAAACAACAAGGTCTTACTGTATAGCACAGGGATATATTCAATATCCTATGATAAACCATAATGGAAAAGAATATGAAAAAGAATGTATACCTAGATATATATATATAACTGAATCACTGTGCTGTATAGCGGAAATTAACATGACATTGTAAATCAACTATACTTCAATAGAATAAATTAGAAAACAAAACAAAAGAGACACTGGGTAGAAATTTGTCATACCTTTTAGCTTATAAATGTATTTTCAACATCCATCCATTTACAACTGACTCCTGGTTTCATTTTCTATCAAACGATTCTTTGAACTTGTCTTCCTTCTAAAATCAAAATCATCCCAAATAAACTCATATTAACTAGTGACAAAAAAAAAAAAAAGAAGGCACTCAACAAAATCCCCATCTAATCACTTAAGGCCTCAGTTTGCCATGTCAGGAAAATGGGTAGATGCAATGGGGGCTTTTCTATTTTCATCTCTTGGCCATAGTTTTTAAAAAGCCTCCCCCCTTTTAAATTTTTATTTATTTATTTATTTTTACTCTCTTAACTTTCATATAACATACAGCAGTGTGAATTATATTTACTCCCTTTTTTAATTTAAGAAGTAAAGTGCTGTCAGAAAGGATGTTCACAGAGAACAAAAGACTACAGAGTGAAAAGTAGGTCTTTGTCACTCCGTGATCCCCACTCTTCCCAGAAGCCAACATGATTACCAGTTTCTAATTCCTTCCTGAGATATTCCAGGGATATGAATTGTATGTGGATGTCTGAGAATGATGACCATTTAAGAAAAACACAAATGAGAAAAACCTTACCCATGGAGGTAGACTGAACAATGGCCTTGGCTTTGAGTGGGGTCGTGTGACTTACTTTAGTCAATAGCAGAGTGGCACAAGTACCAGTCATGCCAGTTCTGAGCTTCGACCTAAGGGGCCTTGAACGTTGCCTTTTGCGCCCAGGCACAGGCATGAGAAAAGCTTCCCCTGCATGGCTGCTCCCGCTTTGGCCCACACACCACAACGTCTCTGTAGTGTTAAAAGATGAACTGAGGTGTATTAAAATTGTATTGAGTTTGAGCAAAAATCGATTCAAATCAGACAGCATCCAATCTAGCAGACAGAAAGGAGCTTCGAGGAACTAAACAAAATGAAAGACTTTTATAGGTGGAAGGGAGCAGAAACAGGAAAGTTGTACCCGGAAAAAAAAAAGCAGGCTGGTTATTGCAAGGTCACTTTCCTTTAGGGACGGCAGGGGTCTATCAGGCACATTACCTAACTAGTGCTGATCTGAGTGGGTGGTTTAAGATTCCATCTCCAGGAGAGCCGACACTGTCATTAAGTCTTGACTTGGTGACACGGGGCTTAGCATTTTGAGCCCGTTGTCTTGTTTTTAACATAAGAGTATGGAGCAAAGCTTCCCAGTTGTGCCCAGCCCGAATCAGCCAACTGTCAGTCAACCCCACATCCATTTCAAAGTTCCTGCATTTTGGGGTGGTGTGTTGCACAGCATTTTTGTGGCAACGGGTATATATATATCTTTTTCTTCCCCCCCCCCTCCGCCACTTAGCAATATACCTTGGTGCTATGATCTAAATGTTTGTGTTTTCCCAAAATTCATATGTTGAAATCCTAACCTTCCAAGGTGATAGCATTAATAGCTGGGGCCTTTGGTATTAGTAGGAGGAGAAGCCCTCGTGAATGGGATTGGTGCTCTTATAAGAGAGATCCCACAAAGCTCTCTTGTACCTTCTGCCACCGGAGGATACCAGAAGTCTGCGATCCCTTGCCCTTTTCCAGTCTCAGCATCCATCCGCTGTAAAATGAGGCTTTAGGATGAACAGGTGGAATCAGGAAGGGAATGACTACTCCCTCCAGTCTGGTTCTGCTACTTCCCAGCTGTGTGATTTTGGGAAAGTGACTCAACTTCTCTGGGCTTCACTTTCTTGACTTGTAAAATTTGCATATCTACCTCATAGGACTGCTGGAGAATTAAATTGGTTAATACACATACGTGATTGAATCCTGAAACCAGACTGCTAGGGTGGTGAAGGGGGCAAGGAGATGTGGGTACAAATTGTCAGGGCCTAAAGACCCAGAAAGAGACTCTGGGCTGACAATATTGTCTGACCTTGCTTGAGAGGCCTGAAAATTATCTTTACCAAAGCCTGAACCCACTCTCAGCAGCCCTGTGCCAGTTTGATTCCCAGCTCTGCCCCTTCCCAGCTGTGTGACCTTGAGCAAGTCACTTAACCTCTCTGAGCCTTATTGTTGGGAATGTTAAATGAGCTAATATATGTAAAGCAGTTAGCCTAGTACTTGACATATAGGAGTGCTCCATGAGAGTTAACTGTTAGGGTGGAGACTGTGGAGTGGCCACTCAATATTCATGCTAACTTCCTTCTAGCACATCCAGTTTTTCAGAGGAAGCATGATTCTGGGGGCAAGAGGTGTTGCCTCTTCTCTCCAACCTCACCCAGCCTAGAGCCTGCTCCTTCAGCCCTTCCAACAATTTTGTGAGCACCTAATATCTGGTAGGAAAGCCCTTTCTGCTTAAGCTGGGTGAAGGGGTTTCCAAATGACTGATAAAGCTACTATTATTTACTTAGTCAACAAATACTCATTTATCCTGAGGGCACTGGGGAGCCATGGCAGGTTCTGAGCAGGAGAGGTCAGCAAGTAGGGAGTAGGTGGGACAGGGCAACACTGGGGCAGGAGCCCAGCGAGGAGGCTAGGGCAGGAGTGAATGTGGAGGTCTTGAGCTAGGGTAGGAGGGATGGACAGGCCTTGGAGACTGAAGGGCTCAGGGGCTGGGAGTGGGAGGAAGATATATGATGGAGATTATAGTGCTCCCCAAGGCCAACTGTTTCTGTGAGACTCAAAGAAGATAAAGGAGGTAGAGCTTATGATACAAAGTCTGCTGGAGTGTTTGATTGGCTCAGCCCTGGTCACATGACTGGACCATTGCTGCAAAGGATTATGGGAAACTGAGTTTCTGACATTTTTGGCTTCTCCAAGGGAGGTGGTCAGAGGGTGGGGGGCTCCCCAGACACAGAAAGGGCTTCGGATGCTGTGTGGCCAAAAGGAATGTCAAATGTCCACACAAGGGGTTATTAGGGGTCCAGGGGGCTGAGCTGTGTGTGATGTGGCTGGATCCTGTCTCTCCCTTGCTCATAGCCCTCAGGGACTCCTATCCCACTCACAGTGGGATGGAAACTCCTCCACGGCCCCTAGGACCCTATAGGTCTGCTCCTGGCTTCTCTCCAACATCATCTTCTCCCTCCCACTCTCCCCTCTGCCCCATCTGCTCCAGCCCTCCAGCCATCTCCCTGTCTCTCAGATATGCCAAGCCACTCCCACCTCAGGGCCTTTGCACCTGCTGTCCCTCTTCCAGATCTCCACATGGCTGGCTCCCTCCAGTCTCTGCTCGCATGTCACCTCCCCAGAGAGGTCTGACCTGATCTCCTCTGCTGTGCCATCACTCTCATCCCTTACCCTCTGTCACTTTCCTTCAAAGACCCATTGTCCCTGACATTAGAGCATATATTGACTTGTTTACTCTCACTGAAATGTCACCTCCGCGAGGGCAGGGGTTTTGCTTATTTTCTGCTGTGTTCCCATTAAGTGCTTAATAAATAATTGTTGAAATGATAAATGCATAATTCTAGACCAGTTCCTTTTAGTTCTCTGGGCCTCAGTTTCCCTAACTGTGAAGGAGAACTTTGTCACTCTGACCTTACTGGGAAGGGGACGTTGGTGGAGAGATCAGGGGCTAGGCCCCAAGGAAAAGTTTTCTAGGCAGCTCCCCATCCCAATAGTAACCTAGGGAGAGGTAGAGAGGGTCCCCTTTCCCTAGATCAGCGCCCCTATGCCTGGGAAGAAGTGGGGAAGACCAGGGAGGAGGGAGGAACCTCAGAGGGAAAGGAACGTTCTCTTCTTTGTTTCAATCCGGGCGCTCCCTGAACCTCCTCCTCCCTGGACTTGACCCCGCTTGCCCAAGTCTTGGCGCCTTCCAGGCGGAGGAAGCAGTTTCCTCTGTGCCGTCCCATTTCCGCAGAATCTCATCCTCGGCCCTTGAGGTCCCCCGTCACGGTCGAGGTGCTGAGAGCCCGGATCCGAGCGAGTCCTGCGCTCTGACCTGAGCCGCCACCCAGCCCCCTTCCCCTGCGGGTGGGGCTGGTCTCCCGGGCTCGCGGCTGCCCTTGTAAGGAGGCGAGGCCTGGGGACACCCGAGACGCCTGGTTATAATTAGCCCGGACACGTGGTGACCCCACCGCCTCACACCTGCCCCCGCGCCCCCCCATCCCCAGCACCTCGGGTCCCCCAGAGAACACAGCGAGCTAGCTCTAAAAATAACCTCCCTTCCCGGCAGGCCACGTCCCTCCCTGTCCCCTCCACAGCGGAAATCTCCCAGTGTCACCAGGCGGGTGGCCTGGAGTGGGAAAGGTGACCACCGCCTCCAACCTGGCTTTGAGTTAGAACCGCCCCAACTCAGCCCAGCCTCAGTTTCCCTCCCACCCGCTCCCAAGGAGGAAAGTCCATCCAAGCACAGGTTTCAGGTCACCCCTGTTCCCACCGTGGCTTTGGTCAGATACTCCCTGGAGCTGGGTGACAGCAGGCAAATCACACAGCCTCTCTGGATCTCTGTTTCCTCTGCTGGAAAACCAGATACCTGACCTTCAGGGGCCATTGCAAGGTTTCCCCAGGGCTAGGGACCTGCTCAGGACCTGCTGTTTGCTGGGGTCAAGGCCGCTGGGGGCTGAGGAGAGGCTGGTGGCCCAGCGGAGGGCCAGGGGAGGGTGGCTTCTACGTTCCTGGGACATTCCCTGACACTATCCCGTGGCCCCGGCGGGGGGCCAGCTGTCCCCGCCAGCCCGACTCAGCACTTGGTCGGGGGACCAGCTTGGTGGTGACGGGGGTTGGGGGGGGTCTGGGCCCAGACCCTGGGGCGGCCCATACAAGGCCATGGGGATGGGCGCAAGGCATGCCTGGGTTCCGGGTGGGCACGATGCCTGGGCGGTGAGGTGAGAGGCTCAGCTGCCTTCCAGCCCTGTCCCGGGGGGCAGCCCCTCCCAGCCAATAGCACAGCCCGGGCTCCCCCCTATATAAGGCCAGGGCTGTGGGCCTTTCCTTCGGGTCAGTGTTGCCTCCAGGACACAGACAGCCCCTGTCAGCACATCCCAGCCAGGTACTGCCTGGGGTGGGATTTGGGGTGGGGTCCAGAGTGGGGTCCTCCTCTGGAATCAGAGTCCAAGCTGGCTCTGGAAGGGGTCTTACGTGTCCTCCCCCATGTCCTCCTGCACACAGGCGGGTCAGTGTGTGGCAAGGTGGACCTTGTGTCAGAGAGTCCCCTCCACCTGTGAGCCCCTGACTCCCGGTGTAACTTGTGATCTCTGTGGCACAGGGTCCTGGGGAGGGTTTCCAGAATGGGAAGGAGTCTTGACAGCTGCCAGCTGTCACCTCCTGCAAGGGGCTTGGGCCAGGCCTTGTTCATGATGGTTTTTCACCAGAACTGGGTACCATAAACTGTGGGAGGTGTCTGTGTGTCACCTGTCAGGGTCTCTGCGACGGCAGGGACTGTGGGGTCTTTGCGTTGGTGACCTCGTGGGTCCCTATGGCGTTCCACACAGTGTGACCTTGTGTCTAACTTTCCGTGGCTCCTGCATGAGTACCTGTATCCTGGGTGTGTCCCTGAGCTTGGATGTGTGCGAGTATGGGTCCGTGTACGGTGTGATCTGGGGGGTCCGTGGTGACGTGTGTGTGCGGGGCTCTGGGGCTATGACTGCTGGTGTCTCTTGGGCTCACCAGCCTTGCTTCTGTGCCTTCTCCTGGCCTGTCCCTAGCAGGGTTGGGGGTGGGGACATGCTCTGAAGGGGGCTTTCTGGGTGGAAAGCCCTTGAGCCCCCAGCCTGAATGCATATCCTCCTGGCCACCCTGGCCCACCTGTCTCTGGCCTGCTGACTTGGTGCAAGCCGAGACCCTGGAATGCGGGGGGTGGCGGTGGGGAAGGAGGAGTTTGCCAAACTCTAAAAATAAATCCCCAGCCCTGGACATCAAGTCCAAAGGCTTTCGTGGGTTTCCATCCCCCTTGGCCTGATGCCTCGGCCTTCCCCTCACCCTGGTCCCCGTCTCCTTCCCACCATCCTACCCGCTTCCCATTCCTGGGGCTGGGAATGAGTATCCCATCCCTACCACCACCACCAAGGGGTCCCTCCTCCTGGGTCTTGTGGATAACAGTAATAATAGCAATGATAGCAGCCACCCCTCTAGGTATCAGGCCCCAACTCCACGCTGGGGCCTGTGCTCAACCAGCCACACGCTTGAGCTCAAAGAATCCTCCCGGCACCCCGATGGGGAGCGTTCGGTTCAAAGAGGACAGAGGCTCAGAGAGGCTGAGTAACTGGCCTGGGGTCACACAGCCCGGAAATGGCATAGACGGGATTTGAACCCGGTTCTGTCAAACTCAGAGGCTGAGCTGTTCTTCTACTGTGCCCTGCAGGAGAGGTGTCAGCAAACAGAGGTGGGGGCAGGCACCCAGCCATCACTCCCACCCTGCCCCTCATCCCTCGACTGAGCACCCAAGAAGTTTTATGGAGAGAATGTCCCTTTTCTGCTCACACACTCATTGCCAGCAACACCCTCCATCTTCTCACCAGCTCCTCACAGTTTAAAATAACAACAACAACAATAATAATAGCTGAGCAAAAAAGTGATTATTGTGTTCCAGGCACTATTCCAAGTGCTTTACATAAGTAACTCACTTCATCCTTCCAACACCTCCGTGAGGTGAATGCTATTATACCCGCATTTTACAGGTGAGTACTTTCAGGCACAGAGAGGTTAAGCAACTCACCCAAGGTCACACAGCTTGTTGTAAGTGGCAGAGCTGGCATTCAAAGCCAGGCTGTCTGAGTCTAGAACCTACACTCTTACCCATGCCATGATGACTACTCTGGCTTGAGGGGTTCCCCCCTCCATTTTCCAGCTGGAGAAACTGAGTCTCTAGCAAGGTTACTAGTCTAAGGTCACCTGCCAGGATGCGGTGGAGCTAAGATCCTAACACAAAACTCTTGATACATCCTGTCGAGATGCAGGGGCTCAGAGAGGGGATCCCTCTGGCTCCAAGTCACACAGCACAGGAGTCAGGACTGACCCTCAGGCCTGCCTGACCCCAGAGCCCGGCTCTGTTCTTTGGCTGGTCTCTACTGGATGTGAGCTAACCTTCCCCTCCGGCCCAGCCCACCAGGTCCCCCACGCCGCCACCATGCCGTTCAGTAACACCCACAACAAACACAAGCTGAACTTCAAGTCTGAGGAGGAATACCCAGACCTCAGCAAACATAACAACCACATGGCCAAGGTACTGAACCCCGAGCTCTACAAGAAGCTGCGGGACAAGGAGACGCCCTCTGGCTTCACTCTGGACGACGTCATCCAGACAGGTGTGGACAACCCAGGTAAGCCTCCTCGGTGGAGCATCACAGGGACCAGAAGGCTGGGGGCTGCCCTGGAGGCTGCCTGCCAGGCCTCGATCCCACCTCCCTGGGTCTCAGTTTTCCCATCTGTAAAATGGGACCATACCCATGGGGCTGCTGTGAGAAACAGAGGAGTTGAGATGGGTGAGGTGCTTGGGACAGGGTCCGGCACGCGGTAGACCACTCATTAAATGTGCAGGAGTATAGCGTGAGACACCCCTGAGGAAGCTAATCACCTCCCAGGCCTCAGTTTCCTCACCTGCAAAATGGGCACCCACGTTGGGAAAACATAGGCATCGGTACACGTGGAGCGGCGCCTGGCACAACGTCAGCACTCAGACTCTGACAGGGGGTATCATAAGCCCTGCGCTTCCTTCTCCAAGGACACCCCTCCAGGGCGAGTGGAACTGGGCAGGAGCCCGGCTTCTAGCCTTAGCCCCCAACTCATGGTGTGATTGAGGGGAGAGGTCCTTTCTCTCCAGGCCTCTGTTTCCCCACTTGGGAAATAAGAGGGTCTTTCAAGTCTCTTATTATCTGTGGGGGCTGATAGTCTAAGGTTCTGAAACTTTTTAGGGGAAGATTCCATGATTTGGGGACTCTGACATGGTAATAGTTTTAGTAACTGGCCCCCCAGACTCCTTCTCCTCTGTTCTGCCCGCAGCCTTCCTCCCACCCCCCCAGATGCCACCTTGACCTTTCCCAGCCTTCCCTCCCCATTCCTACCAACCCTCAGCTTTCTCAGTTCTGACCCAGAGGTGTCGAGTGAACTCCCTTGCACGCGCACGCACATACACACAGTCTACACTGGACCCGGGAGCCCAGGCCTTCCTTGCTGGGGATGAGCGCCTCTGACCTCCCCCCCGACCCCCCCCCAGGTCACCCCTTCATCATGACCGTGGGCTGTGTGGCTGGTGACGAGGAGTCCTACATGGTTTTCAAGGACCTCTTTGACCCCATCATCCAGGACCGGCACGGGGGCTACAAACCCACCGACAAGCACAAGACCGACCTCAACCACGAGAACCTCAAGGTCGGCTGCCCCCAGGGGAGGGGAGGGGCGGGAGAGAGAGGGTAGAGGGATGAGAAGGGAGGAGGTGGGGGAGACACCCAGAG
The DNA here is from genome assembly GCF_003676395.1 of Aethalodelphis obliquidens. Lineage (NCBI taxonomy): Eukaryota > Metazoa > Chordata > Mammalia > Artiodactyla > Delphinidae > Aethalodelphis > Aethalodelphis obliquidens. Next base: position 11,458,849 of record NW_020837987.1, on the reverse strand, counting down.
AGACAGGGAGACGAACAGAGATGGAGAGAAACACAGAGGGAGATGGGAAGAGAGAGGGACAGAGAGACACGAAGTCAGGCAAGGAGATGGGGCTGAGGGCAGTGGGGGTGGGGAGAGGGGGAGAGACAGAGAGAGAGAGAGACAGAGAGAGAGAGAGACAGAGAGAGAGAGAGAGAGAGAGAGAGAGGGAGGGAGGGAGAGAGAGGGAGGGAGGGAGGCAGGTACAAAACAGACATGTAGAAGAGGGAGAAACAGAGACAGAGATGGAGAGAGAAAAATGGGGAGAGAGAGAGAAGGGGTGGTGGCGGGGAGGGAGGCCAGTGGGGAGGGAGAAGCCAAAGCAGCAGCAGAGAGCCTGAGAGAGCTGGGAGGGCCTGGCGGGGGACTTGACCTCGCTGGGGAGGGGGGCAGGGCTCACAGGATGGCCCGCCCCGCCCTGACCCCCCATCCATTCTCTAGGGTGGAGACGACCTGGACCCCAACTACGTGATCAGCAGCCGCGTCCGCACGGGCCGCAGCATCAAGGGCTTCTCGCTGCCCCCCCCACTGCTCCCGCGGGGAGCGCCGGGCCGTGGAGAAACTCGCCGTGGAAGGTGAGCGCTCCCACCCCGCACACTGCCGGGGTCCCCCAGCTGTGGCTCTGCTCCTCCGTGGGCAGGTCTCTGGACTCCCCTGGGCCCCCATTTTCCAAAACACTGAAAGAACTTGGGAAGTCATGAGTACTTGGTGACTGACAGCTGGAAGCATTACCCCTGGTGGAAGCCTGGGGGTGCTGTCAAGACTCGACACCCAATTGCGCCAGGGTCCTGACCTTCGTCCATCTATTCATCCATCCACTCATCCATTAAGCAAACACATACGGTTGTTCTGGCTCTGTGTGGGGAGCTGGGGCTCCCGTGATGAATAAGATGGACAAGGTCACTGCTCTCACAGAGCTGTCAGCCTGGTGGGGAGATAAGAGGAAACACAGAAACCAACAAAAGAACAAGATAATTCCCAAATGCCATGAAGCCAAGAAACAAAGGTTGTGGCCCAGAATGACTGGCGGGAACTACGTTAGAAAGGAGTTGAGACCTGACTGCCAAGAAGAAGCCAACCTTGGGAAGAATCCCAGGCAGGTAGAACAGCAAGTGCAAAGGCCCTGGGGTGGGAAGGTGTGCTGGAGGAACAGCAAGGAGACCAGTGTGCCTGGAGCCGAGTGGCTGACGGCGGGAGGGGAGGAGATGAGGTCAGAGGGGTGTGGGTGGCCATGTCGTGCAGAGCCTCGTGGGCTGTTGGGAGGACTACGGCTTTGACCCTGTGGGAGAAGGAAAGCATGGGAGGGTGGTGAGTAGAGGAGGGACAGGTTCAGACTAATATGGGTCCCTCTGGCTGCTGTGCAGGGAGCAGACAGTGGGCAAAGGTAGGAGAAAGGCTGAGAGGGGGCAACTGCAGCTGTCTGGGTTGGGGGTGAGGGGTAGCTATGGAATGGGGAGAAAGAGTGGGTATGTTTGGGAGGTAGAACTATTAGGGCTGGCAGGCAGTGTTGTTCCGCTAAATGTTTAACAATTGGCTCTCAAAGAAAAAACAAAAACAAAAAACCCAAACAAAGAAAAAAACAAGCCCTGATTTGCAGCCAGCAACTACCAATTTCTCTGGTGTAAACTCTCCTTCTGTGGCCAATTGTAAGCTAATCACGTGACATCATACAGAGCTGGGCAGTGGGAGGAAACGTGCAGTAGCACATTGTTATGTAGCATTTCCAACATACAGCTACAGTGGATGAGAATAACTTCAAGAACATAGAAAATAGTAAGTGTAGTAAAATCATTAGAAAGTGATAGTTCTGAGTATTTATTCCCTATGTTTTAAATATAATTTATTTAACTGTAAGTTTTTATAATTTATTTTTAACAACATAATATAGTATATAGTATAGGATATAGAATATACTATGTGGTGTATTATACAAATAATGTATAAAATATATAAAAATATGTATATGTATTATATAAATATATTTATTATACACATACTACATATTTACTATGTATTATGAATACATATGAATATGTACAAATACTATAAATACTATACTATAATAATGTTTACTGATGGCTCCCGGATTCCTGAGACTCTGACTCCCTGTCCTGCCAGCCAGCAGGAGCAGGCGCCAGCACACTACTGCTCGCAGGTGAACTGGATGTGAGGCTTGGTGGCGGGAAGGGGAGAATCCATGTCTTTTGTCTTGAGCACTTGGTGTGGGTTTTCCCAGGGCAGACAGGGGAGGAGCACGTTTTGGGGAGGAGTCATGAATTTGGGTTTAGACACAGTGTTTAGGCTCCTTTAGCACCTCCAGAGGGCCAAGGTCCAGGCCCGTTAGGGGTAGCAGTGTGGGCCTGCGCCCCACTTGAGGTGGGGCAGGCTGCTGACCACTCCTTCCTGCGGCCCCTCAGCCCTCAACAGCCTGACGGGAGAGTTCAAGGGGAAATACTATCCTCTGAAGAACATGACAGACAAGGAACAACAGCAGCTCATCGACGACCACTTCCTATTTGACAAGCCCGTGTCCCCGCTGCTGCTGGCTTCAGGCATGGCCCGAGACTGGCCCGATGCCCGTGGCATCTGGTGAGGCGCCCCTGCCCTATGGCCCCCTTCTCCCCTGCCTCCTCCAGCCTTCCCATGACTTTCCACCAAAGTCAAGACCATAACAGTAATTATCCAGAATGATCTTGCCTTCCACCCCTGCCCACCCTGTGGTCTGCATGTCACATTTTGGGAAACTTGAAACTTAGACTTGAACCAGACTCCCTGGATGCAAATCCCAGCGCTGCCACTTACTAGCTGTGTGACCTTTGGCACACGATTTAACATGTCTCTGCCCCAGTTTCCCCATCTATAATATGGAGATCATGACAATTCATAGCTTTGGGGGTTCTCGTGAGGATTAATTGAGTTAATTTATGTAAAGTATTGGAAAAAGTGCCTGGTATATAGTAAGTGCTCATATTGGCCATTAGTATGATTTTTATTACCAGCTGTTGTTGCTAGCTAGCTGGGCTTTCCATGAATCTTTGAATCCCTGATTCTGGTGGTCAAAGATTTTAAAAGGTTTTGAGGACCTAGGTTTCAAAAGATTTGGAGAGTGTAGGTTGTAAGATTTCAAGATTTTAAATATTTTTAGATTCCACTAATTTCCGATTCTGTGATTCAGTGGTTTCAAACATTTCCAGGTCCTAGAGTTTTACAGTTCTAACACTCTTTCTGAGATGCCACAATGTGATGGGAAGATCTATCAATTCTGATTCCTGGCTTCCGTTTTTCAAAGATTCTGAGATTCTAAGAGTCTATAATGTTGTCCAAAGAATTAAGACCCTAAAAGTCACTGATCCCAGGATTCGAGATTCCACAGGTCCAGTGACATTAGAGTCTACAGGTGTTAGCTTCTCAGACTTTGAGGTGCTCCCACCTCTTGCCCTTCAGGCCCGCTGCCCCCTAGCGGTGGGTATGTGTTTGCAAGACGCAGGGGAATGGGGTTCCCGCGGAGCTGATTCCTCAGCCTTTTGCTGCGCCCGACCTAGGCACAATGACAACAAGAGCTTCCTGGTGTGGGTGAACGAGGAGGACCACCTCCGAGTCATCTCCATGGAGAAGGGGGGCAACATGAAGCAGGTTTTCCGCCGCTTCTGCTTGGGGTTGCAGAAGGTGGGTGCCTGCCTCTCGCGTGACTCCACGTGACCACCCCAGCTGCCTTCCGGGGCCCCTCCCCTCGGGACCCGGCTCCTCCCTATACCCAAGCCACGCCCCGCAGCACCCACCCCACTCGCTTTCCAAGGCCCCGCCCTTTGAGAAACCGGCCCCACCCCTATGTTCAAGCCCCGCCCCTAAGAACCCGCCTTCCCGGCGTCCTCAAGCCCAGCCCCCTCAGAATCCTGCCACCACCTGTGCGGTCGGGCCCCTCCCCTCAGAATCTCGTGCCTCCAGGTCTTCCAGACCCGCCCCCTCAGAATCCTACCCCTACTGACATTCTCACACCCTGTCCCTCCGAACCCTGTCCGGGTTGTCGGTGTATTTGGGGGCGCCCGCCGGCGCTGATCCAGGGTCCTCTCCCCCACCTCAGATTGAGGAGATCTTCAAGAAAGCCGGCCACCCCTTCATGTGGAACGAGCACCTGGGCTACGTGCTCACCTGCCCATCTAACCTGGGCACCGGGCTGCGTGGAGGCGTGCATGTGAAACTAGCGCACCTGAGCAAGCATCCCAAATTCGAGGAAATCCTCACTCGTCTGCGCCTGCAGAAGCGGGGCACAGGTGCGGCCTACATCCCCTCCTGCGGCTTCTGGGGCCGGCCCTTTGCGGCGGCTGAAGGGGAGCTGGGGCATCCCCACGAGTTCTGGGGGTCGGCAAGGGCTGCCCTTCTGTAGCTTCAGTTCCTTCCTCTGCAAATAGGCATCAGCACGCCTTATCTCAGATGAGTCAATATACCATCATGGTTATATAATTAATATACACTGTGTATGTCCCTGGCCGCCTAGGGACCTCACTTTCCAATCTGTAAAGGGGAGGATGGTCAGGATTCGACCCCAGGCAGCCCGGCTCCAGAGCTCAACTCTGTTACCCACCGTGCTGGATGGTCGAGGGGTGAGGTACCTAAAGCCGGAGATGTGGGCCCGTGAATAGACAGACGCTTAGGAAACTGCGTGCACTTAACAGTTACACAGTAGGCACTCACTCAGTACATGCGGCAGTCGCCGTTGGCACGGGGGTTGCGTCCCGGGCCCCGCTCCTGCATCTCTGCTCGCTCCTTAGCCCCGGCCTCCTATTCCCGCAGGTGGCGTGGACACGGCCGCCGTGGGCTCAGTGTTCGACGTGTCCAACGCCGATAGGCTGGGCTCGTCGGAGGTAGAACAGGTGCAGCTGGTGGTGGATGGTGTGAAGCTCATGGTGGAGATGGAGAAGAAGCTGGAAAAGGGCCAGTCCATCGACGACATGATCCCCGCCCAGAAGTAGGCGCACTGCCCGCCCGCCGCCGACTGCTGGAGCCCCAGCCAAAGGGAGGACCCGGCCCACCGGAGGCCCGCCCTTCATCCTTTGCCCCGCCCCTTTCTCCCGGAGTCCCGCCTATAAAGGTTTAGTCTACCGGGGGCTCTATCCACCCTCCTTCGAGTTCCAGTTCCAACCAGAGTTCCAACCAATGGGCTCCATTCTCTGGGTTCTGGCCAATGAATAACCTCCCTTATGCTCTCCTCTCTTTTTCCCTGAGCTCCGCCCACCATCAGGCACTCTGGCTAATGGAGAGCACCCGGGCTCACCTGCGGCTCATGCTTTTTCTCCGCTCAAAGCAACAAATAAAAGCAATGGTGGCCTTAGCGTTGTGTGCGATAGTTATGGGGGGGGAGGAAGAAGAGGAGGAGGAAAGACTTTTGTAATTGGCTACTGTGTGACCTCGAAGCGGTTTGCCGTCTCTAGGCATGTCCTAGGGCTAGACATGCTTTATCCCAACTCTAAAATGAGGCAAAGTTAGGGTACAGAGTCTGATCCAAACATTACAAAGCTCTAGGGGGAATCTGAGACCCGGAGAGGTGTGGTCCAGGGTCACATCGCCGAGCTTGGGCCCTTCCCAGCCTCGGCTCCCCATCACTCACGCTCAGATCTCAAACACAGGGTCCTCGCGAGGGAGAAACGGAAGCCAAAGAAAATGTCTGAGACTTGAATCTGGCTCCCCGGCCTCCGGTTTGAGACCCCCATGCATCTCATCACTGTCTACTTCATTATGCGTTTCACTGGCCTTCTGTGCGATCTGACTTCAGCCCTCTACAGCTGCTACCAGTGTTTCCAACTTTCCTTACTTCGCTCGAGAACCTGCCATGTCTCCCCACGTCGCCTAGAACGCTCTCGTATTAAGTGCGATTCTTCAAGGCCAAACAAATTCATACCATTTGCTGAAGGCTCATCCTTCTAGTTCTTTTCCCATGATTCCCCTATATACTCTTTTGTTCCTTACACCCTGCAATTCCCACCTTAATGTCTGCCCAAGCTGTTTCCTCCTCCAGACTGGGGCTTGGGTCAGAGCATACCTGTGAAGTCTTTAAGGATAGGACTTTTGGAGAGCTTGGTCCCAGAAAAGAGCAGGAAGGGGCCTTGGGGTCGCGTGTGGGAGAAGCAGGTAATAGAAGTCAAGAAACATCTGAACATGTATTGGGTGTTGGCCACGTCAATCACTTCTACTTGACCCCATAGGCTGAGGCCTCCATTTGCTAGGGCATAGCACGTGGGCCCCTAAAGAGACGAAGGCCTCAGAAGAAAAGATGAGGCAGAGTTAAGAAGACAGAGCCCCCAGGGACCTGGGGGAGGCACTTTTTCAAACCTTGTCACATAGGTAAAGGGCCCTTAGAGATCAAGAAATCTCTTCATTTTCCAGAAGGGAAACTGAGGGCCGGGGATGTCAGAGTTCCCAGAGAGATTACCAAAACAGAGAGGTTAGAAGAGACCCCAAAGGTCAAGGCGCGCAGGGCCTGTTAGACATGGGGATGCCCTTTACAATACTATCCCCCAATGACGATCCCATCACTCATCCCAGCTCCACCCCTGAGGCCACACGGACCACACACACTCCAGCCAGTAGGGCCTGAGCCAGCCAAACCCAGAGGCCAGGCACTCGGCAACTACCATGCCTGTCCCGCCCATTTCGCCTCATAAGGCTGAGGTCCACCCCTTCTCTCCTCACCTTCTGTCCGGTCCTGACCTCCTCGCTACTCTTCTGACCTGATTCCTTCCCTCCCTTCACAGCACAAACCTTCCCCCGCCTCTCCCTTACAGCCTTGCCATGGCTCCCCAGTACCCTTGGCACAAAGCCCAGGCGCCTCTCCACAACCTTCAAGGCCCTGCCGGCACCTCCAGCCTCATCTCTCACAGTGACTCTATACTCACTCAAGTCATGTGTCATTTGCTGAAGGACCTGTATTTTCTTGCTTCCCAGCCATTGTACCTGCTGTTCCCTCTGCCTAGAATACATGACCCACAGCCTGCCGTGTCTGGTTAGTTAGCTGCTCATCGTTCTCTCCGTCACAGCCAAGCTGTCCCTCCCAGGAACCCCTCCCTGGCTAGGGTAGTTTCCCCCTTTGCACTCCTGCGGACTCTGGACTCCCCCATACCAGCCCCGCTCACTCTGGATCACTGAGGACACGGCTGTCTCCTCCAGTGGGCTGTGAGCTCCATGAGGGCAGGGCTGGGGCTGTTTTGGTCACCACTGTGTCCCCAGCACAGGGCTGGGCACAAAGGAAGCCCTCCGGGATTGAGGTTTCGTGACAGGGTCGGTTCCCCCTACACACACCTCATTTTTCTACCCTCTCAACTGTAGAACAGGGGTAACAATGGAATGGGGAGAAGGAGTGGGTATGTTTGGGAGGGCCTGGCGGGAGAATTGACCTCACTGGGGAGGGGGGCAGGGCTCACAGGATGGTACCTGCCTCCCTCCTACCTACCACAAATGGTACCTGCCTCCCTCCCTCCCTCCCTCTCTCTCTCTCTCTCTCTCTGCCCAGAGTCCTATTCTGGCCTCACTCACGACAGGACTTTGGTTCTGCCCCAGAACCAGAATTTTTCAACACTGGCCACTCTTTAACCTTTACCACCCTTCATTTCTCATTTGACTTTCCTGTCAGCTCCATGAAGAATACAACAGTTGACCCTACTATGCTATAAATGGGCAACTGAGGCAGTTTGACTAAGCCTCTTCCCCGCATGCAACCCTCCATGGCTCCCCAGTGCCCTCGGAGGAAAGCCCAGCCTGCCCCCTTTGGCCCACAAGGCCCCAGGTGAGGCAGCCCCACCCTTCTGCACTGGACAGCCCTCTACCGCTTAAGTCTATCATGCTTCCACTTCCCTTCTCCTACTCCTACTCTTGACTTTCCTTTGGGGAGCCCCTTCTAAGTCCAGTTCTAGGCACAGGCCACTCCAGAGTCACAGCAACTGGTCCAGGGACGATCACATGATCTAAAATCAGCAGACTTTCTGCTGCAGCAACTAAGCTGGAAGGATGAGAGCTTGGAACTGCTGGGGTCGTCACTGCCATCAGGGAGTGCCTAATGGATGAAACTATTAGAATGAATCTCACACTGAAAAAAGCAGAGGTGAGTTTGCCTGCTGCCTAGATCCAGATGTACCCGAAGTCAGGCACCCCTGGCCTATGAGGTGAGCAAACAAATACCTTTTTGCTTAAGTGTAGATGGATTATGAGTCCTAATACAGCATTTCTCTTGCTCATTCTCCACCCACCCCCAACATAGCAGCCACCTGAAATTACCCACAGTTCTTTGAGCTATACCATGCACTGCCACTTCCAGGCTTGTGCCCAGGGCACACGCAATACCTGGTCAACTCCTACTCATCCTTCAAAGCCCAACTCCGGCACCAGTTCCTCTGGAGTGCCTTCCCCCAACCCCCTCACTTTCTCTTCTGTGACCCCCAAAGCAATGGTTTCTCTAGTGTCTATCAGAACACCCCTCCCGCCCCGACAGACAGGGGCTCCCTGGGTCTCGTGTCCACACTGGGCCTGGCATGGAGTAGGCACCGGTCAATGACTGTTTATTGAATAAATGTACTGCTGGAGTAAGAAGTGGCTTAGAGTCCAGTATACCATGTGGGTGGGTATGTGAATGGATGAACGGGGGTCCGGTATAGGAACTGGGGCCTCGTGGATGAGGCCGAGTCCTGTCCTGCCCTCTTCCACCATCATCCTTGACCCTCACACCCCCACTACTCCCATTCTGCAGACGAGAAAACCCGAGGCTCAGAAAGGAGAAACCACTGACCCAGTCACACACCTCCTCTTCATCTCACTTGCAGGTGAGGGCAGGGAAGGAAGACCCCAGGGTCAGCGTGGGGGAGGGGGGACTTCCTAAGTTTATTGGGCAACAGGCTGCAGGTGAGGGGCTGACAGGAGGAGGGTGGGGCTGTAATAACTTAAAAACCGGAGGTGAGAGCGGCAGCTCCTCGGGAGGCCTCTGCAGAGGGGAGGGGGCGGGGTATTTACAAGGATTTGTACAAAGTGCCCCGCGCCAGCCTGGGGCAGGAAAGGGGGGTTCGAGCAGGAGGGGATGGGGGGGGGAAGGAATCTGCCTCTCTGACCCCCACTCCCAACCCCACCCACCCCAGTTCTCCGTCCAGTCTTTAGGCTCAGCAACTCTTCTTGCCCCTGCCCAAGGCCTAATTCTTGAGCTGTTGGGGGGAATGGAAGTTTCCTGTTTCCCTTTCTGCCCCCCCTGCCCCCAAAGTTTCCTCAGGTACCCGCGGCAGGGTGAGGGGGGACAGGACGAGCTGGAGGCTCCAGGAAGGCGCCAGCTTCCCCTGTGAAGCCCCTTTGCTCTTCTCTCCTGCCCAGCGGCCCCAGAGAACAGCAGAGGGGACAATCTCTGCCCCCAGACCGATTTCAGGGAAACTGAAGTGATGACAAAGGGAGAATCCCCTCCTTGACCCCCTTTCTCTCCTGCCGAAGCGAAGTGGGAGAGGAAAAGAGGAGGGGACCCAGGGCCATGACGGCTCAGAGCTCGAGGTCATTGGAGATGCGGGTGACGAGGGTGCGGAAGGCCAGGGCAGTGCCCGCCACGCGGCGGAAGAGCACTCCTCGCAGGCCCGGCCGGGGCAGCTGGCAGACCTCCACTTCAAAGTGGGACAGGGGCTCGGGCCCGCCCGCACCCCCGTGCAGGCAGGCCAGCAGGAACGGCTGTGGCTGGCGGCAGCGGCAGCGGGCGGCCGCCGTGGCCTGGCGCAGAGCCGCCATCAGGGCCTCGGGCGGGCGCGAGCTGGTCAGCTTCACACTCCAGGGGAATCGGAGCAGCCGGGGGGCGGTTTCCGTTTGATCCCAAGGTAGATGGCAACTGAGGTGGGAAGATATTAGGGGTTAAAGATGGGGGAGAAGAGGAAGGTAACCCACTGTTCCCACTTTGGGACAGACTCCTAGGTATCTCCTCAACACCTCTTTTACCCCAGTGACAGAGTATCAGCTGTACCTATAGCTATCAGCTGGAGACTACATTTCCCAGCCTCCCCTGCAGCCAGGTGTGGGCTTGTCTCCAAATTCCCGGATGTGCGTGGAAGCGATGGGTGCAACTCCACATCACCCTTTTCAAAGGAAACTGCACGCCCTGGACTCTCCCGTCCCACCTCCTGTGAGGCTGCAGCACGAGCTAGCCTGGACCGTGAGGATGACGGGGCTCTAGGGGTGGGGATGTAAGAGCCCTGGGAACACAGTGAATGGCCTCAGGAACAGAGCGGCCCTGCCAGCCTGGCCTGGACACAGGGTTTGTGTGTGAGAGAAGTTTATTCCTGTTTGTATTTTGGGGTCTCTTTGCTATAGCAGCTCAGCTTGTCTCCTAACTGATATATCCTTCTTCTGGTAATAATCATTTTCCCTTGAAGGACCAACCTACCTTACTCTAGACTAGGGGTTCTCACCTGGGAGCAGTACTGTCCCCCAAGGGATATAAGGAAACTTCTGGGGGCTTTTTGACTGTTAAAATGTCTTGGGATGGGAGCAATGCCAGCATTTATTAGGTTGGGCAGGAAGTTCAGGAATGATACACATTCTGCAATGTGTGAGAAGGCCCTGCCTAACAAAGAAATGTCTTGCCTAAAATACAAAGAGTGTTCCCCTTGAGAGGCACTGCAGATCTAGTCTTTCTGGTTTAGGTGGGGCATGAACACAAGGGTGAACACATGACTCACTTCCGGTCAATGAGAGCATGCAACCCCCGTGGTCACTGTGATTGGTTCAAGGATGAGCATACCACTAAGTATGACCAATCAGAATACTCCACCCTTCTGGTCCCAGGCATGGGTTTAGGGATGGACGTGTGACCCATTTCCAGCCAATGAGATTCAGTCCTGGGACTGTTGGAACTGCTGGGGAGGCTCGCTATTTCCACTAGGGTTTCTACAATGGCCCAGAGCTGTTGGCAACCCTTGTGCCTCATTGGATGAGAGGGGAAAGGAGGTGTGGTGTCAACAGGGGGCGGAGTGGGTTAGAGATGGGAGAGGCTGAAGTTAAAGATGGTCAAGGGATAATGCTCAGGGACGGAGGTGGAAATGAGAGGAAATCAAGGGGGCGGGGTGGGTAACAGGAGCCAGCAGAGAAGGGAGGGTCACAGGGACATCTCAGGAAGTTGGCCTTGGAGGATGAGGATGAGGCTTGGGCCCCATCTAAGGGTCTGGTGAGGTACTTACACCAGTGGGGTCTGAGACAGGCAAAATGGGAGGGGCTGATGTGGCACTCAGAAGAGGCACATGCACTCACCTTGTGACCTCAGGTCCCCCGATTCTCTCAGGTTCGTCTGTGACCCTAGGGGAGGGGAGGGAGGAAGAGTGTCTAATCTGGACATAGGGGCCTCTCCCTCAACCCACTGGTTCCAGGACTCTGGGCAGCCCCTGCCTCAGCCCTTGTCCCCCCCTGCTGTATGGAGCTGGGCTGGAGAGGGCTGGGAGTCAGGATTTGATCTCCCTCTCCATGCCCAGAAGGGGAGCCCCGTCTGAAATGGTTAGTGCAGGTTGAAGGAAAGATACTGAAGGATTTGGAAGACAAAAGAGGGCGGGGGTGGGCAGAGACACATACCTACATATAGAAGGACACACACACACACACACACACACACACACACACCCCTCCTTCAGGCTGTACTCAAATGAAACCTCCTTAGTGAGGCCTGCCCCATGTATAACCGCATCCTCCCTTCTCCACACCCCTGACCCCCCCTTCCTTGCTTCCTGTTTCTCCTTAGTACTTGCCACTACCTGACAGTATATATATTTTACTTAGTTATTGTTTACTGTCTGGGTCCCCTAGTAGAATGTCCTGGGCAGGGATTTTATCCCTTTTGTTCACTTTACTCTGGGCCCACGATGGTGCCAGGCACACAGGAGACACTCAAAGAATAGTAATAGTAACTATTTATAAAGCATTTTCCAAGGCAAGATTTTAAGCTCGGGCCGTGCATCACCGCACTTAGTGATATAGCTCACCGCATGACAACCCTAGGAGGAAGGTACGGTTATGACTATCCCCACTTCAGGGAAGGGGAAGTAAGGCCCAGAGAAGTTAGGTCATTTGCTTAAGGGCACTCAGAAGAGCTCGGGTCTGAACCCCAAGAGCCTGGCTCCAGAGGCCAGACTATTGTTTATTAACTGAGTGAGGAAATGAACCACCAGAGCCCCTACCCGACTCCCAGCGCCCCCTCCCGCCAGGCCCGCACACAGGCCAGACATGCAGATAGAGAGGCAGAGCCAGTGAAAGCAGAGGGGGGAGGGGACTTACTGATCTTGGATCCCTGGGGCAGAGAGGCGCCCGAAACACAGCGGTTAGAGTTCTGCCGTTTAGAGGGATCGAGGGTAACCCTGCAGCGTGAGGAGGGAGGCGAAGGGTGACGGAGGAAGAGGAGGAGACGTGGGGATACAGAGGCAGAGTAGAGCAGAAGACAGGTTAGGCCCCATCAGCCCCCCTACCCCGCTCCCCAGACCCCACATCCCGTGGGGCTCACCTTCGGGTCAGTTTGGAGGTCAGCTTGGTGAAGAGGTTGGTGGTGGGGCGGGGCCGCCCAGTGGGCAGGGGTGCGGCCTCATGGGCCAGTGTGGGAGAGGCGGGGGGCCCATTCTGCACGCCCCCACCTGCCCCGCCCCCTGCCCGCCTGTCCCGGACCTGGCCACCGTGGAACGTGCTGCGGACGGTGGAGCCGCGTGCCAGGCGGCTCCGCTCCCCTGATGGGGGAGCCAGGCTGTGACTGGAGGGGGAGGCGGGGGGCACCCGTGGGGTCCCCGAGCTGTGGGCAGAGAGGTACAAGTCAGGGTGGGGCCTTGAGGCAGGCCAAGTCCCCAGCCCCCTGCTTCTCCACTCGTCATTCCTGAGATCAGAAACCTCTAGCAACCTGGAGCTCAGAGACAGGGCTGCTGTGTACACTGTGCAGGCTGTGCGCTGTGCAACCCTAGTATTGTCTTACCACCTCGTCTCAACTCCTAAGTCATCCCTCCTTCAAACCATCCTTTCTTTAAACTCTGCCCCCTCCCCTCTGTCCCCTATCCCAATTCTCCTCTCTCCAAACTCGGCAATTGAATAGATTCAGATACACGTTTGGATGAATCCCTCGCCATTTGCCATCCAAACCTCAGGAACCAAACCAACTGTGCAAACACTTTGCTATTATTCAATCGCGGGAAAGGAATAGATGTGAACATCAAGGGGACCTACATTCATTATGAAAACGTTTCAACAGGTGAAAAGAAAGAGGAAGGCACCCTCTCCCTAACTCTCTCAAGATGCTGTGTGGGCAGAGGTGGATCCACTATCCCAGGGCCCTCCTCCAGGCCCTCTGAGGCTCCCAGTCCTGACAGCAGGAGCCAGACCTCCAGTTTCTATCCTAGGGAGCCGGGACGAGCCTGGATCTCAAAGAGGGAGCCCTGATTGGCAGATACCACTACCTCTCTCCCAGAATCCATACACCTTGTTTTACTCTTAGTGACCAAACCCCTTAGAGTATGAACATTGCACATGGCTGCCCAGCCAGATACTACATTTCCCAGCCTCCCTTGCAGCTCGGGGTGGTCATGTGACCATGCTCTGGCCAACAGAATATAAACAGAAGTGCTTTGTACCATTTCTGGGTCATGCCTCTAAAAAGAAAGCAGTTTGCACTCCACTTTCTTTCCACCCTACTTGCTGGTTGCGAAACAGTGGTAACTGGTGCAGTGGCCTCAGGTCCAGAGCTGCAGCCTCGTGTTGAGATTGGTCCTGAATCCTTGGAGGACACCGCCTCCTACCTCTGGATGGTTGCATCACAGAGGACTAAACCTCTGTCTCATCCACTGCACTCTGGGGTCTTTTCATTCCTGAATCTATAATCTAACTATACACTATCTCTCGGCCAGAACTGGGAGGCCATATGTTATAGTGATTACAAGTACAGATTCTGGAGTCAGTCTGGAATCTTTGCTCCTTGACTTACCAGCTGTGTGGCCTTGGACAAGTTACTTAAGCTATCTATGCCTCATTTCCTCAGCTGTAAAATGGAGATACCAGGATCGACTTCATAGAATTGTTAGGGGCATTCAACTAGCTAATGTACAGAGGCCTGGCACATGGTTACTGCTTGAAACATGTTGGCTGTTCTTATTTTTATTTAACAACCACAAAGAAGCTCGTACTCATCAAATGCCTTCTGTGTCTCAGACCCTGTGCCAGGTACAAGGACACACCTGATCTCCACTGGCTCCCTCTAATAGGGTCTGGAGGCAGAGAACATCAGCCCCATCTTACACAGGAGGAAATGGAGGCTCAGACACCTGCCGAAGAGCTAAGAGGCAAGATTCAAACTCAGAGCTGAGGAGCCACAGAATCACTGCCCTCAACCACTCCATTACCTTGCCCCCCCAAAGAGTAACACCTGCATCTGTTTATCAGGTGCTTCCCAGAGGGCACCTCGGCGTCATGCCTGCCAGTCCTGGTGGGCGGCAGTGTCATTATCCTGAAGCCTGCCCCACTCCCAGACTTGAACTCTGATGTGAACCAATTCATTCCCTTTTTATGCTCCAGCCAGTCTGTGCTGGTTTCCCTCACATGCCAGCTGAAAGAGACCGAACAGACTCAGGCAAAGAAGTTTGAAACCCAGCCAACCAGAGGATGTTGAAGCTGTGACAATCTGGGGCTTCTCTCCAGCTCTAAAAATGGATCATTCAAAAAAAAAAAAAAAGAATCAACTCAGGTTCCCAAGGCTCGTAGGCAGAGAATGGGGCAGACTGCTTTCCTGGTGCTGATGACTAATTAATTAAGGGTGGAGGATTTTCAGGGGAGTCTGGGAGAGGGAGGACATGGGTAGATTCTGCCAAGGGAAGGGCAGACACAGACTCCCCAGCCCCCATGGCACCCCCTCCCCGCATCTATCATCTGAGATCAAGGGGGCCCTGCTCACCTACACCCCACTGCCCCCTCCCTGTTGCTGCCCTCCCTCCATACCTGTTTTCTTTGCCATTTGGCAACAGGGATGGGCGCTCAGCTCCCGGGCGTTCTGTGCAAACGTAGGTGTTTCTGCGGGTCATCATGCTGGGGGGGAGGTTGTTCTGCAGGAGACAAGGCCGGGAGGAGAGTGAGGGAGCAAAGGGACACCCCTTAATCCCCCTTTACCCTCTATGGCCTCCCTCATTAGGAACGAGGCAGGGAGGACTTCCCTGGCAGTCCAGTGGTTAAGACTCCGTGCTCCCAATGCAGGGGGCCGGGTTCGATCCCTGGTCGGGGAACTAAGATTGCGCATGCTGCAAGGCGCAGCCCAAAAATAATAATAATAAAGAAATAAATAAAAATAAAAGGAATGAGGCAGGGGCCTGTGTGTGAACTGAAAGTGAGTAGGTGGTTTATTGTATTTTGGCTAAAGACATGAAGGGTTAGTGGGCCATCCCAGCCATGTAGGCTGAGAGTCATGGAAGGCCTTGGAGCTGGGAGGAGAGAAGGTCAGGGAAGGTTCCCAGGGGGCAGCCTCGCCCCCCTCTCCTCTCCCAGCTCTCCCCCACCTCTAGCCACGTTAAACTTTGAAAAACATACTTATTCATGCCGTGCTGTCTCTCCTCATAAAGGCCTTTGCACGTACTGTCTTATCTGCTTGGTTATTCCTCCTGTCTTTCCCTCTGACTCACTCTTAGGTATCTTTCAGGTGTCAGTTCATCATATATCCGTGCCCTGGCCCCAGGCTGAGTCAGCTGCACTCCCTGCTACAGCCTTGATCACTCTGATTGACCACATCTGTGGTCCCCAGCCCCTACTGCACCGAGCTCTCCGAGGACAGGAATGGCATATCAGGATTCTGTTGCCTCACAAAATGTGTTGGAAAGCGATCCCTCTTTCTCCCCTCTGGAAGTCTGCCTAAGTTGGGTATTATTCCTTCTTTCAGTGTGTGGAAGACTTCCACCAGCTTAAAGCCATCTGGGTCTGGAGTTTTCTTTATGGGAAGATGTTGAGACTGTTCAGGTTTTCTATTTCTTCTCGTGTCAGTTTTGGTTAACTGTGTTTTTAAAGACATTTGTCCGTTTTGTCTAAGTTGTCAAATTTATTGGCATAGAGTAGTTCCTAATGCCATCTTACTACCTTTTTATGTTAGAACAAAGTTCCCTTTTTCACTTCTGATAGTGGTAATTTTGTGTTTGCTGTATTTTTTCTTTTAGTTTTTTTAATTGAAGTATAGTTGATTTACAATGTCACGTACTGTCTTTTTTATTAATTAGTCTTGCTAGGGGTCCATTGATTTTATTAATCGTTTCAAAGAATCAGACTTTGGCTTGTTGATTTTCTCTAGGGTACATCTGTTTTCTCCTTTATTGATTTCTTTTCTTCTCTTTATTATTTTCTTCCTTCTACTGCTTTTCTGGGTGCGCAGGGTCGGGGGGTAATTTGCTGTTCCTCTTCTACTTTCTTAAAGTGTGGGTTTATTTCAACAATTACAACAGTTCTCATTCACTGAGTGCTTACTGAGCCAGACACTGTGTGAAGACTGTACAAGATCCTCCCAACAACCCACGTTTTTGATGAGCTCATTTTCACAGGGTGGAGCAGTGAAGCTCAGAGAGGGGAAGTTACTTGCTCAAGGTCACACAGCTCATCAATGTAATTCAAACTCTGATCTATGTAGCTTCAGCGTCCTGACCACCTTCCTGTAACTTGTCTCCATCCTTGTCTCTGATGAGGAGGATATTTCGGTTCCCTTAGCTTGTATTATGTTATACTAAGGAGCTGTAGAAGCAACAAAGCTGAACGCTACATTCCCCAGAAACTCCTCTGCAGCCCAGGTTCTGGATATGAATGGGTTCTGCCAATCTTTGCACTCATGATCTGCAAGGTGGAAAAGGGGTGGCAGCCACTTTCTTGCCCCCTTTGACTTGGGCTCACACAGGCAAATCCATGAGATGAGGGTCTTTGCTTCAGCAGGGCACCAGTGCCGGTTCTCCAGACTTCTGGGCAGCAGAGGCTCTTCTTCTGGAGGATGAAGTTTCTGAGTCTTGCATTGCAGCCATGACTGTATGTTCTTGAATTCAACGGAGCTAGAGGTGGCCTCAGAGGCGGCAGCTCCCTTGGTGGGTCAATTCTGCTGTGGCAATATGTCATTCTTGTAGGTCTTGTCTATTGCCTGCCCCTCCAGCCCTTCCCACAATTGTGTAAGCACCACACCTAATTCCCCGTATTAATTCCTTCCCGTCGAACTTCTTTCTGACACTGAATCCTAATTTATACACTAGAATCAAGTACAAGCTTAGGCAGAGAGAGCACTCAATAAATGTCTGTTGAGTGAACGACTGAACGGATAAAACAAAGAGTCCCATGTGGTGGTCTGGGGAACAGGATGGGAAACGGCAGAGTCTGAAAAATGTGACCCAGGTGGCATCGATAGGCTGGGCCACAGGTGGTGGCACCCCTGGTCCCATCCCCCAGCCCCTCCACTCACAGGGGTGCTCGTACTGTCCTTCCGCCGCTCTGGGATCTCTGCCTTGTTGGGGTTGTGGGCGCTGCTGACCATGGGGCTGGAGGGGGGCAGCCCTCGGCTCCCGCTCCCCGCGGCACTGCAGCTCGCCTTCCGGCCTGGCAGGCGCTCCTCCTTCAGCTCCGCCTCCCCTGTGCTGGTTGGGCTGCGCTTGGGGTGCAGGGGTGCAGGGGATGGGCCACCTGGTAGAGGGAGGGGACAGTTTAGGGTTGGCGTCACCTGGAAAAGCCAAAACATACTCCAGATGATCCTTAGAACCTTAGAATTCCTCACATAGGCTACAACCTTTGCATGGGCCATTCTGATAATACCTAAGTGACAACATATATACTGACCCAGAAGCTCCACATAAATGACATGACACACATACAGGTTATTCACTGCATCCTTCTTCTTTTTTTTTTCAGGCCAAAAGACTGGGAACAGGCTAAATGCCCCTTAATATGGGGATAACTAAGTAAGTCAAGATATTGTCACACAATGGAATACTATGCAACTATAAAAAATGTTCCAATACAGAAAGATCTTCAAGATAGATTGTGAGGTAGAAAAGGCAAGGCAAGGTATGAGGTCTACAGTGGGCTATCATGTGTATAAAAAGGGGGAAAAGGGCTTCCCTGGTGGCGCAGTGGTTGAGTGTCCGCCTGCCGATGCAGGGGACGCGGGTTCGTGCCCTGGTCTGGGAAGATCCCACATGCCGCGGAGCGGCTGGGCCCATGAGCCACGGCCGCTGAGCCTGCACGTCCGGAGCCTGTGCTCCGAAAGGGGAGAGGCCGAAAAAGTGAGAGGCCTGCGAACCAAAAAAAAAAAAAAAAAAAAAAAAGGGGGGAGAAGTGTTTAACTATATCTATTTATCTATACTTGTTTATAAATGAATGTTGCCCAAAGGCTATTGTTTCTATTAAAAGGGGGGAATATATCTTTATAGTATATTAATATATTAATACTGTATTTATCCATCTTTATGCAGTTAAAAATTTTTCTCTTTCTCCTTCTTTTCACATCTTTCTCTTTATATATTTATATATGAATGAAACTTCTCTGAAAGAATTGATATAAAACCGGTAATGGTGGCTGCGAGATACGTGTAGGACAAAGACTTTTTTACCATCTACCCTTCCTGCGCTATCAAGTTTTGAAGGATGTGAGTGTAACAGTTTCAAAAACAAACCAAAACAAATTCTGTCCTTTAGAACATCTTGGGAATTTACAGTTGTAGAACCCGGGGGTTAAACTTGTTCTAGAACTTCAGAGAGTCAGAACTTCTGCATGTTAAATCCTCAGGGAACTTAATGCGCAAAAGTCCCAGAACCATAACAAGCTCTACAACGATGGACACAGGACACTCATAAACCATCTTTTATCCTGAGAACCCCAGAACCCAGAAGGTCTCCATGTGGGTTATTTTTAAAGGTTACCATGTTCTAACCGTAGCATGTTGGAGGCACAAGCTTCTTAGGGACTCTCTGGGCCAATCTCGCTATTATAGGTGGGGAAAAGGAGATCCAGGGGAGGGGAACGGCTTGACCAACCAGAACAAAGCAGGTTCTGCTCAGGACTGATGCTAAGCTTCCCTGACTCCCCTCTCCCTGTACTAGTGCCCGTCCCAGAGTAAAGAATTTCACCCCTAGAGAGAAGTAGGGCTGCAAAAATAACGGAAAGTTGGAAATCACCTTGGCAGTTCCTGAACTGTTAAACGTAGAGTTACCATATGACTCAGCAATTCCACTCCTAGGTACTTGCCCAAGAGAAATGAAATTATACATCTACACAAAAACTTGTACATGAATGTACACAGCAATGCTATTCATAGTAACCAGAGGTGGAAACAACCCAAATGACCCTCAGCTGATGAATGGATAAACAAAATATGGTATATCCACGCAATGGAATATTATTCGGCCATAAAAAAATGAAGCACTGATACTGCTACGATACAGATGAACCTTGAAAACATGATGCTAAGTGAAAGAATCCAGTCACAAAAGGTCACATACTGTATGATTCCATTTATATGAAATGTCCAGACTAGGAAAATCTACAGAGATAGTAAATAGATTAGTAGTTGTCAGAGGCTGGAGGTTGGGCTGGATGGGAGATTTGAAATAGATGAATAAGGGTTATGGAGTTTCTTTATGGGGTACTGACAATGTTCTAAAGTTGACTGTGGTGAAGGATACACAAATCTGTGACTATACTAACGCCACTGATCTGCACACTTTCAATGTATGTGAACTATATCTCAATAAAGCTGTTGAAAAATAGTGGGGATGATTAACATTTGATGAGGGTATAGGCAAGAGACCTCTTGGAAGTTCCCATGTCTCATTTGTGGTGGTAGTGGCGGTGGGTCTGTTGTCTGCAGGGGATGAGATATATGTTAGTTGCAGAATGTGGGATGCAATCAGGTGTCTGCCCACTCCCTTCCCACTAGTACGTAAGGAGGAGAGGCCAGAGGGCAGGCTCTCAGCAGCCATTTTGTACAATGTGTCATCCTGTGTCCTAGTCAAGTGGATTGATCCCAACTGGACCTGATATCAAGTGGACCAAAGAGATTCCAGCTATTATTTGAGCTGGCCTCTAAAACCGAGTTGTAAGGAGTTAAGAGACTGGGAAAAAGATAAGGCAGGATATGTAAGAAAGAAAGGAAAAAACAGACGAGCAGAGAAGAAGCAAGACACAGAGTGTCTGCTCTGGGTCTGGCTGCTTTTCCAGTTTCTAACCCCTTACTGAGCCTGACTGCCTCCAAATTTCACGCAGTTTCCCTGCCCCTTTATAAGGCACTCCTCCCTTCGCTGCAGGTGGCGCGAGCAGGTTTCTGCCGCTTGCCAGCCAGAGAGCCCTGACGTAAGGTGGG
The DNA here is from genome assembly GCF_003676395.1 of Aethalodelphis obliquidens. Lineage (NCBI taxonomy): Eukaryota > Metazoa > Chordata > Mammalia > Artiodactyla > Delphinidae > Aethalodelphis > Aethalodelphis obliquidens. The sequence continues at coordinate 11,438,510 of NW_020837987.1, read as the reverse complement.
TCCGAGGCCCTGGGACCAGGGAGGGCGCGTGGGGGTGTGGGGCTGTCACTCACAGAAGTCGCTGTGCCTGCGCTGGCGGTGGTAGGTGGACGAGGAGCTCCGCTGCCCTTTGCTGTGGCTGGTGCCTTTGCTGGAGCTTGTTCCATTGGTGGTGTCGCTGGGCGCCCGCACCCGTGCCAGGGCCAGCCCCGGGGTGCCCCGGTCCCCACCCTCCTGCAGGAAGATGACAGATGAGGAACCTCAGCCCCTGTCCCCTCTGCCCCAGAAGTCCCCCCACCCTGGGCATCGCGCATCCCAAACGTCCCTGACGCCTTCTGACCTCAGTCTTCCTGCCCAGCAGGAGGTAGGTGGCGGTCACTTCGTTGTACTTCTGGCTGGTCAAGGCCTCTTTGATTTCTTCCCGCGTGTAGCCCATACCCACCATCACCTCTGGGAGAGGGGGATGGAGAGGCGGTTCAGTCTCCCCAGATCCTTCCCTTCCACTCGTTTCTGCATCACATAATGCCTGCGCTTTGGCTTGTCCAGTATCCATTCCTCCTTCTGCCAGCAGCACCCTGATTTTCCTTGGAAGAACATTTCTTCCCAGCTCAGATCACCTGGCTGACTCCTGCCTGCTGCAAGCCCCAAGGGCAGGCATATAACTCAGGTCTGGACCATCAGAGTGTCCCATCCCCAAGGCCATACTGATTGGTTCAGGTTGGGCAGATGACCCAGGTATGGCCAATCAGAATGCTCCATACCCAGAGCCACAGTGATTGGTTAGGGTGGACATATGACCCAGTTCTGGCCAATAAAAGTGTTCCATCCCCAAGGTCAAATTGACTGGTTCAGGGGTAGTCAATGGGCACCACCCTAGGGCTTCTATTGGAACATGAGGAAAGTGGCTTCTCTTCCTGGTGGGGTGTCCAGGCCACTAGGATATGCTGCTGTCAGCTTGCTCCTGGCGGGGAGAGCTGCCCGGGAAAGAAGCCACCACTGAGAAGATCCCTAACAACTGTCTCTGAGCACCTGGATCCAGCTGTGCCTGAAGGCTGATATACCCTGGCCTTTTCAGTTATGTGAATGAATAACACCACTATTAGATTAAAACACATGAAATTGCTGGTATTAACAATTTTTGAGCTATTACAATGGCAATTTCACATGGTTCAACCTATTACTATTATCTGGTTTAAGCCAGAATGGCTTGGGTTTTCTGTTACTTGCAACCAGGAAGTCCTGATTAATACAGTCAGATCTGATGGTGGCCTTGGTTTCCTCAGCTGTAGAATGAAGGTTACTGGATGGTTCCTAAGGGGCTCTTCCAGGGCTAATGCTTTTGGGGTCAAATGTTCGAGGGCTCCAGGCTGAAGGGATTGGGACCAAATGGGTGGAGGGTGAGGCACGTGCCAAGGTGGGAGTTTTTCTCAAACATGCAGATTACTGATGGCTTTGACCAAACTCTTCTGGAAGTGACTGTGATTTCCTGTGTCTTAATAGTCAAAGCTAACACAAAAGCACTTATTACATGCCTGATATAAGTGCTTTATATAATTTCATTCATTGAATATTCATAACAAACTTATGAGATAAGCCCTCTGATTATCCCGTTTTATAGATGAAGAAACAGAAGCACAGAGAGGGGAAGCCACTGGCCCTGGGTCACACAGCTAGAAAGTAGCAGCACAGGGACTGGAGCCCAGACTTCTCTGCTCTCCCCAATTGCCTTGCAAACTTCTGTGATGCACTAACCAAAGGGGTAGGTGCTGGGAAGCTCCTACCCCTGGCTCTGGGGCCTATGGCTCTGCTCTCCCTGACCCTCACCGATTCGCTTGGTGTCCCCGAAGTCCTCCTCGGGCTCTGTGTATGGCTTCAACTCCTCACCCTCATAGCCGATGTTGATCCATTTGTCTTTCATGATTTGCTACAGGAATCGGGAGCAGGACAGGGAAGGGGAAAGAGAGATGTCAGAAGGAACTGGGAAAAATATAGCTTCCCACCTCCCACGCAGGCCCCTGAATGGGGTTCCTGCCCTGCCCCGCCCCCACCTCCAAGGCCTAGCACCCCAGAATCAAGAGCTTCCTGAGAGCTAGCACCTCCTCGCCCTATCCCTCACCCACCCAGCTGAAGCCTCCTGAAGCCACCCTTCCTCCTCCGCATCATCTGGGTCCCTGGCACCCTGTGATCATTCTAGGAGCTCATTAGCTAATTACTGGCATGTCGGGGAGTGGGCGAGGCTGTTTGGGGGGCGGTGTCAGGACGGGCCTGGGAGCCTTTTCCTGGGCTGCCTGTCTCCCCTCACCTTCCAGCAGCGGGTCGGGCACGGGAGAGGGAGGAATAGTGTCAGTCAAGGAGGCTTCAGTGGGAGGGGTGTGGGGTGGAGGCTTAGCTTACCTCGAGAGTACAGCGTTTCGCTGGGTTCAGCACCAAAAATCTCCGCAGGATGCTCTCACAGTCTGTTGACATGTAGAAAGGGACCCGGTACTTCCCTCTGAGGACTCGCTCTCGCAGCTCCTGGGGGGATGGGGTTACTGGGGGAGGGGTCCGCCTCGTTTTCATTACACACACACACACACACACACACACACACACACACATCTTTCTCCCAATCCCCCGACAAAAGTGATAGGAGCTCCAAGTCCCAGCCCTGATGCAGTGGGAAAAACCCCACCACTTTTCCCGACCTCAGTTCCAATCTGTAAAACGGGAACGTTGTCATAGATGCAGCAGTTTTCAAAAAAGTTTTTTTAAAAAGTGATATAACTTTTCACTCTGAGTTAATCTTACAGAGAGGGTGAGTTCTATAAGCCAGATAAGAGGGGAGGTGGGTCGGTGAGTCAGCCTCTGGGGCCTTAGTTTCCGTGTCTGTCAACAGGGATCACAGCACTCACTCCCCAGGCCAGGGTAGGAGTGAGCCCGTAGGAGTAAATGCCTAGCACGAGTCATGTCCAGAGCAAGTACCGTACCTCATGGATTGTGGGATCTTAGTTCCAGCACCAGGGATCGAACCTGGACCCTCAGCAGTGAAAGCGTGGAGTCCTAACCACTGGACCGCCAGGGATTCCGCAAGTGTTTTTTTTTAATTAATTAATTAATTAAGTTTTGGCTGCATTGGGTCTTCGTTGCTGCGGGCGGGCTTTCTCTGGTTGCGGCGAGTGGGGGCTACTCTTCGTTGCAGTGCATGGGCTTCTCATTGCGGTGGCCTCTGTTGCAGAGCACGGGCTCTAGGCGTGCGGGCCTCAGCAGTTGTGGCACGTGGGCTCAGCAGTTGTGGCTCACAGGCTCTAGAGCGCAGGCTCAGTAGTTGCGGTACACGGGCTTAGTTGCTCTGTGGCATGTGGGATCCTCCCGGACCAGGGCACGAACCCGCGTCCCCTGCATTGGCAGGCGGAGTCCCAAGCACTGCGCCACCAGGGAAGTACCCGCAAGTGCTTTTTTAATACTAGGTTTACAAAAGGGGAGGAGAGAGGGGCATCTTGCCCCCCATCCCCCATGGCTTTCCAAAAAGCTGTGAGGCCCTGGCAGTTTCAAAGAATGAGCACTGATTTATATGCTGACTTTTTTTTCTTTAAGGGCCTTTTAGGAGGGCCCTGCCAAGGTTATGAAAGAAAAAAGAAGTTCCACGCTCCACGGCATGGCAGTAGGGAGAGCCCCTTCCATCCTGAATAAAGAACGGAGGTAGACAGAAAATGGACGGTAGGGTGAATGGGGGAAGGGGCCTCTTGGGGTGGAGCCCTCTGCCGGGGCCTGGGCTGGGAGCTCCCTCCGGGGCCTTCTCCTAAAAGGGCTGGATGAGGCCTGTGCCTGGGGAGCCTGCAGATCATCACAGCCTGAAGGGTCGTGAATATTTCATAGTAATGAGGATCGCTTTCAGAGCACTCACCCGGCGCTGGGCAGCGTTCTCAGCGCTTTACACATATGACATCTGTGTTCACAAGGATGCTGGGAAGCAGGGTTAGGACGCCCCGTTTTCCAGACAAGGAAACTGAGGCCCAGAGAGGTTAAGTCACTTGCTCTGGGACTGTGCAGCCAGGAAGTGGCAGGGCCAGGGTTCAAAGCCAGGCAGTCAAGGCCCGGAGCCTGTGCTGCTGTGTAACCACCACTCCACGCCGCCTCTGTCACGTGATGGTGAGAAGTAGCCATCAGGCCAGGGACACCACCACCAGGGCAGCTCCCGAGCGTGACACCCTGGGCAGATGCCAGGTCCCCGTGAAGGGCTTCACACACCCAGTCTGGCTGTAACTGTCCCCATCTTACAGGTGGGGAAACGGAGGTTCAGAAAGGGACTTGTTCAATGTCACTCAGCAAGGAAATGACAGAGCAGGGATCTGCCCCCAGCTGCATGTCTCCTTCACCCAGCAAGGCTTGGGGTGCCTGGTGGGGAAACTGGGACAACAGGAGGTGACAAGGGCCTGGGGCAGGTGAGAGGCAGGTCTGGCCCTTTGGGAAGTTCTCTTGGCTTCATGCGTGGGGCTCAGAAAGATGATTCTGTGATCTCAGCAAGTCCTCGAGTCGCTGCTGTGAGGTTGGTACCCCAGGGTCCTCACTGAACAGAGGTGGAGACGGCCTCGGCGGAGTTGGCTGCTTCGCCGATGCCACTGTGACGAAGGGGTCCCCGTCCTCATCACTCAGGGTTCTGCTGGCCTGTCCTCGGCAATGACCTCCCTGATCCCCTGACAGCTCCTCACGGCCACATCAAGCAGCCTGAGCACTCCCGCTGAGGAATTCCCACCCGAAATGCACCACCTGGATCCAAGCGTGAGGACACACTGTGCAGCCCGGACTGAGGGAGGTTCTTTCCGCAAGATGACTGGCCTGAACTCATCACTGCCGTGCCATGGAAGACAAAGAACGGTGGAGGGACTGTTCCAGATGAAAGGAGACTAGAGACAGGACAACAGAACGCCATGAGGGCGCCTGAGCGGATGCTGGAGCAGAAGACACGGTGGCCAAGGATATTCTCAGGATGACTGATGCAACCCGCGCGTGGGCCGTGGGTTAGAGGCCGGGAACACAACAGCGCTGGATTTCCCGAGCGTGATCGTGGATGGGGAAAGGCCGCATCTCATGAGATCCCTATTGTATGCGGCCTTTAGGGATGAAGGCGCATTGTGTCTGCAACTGATTCCCATGTGTTCCATCAGTAACGGTGATGACAGCGGTACCACGAGCATATATAGACACTCATGTGGCACACGTGGCCGCAGGCAACCGGAGCATCTCCTGAAAGGTACACACCTGTCCCCGGTTCTAGGCTGACAACTTCTCTGTTGACTGGCAATGTTTCAGAATAAAAAGTTCAAAGGGAAAAAAAAAAATCTGCCCCAACACTGCAACTCAGCCCACGCTTCCCACCCCTCCCACAGGCCGGGCCAGCATCTAGCGTGCTATATATTTTGCTTATTATTTTATTTTCCGCCTGGCTCTGCTGCAAGAACGTCGGTCCGCGAGAGCAGCGTTTTCTGTTTGTTTAAGTGCACCATTCAACGGCTTTCAGTATATTCACCGAGTTGTTGCAACCATCACCAGAATCCCTTTTAGAACGTGGTCATCGACCCCCAGGAGAAACTCTGTAGCCCAACCCCCCTCCTCCCTAGTCTCAGGCAACCACCGATCTGCCTTCTGTCTCTACGGGTTTGCCTATTCCGGACATTTCATAGAAGGGGAACCCACAGCGGGTGGTCTTTTGTGACCTAGCGTGTTTTCAAGGATTGCCTGGGAAGCGGCATGTATGAAGGCAGGGGTTTCTGTCTCTTTTGTTCACCCTGTGTCAGCAAAACTTAAAACAGAGCCTGACCCGTGGACGGTAAGCAGTAACTATGTACTGAGTGAATGAGTGAGTGAGCGGGATTTGAACCCAAGTCCGCTGGCGGCCAAGCCCACACCCTGAACCCCGACACAGCCTGGTCCACTTGGGCTGGCCGTGAGGCTGTGGGGACCTGGGTCCTACCTGACCCCCATCATGCCCTGTGACCTCGGCCCCACCCCTCCAGCCCTCTGCAGAAGAGGTGTTTAGGGGCCCGACCGTGAGGGCCAGAGAGACCCTCCCCGGGGGAGTCACAGCCCCCGTGCCAGCCCCGCCCAGCACCTTGAGGTTGTGCCCGTCGAAGGGCAGGGAGCCGCTGACGAGGGTGTACAGGATGACGCCGAGGCTCCAGATGTCCACCTCCGGCCCGTCGTACTTCTTGCCCTGGAACAGCTCCGGGGCGGCGTACGGGGGGCTCCCGCAGAACGTGTCCAGCTTCGAGCCCAGCGTGAACTCATTGCTGAAGCCGAAGTCGGCGATCTTGATGTTAGCCTCGGCGTCCAGCAAGAGGTTCTCGGCCTGCGAGGCAAGGAGAGGGCAGACGGTGGACGTGTGCGGCGCCAGAGCCAGCTGACCTGGTCTGACTGTGGCCCTGTCCCTTATTCTCTGTGTGACCTTGGGCAGTGACTTTACCTCTCTGGGCCTAGTTTCCTCATCCATAAGATGGGGATAAACATAGTCCCCACCTCACAGGGACGTTTCAGAATTAAGTGAATTATTCCGCGAAAAGTCCTCGAACGATTATTTCATGCCGAGTAAGTGCTATATAACGTTAGCTCTATTATCCTGTGTGGTCTGCAGAGCTGGACGTCCTCAGGCAACCTCCTGCCCTTCACAGAGCCTCAGTTCACCCAGCAGAAAAAAAATGAGGACGGATCGCTCAAGACTTACAAAAATGAAAACAATCATTTTACATAATATTTATTGTGCACCTACTGTGCGCCGGGCTTTTAGACTATCATTTTTAAGAGTGGCTACATACAGTGGGGTTAAAGTACAGATTCCGGAAGAATCCTAGCTTCAAATCCCAGCTCCAGCACTCACTCCCTGTGTGACTTTGGGTGGATTACCGGCTCTCTCTGTGCCTCAGTTTCCGATGTGTAAACTGAAGGGTCATCGTAGCACCTGCCTCACGGGCGGATGCAGGGTTAACTGGAAAGTGCTTACCACGTGGGACAGAGTCAGCACTCAGGAAATACTTTGTACGGTTATAAGGTTTTGTCTATTTTTGGCAGCACGTGTTTGTTATTTGCCATTTCATGGGGGAGGGAACTGAGGCTCAGGGAGGCCGCCTCATGCCCACAGCATGAAAGTGGCAGAGCTGGAATCCGAAAGAGGCCTGCCATCTCCACAGCCCGAGCGTGGAAGGAGCCTCCGGCATCCCGCCTCTTCCAGCTTGCTGTTGACTACAAACTGATGCATGAAGCCACCCTTCAGACTGCTGACCATGCCTCGCCCCTCCCAACCACTGCCCTTCCCTAGCCCAGCATCTCTGGCTTCCTCCGGGTCTCCCTACTTCCTGGTGTATTTCAGTACCACCCTTCCCCACCTCTGGCCCAGCGAAGGGAGAGAACCCACACAGACACACACTTCAGAAGGATCTTCCCCAAACCTCAATCTACTGGCATCTCTGTCTTGCTCAGTGGTGACACTCCCCCTCGTGGCATTTGAGGCTCCGCAGTTCAGTCCCAACCTCACTTCTGGGCTGGTCCCTGTGGTTGGTCCCCTGAAGACTGTATCCCCAAATCCCCTTTCAGCCACTTCCAGGACCTTCCACCAGGGAGCGTGCCTCCTCCAGGTTGTTCACCATGGATCCCCCCCCCCCCATCCCCGCCCCCACCGCCGCTGCAGGACAAACTCCCAAGCCTCCAAGGTGCCTCCTCAGGGGGCTGTGTGGGGACATCAGGGCAGTACAGAGAGAGGGAGTGCTTCAAAACGTCTACAGCAAAAAAAAAAAAAAACGTCTACAGCAATTTGACAGTGGAATTATATGATTTTCGAATCTATTAATGATCATCTTAAAAATCGGGCTTGTATTTTGCACGTCTTTCTCTTCCTTTCATTTTTATTATACTTTACCAAAGTACCTGTCCACAGTGGACTGGGCATTGCAAATACTCAAACAAACCTGGTCCTTTGCTACAGAAACCTTGAGAAGCACTTCCTTAAGTACTTAGACCAGGGCCTGGGACACAGTAGATGCTCAAGAAATCACGGTGAAGACAACAGACAGCTTGATTCGCACCAGACAAACGTTTCTCTCACTGGTCTAGGATGGGAAGTCCTGAGACAGGAGGTTCTCTCTGGGGGGGGGCTGTGGAGCAGGGGCCCTGGGACAAGGAGCTGCCCCTGCTCAGCTCGGCCAGGCGGTGGGGGCAGGGCAGGGGAGGCCCTGCTAAGTCCCTTCCCCGAGGGGCACTAGCCCTCCCAAAGGTCCTTCTCAAGTTCGAAGATGCCTGTGATTCTAAGACCCTGGAGGCTGTGTGACTCTGGGGCTCTAAGATCTCAATTCTTGAAGTTTCCTGAATATTCTGCAGTCTCCCGGAGGCTCGGGGAGTGACTAAGTCTTTATTGCATTCCAGTGACCTTGTCCGGGAGGCATGTAACAGTCTGAGGCTGTTCCGGGGACACTTTGTTTCTTTTCCCTTTGTTCACTCCTCCTGTCCCCATCCCCCACCTGCTCCCCCATCAGCTGGCCTTGTTTTTGCCACAAAAGCTTGGGAAAAAGTCAAGGGGCTCTGGATGCTGAGGGAGGAGCACGAAGACAAAAGGAAGGAGAACATGGTGGAGGGTACAGGGCACCCCAGGGGATGGGGGGGCGGTGCTGGGGACAAGCAGGGGTCTGTGGGCTGAGCTGGGAGGCTCACCTTCAGGTCCCTGTGTACAATGTTTTTCTGGTGACAGTAGTGCACAGCCGATACAATCTGGACGGGAGGGGAGAGGAGAGGAGGGGAGGTCAGTTACTTATGGCTCCCAAACCCCTCGGCCTCCCTCAGAGACCCCATGAACCCGCCCCTCAACTGAGCTCTGGACGCCGGGCCTCCCCAAGCACAGGCTGTGATGCTGGTGCCCCTCCCCACCCCCCAATTCGGCCACAGCAGGAAGTGATGTGGGACCTGCACAGACACACACCTCCACCCGGACACCCGGACATCCTGGTACCCAGACACGGGGACACCCTCCCAGCATGGACATCAGCACCAAGACAACAGGACGGGCCCCTCCTGACGTTCACGTCAAGAAACACGCATGAGAACATCGCACAGCTACAGACAGACACGTGGCCCAACATACCAGGGCTTAAGCCCCGCGCACCCAGTACAGCTGCGTCCAGCAGATGGACAGTCCTGGACCAACACCCTCGCTCAGATCTCCTCACCCACCAAACCCTCACACATGAACGCCCTCTTACCCATCTGGGCACCCTCACTGCCACACATCTGACACCACACGCCCTCTTACCCACAAACTTAAGATACCCACACTTGGGCCCCCCTCACCCATACACCCCAGCTGCCACATGCACTTCTACCCACACAGCTACACACCTATATATCTGGGCACCTACGCTCCCTCACTCACACACCTCAGCACCCTGGCACCTGTGTGCCCTCCTAGGCACACGCTTATATACGGGGCACACCTTCATACCCACACATCTGACACTGGCACACCTTGCCCACCCACCTGGGTACCTGCATCCCTCCACCTAGGTATCCTCACACCTAGGCATCTGCACGCCCACAGCCACCCAGCTCTCCACCTTCACCCCCACCCTGCCTTACGCCATGCCCCCAGGTCCTTGGACAGCCCAGACCCACACCCAGCAATCACACCCTCGTCCCCAGGGACTGGGGCTCCCCTCCCAGCCCCACCCGCAGCTGTGACCCCAACCTGTCGGAACTTGGCTCGAGCTTCCTTCTCCTTCATGCGGCCGTGTGACACGAGGTAGTCAAACACTTCTCCTGCAGGGCAGAGGCCGAGCGGGGGTCAGGGCGGGGCATGGGGGGCACAGAGAGCAGGGCGGGGAGGGGAGGAGCCTCACCAGCACTTGCATATTCCATCACCAGGTACAGCGTCTTCTCTGTCTCGATCACCTCAAAGAGCTTCACTGCAATGGCCGGGGGAGGGGGGCGGGGAGTTACGAGAGAAGAGACCCCTCACCCTCCACCAGCACTTCGTAACTGCGCATGTGCTGAGCATAACACCCCTTACTCAAGAACATTCGATGGCTCCCTACTGATGGCAAGATTTTCCAAACTCCCTGGCCCCACTTTACCACCTTCTCCACTTCCTCACCAGAATGTCAGCTCTATGAGGCCAGGGGTTTCTACCTGTTTTCTTTACCGCTGTGCCCCAGAGTCTGGCACATAAGCGGCCCACTCCATAAGTATTCACTGAGTATATACAAACAAATGGATGAATAAATGCTACGGCCACATTCAGGCCAGGCTAAATCCTGTTTCTTTTGTAAAGACCCCACCGTCTCCACTCTGCCTAATCACAATGACAGTGACAATGCATGCTGCTGACGACAAGAATCAGACCAGCTCCCACAGCTCAGCTCCGAACTAAGTGCTTTGCATGCATGACCTTACCCAATCCTCGCAATGACCTTGAAGTAAGCCCTCTTATCACCCCCCGCTCCAGAGGAGGAAACTGAGGCTCAGAGAGGTTGAGTGACTCACCCAAGGTCACACAGCCAGGGAGCAGGGATACTGCTACGAAAAAACAGGTCTTTCTAATTACTATAACGGCCAGTTCTCTCCTCCCCAACTCTCTTTTCCCAAGTGCCCTGGTTGGTATCCACCGAGCCCACTCCCTTCCCCTCCTCACCGATGTTGGGGTGGTTTAGGCCCTTCATGATACGGACTTCTCGGAACAGCTGGAAGAAAGGAAGAAAGAGAAAGATGAGGGTGGGCCGTTTAGAGGACCCTCTTCCCAACCTTGCCCCTGCCCTGCTCCCTCTCCCTGGGCCTCACCTTCTGCAGGCTGCTGGGGTTCAGCTGGGTTTTATCGATGATCTTGATGGCGACCTAGAGACGGAAGAAAGGGGGGAAAGGTCTAGGTACCACAGGCCCTCGAGCTGGGAAAGGTTCCCCCAACCCAGATCACCCTAGGATATCCTTCCTTTGTCCCTTTTCAGAGACAGCTCTCAACCTGGGCCATTCTTAGTGGAGGTGGGCTCTGAGCCTCATGACCTTTGCACATGCTGTTCTTACCATGTCCAGTGCTACCCTTACTTCTGCAGGGAAATATATCCCCTATACCGCCATGGGGCCTGGGTGGGGCGGCTCCAAGGGCCTGTGTGAGTGTGAGGGTGACTGAGACCTTGAGGGGGCCCCTCTGGGAGGGCATCTCAGACCATTCACCCATCAGCATCTTTGTTTTGAAGGCACAAACTGTGGAACAAGAAATAATAACCAGACCTCACATCTACTGAGCAGTCCCATGGGCCAGGCCCTGGTCTATGCGCTTTACAAATGAGAGCTCTCTTAACCCTCATAACAACCCTATGAGATGATCCTCATTTTACAAATGGGGAAACCGAGACACAGAGCTGTTCAGTCACTTGGCCAAGGTTACTCGGCTGGTAAGTTTGTGGGCTGGGACTTGAACTTATGCAGCCTGACAGTCAACCTCTTAAACACTTAACATCTACAGAAAGCTTTGAAAGAGCTCTGGGGTAGTCATCATGGGGGAAAAATCAGAATGTTACTGAACCCTCTTTGTACTTATCCTGAAGTTTAGTTAAGTTTTTATTTTGAATTTCACACTGGGGTACAGCCCTTCAAGAGCCGTAATCCAGCTTAGGTCTTTAGTCTTCCCAAAGGGTTTTGGGGTCACCCCCCCAATCACCCCAGATCCACTGGATTACAGAACTCTTCCCTCAGGAGGCTCTGTTCCTTTAGAAAACCCTGGAATCACGTTCAAGACCACATGAGAGGAACAATGTGCTCTTTGTGGGGGAAGAGGGTCCCTTAGCTTTCTTCGTACTTTCACAAATGAGTTTTTAATCTTGTCGAGCACTTTTTATGCTAGTATTGAGATGATCATATCGTTTCTGCCCTTGAACTTGTGAATGTGGCGAAGTACACGAATAAATTGTCAATTTGAAAAGAACTGTGCATTCCTCGGATAAACCCAGCTTTGTCACCACACAGCTTTCTTTAATTGATCTGTCAGATTCTTTTTGCTAATATTTTGTTTAAGATTTTTGTACCTATATTCACATGTAAGACGGGCCCACAATTTTATGCCTTATCTGGTTTTGTTGTCACCAAAGAGCACGTAAAATCTGTCTGGTAGTGGAACCTCTTTCTTTAGTCTCTGGAGATATTAGCATAAAAATGAAATGTTTGGTACAATTTGCCCATAAAACCATTGGGGCCTGGTGACTTTTGTATGTATGGCACAGACAGCGTGAGGGCAGGATGAATTGCTCCAGTTACTTTCTCTAAAATTGAAAGAGGTGCAGAGGGGTCATAAACCCACCCACCGTCTTTTATTTCCCATCAAGTGTGAGTTAGATGCGTCCTCTCCCTTTCTGCAATAACGTTGCCATACTCAGTACATATACCCATCCTGGAAGGCGAAGTGGGGAGAGTGAGACTGTGTAGACATGAATAAACCTCTTGTGTTCTCAATCCAGATCACTGGAAGGTTTGGTGGGACCAAAGTCCACCATTAAAACAGGGAGGTGGCCCAGGTTTAGATACAAAAACCATATGACTTCTTAGAAACACTACACATGGCTTGCCTGTGATCTGAGACAGCCCAACAATTTCAGGGATGCCTGAAATCGGCTCCCTTTTCCTACTTGAGTTGTTCTGGGAAAATGTGAGATGTTCTATTGTGAGAGTGAGAGATTTACATGTGGTCACAAAGCAAAGTGAGGGCCAAGCCCGACCTCTCCCTACCTCCCACCAAGGGCCAGGGCTGCAGGATTCTGCCTCGAGCCCCGCCCTCTCCCCTCACTCACCTCCCGGCCGGTAAGGATGTGCCGGGCCAGCTTGACTTTGGCAAAGTTGCCCTTCCCAATGGTCCTCAGCAGGCGGTAGTTGCCTACATGGGGCTGCTCTTCGGGACAGGAGGCGATGGAGTTCCGGCAGCGGGCACCCAGGGAGCGGCTGGACCAGGACGGTCCCTTGTCCGAGGAGCGGCCAATGCCCAGGGTGCCATGCTGGGCGGGGGAGACGGAGCATGAGAGGTGGGCAGCGCCCATCCAATCCACCTGTGTGCTGGGGCGGTTAACTCCAGCCATGGCCACTGGTCCCTCGTGGCGCTTTTCAAACCCACGCCAGAGAGAAGGCTTTGGGTCCCCCATATTTCTCTGTGAAAAGACACCTCCAAGAACAAAGATGCTGGGGCTCCCCCAACTCTGCAGCACCTGGGACCCCAGGTATCAGGTCTCTTCTTCACCCCTCCCTGCAATCAGTCTACCCACTCCCCCAACTTCCTTTTCTAATTACTAGAACCTCCATCAGCTCCAAGATACTGTATTCTAACGCTGCAGCCCTCAACCCCAATCAACGCCAACTCAGTCTGGACTCAACCCTCTAGCCCAACCCTCACTGCTCCCAACATTCCATTTTATCCATCACTGTCCCCATCCAGCCCCCAATTCTATGGCAAGCCCACATTTCAACACCTGACTTGCAGTTAACTGCCTGCAGTGCTTTCTTTTGATCCTCATTGCCCCAAATTCTACTCCAAACACTGTAACCAACCGTCTTTCATTTCGCCCTGACACTGTAGCCCCGCATTGTTAACCTTCCTTCTGTGAGAAACTTTGTTGCTTCCTCGCTGGGGTGGGCGTGGGGCGGCACCGCCCTGCTGCTCCATCGCCGCCCTCACCCGCTGACTCCCACGCTACATACACCACGATCTGTCCCCGACGTTGCGTTCCTGCCATCCTGTCCCTCCTGGGCCTCTCTCCCCCTCAGGTCACCTGCCTGCTCCTGGCTCTCCTGTCCTGATTGTGAGCCCCAGGGACCGTGCCTCCCTTTTAGCGCTGGGGCCCAAGGTGTGTGTGACAGAGGCCCTGGCCAAGACGGCTCTGCTCAGACCCTGGGCTGTCCCTGCGCCCTTCCCAAGGCTGGGGGTGGGACACAGGAGGACACAGGGAGCTGAGGAAGACAGAAGGCCAGGTAGGCAACGAAGAGGAGGACCCGGGCTGCTCCTTGCAGGGATCTGCCGGGCCACTTAACAGTGATGAGGCTCACCATTTAATGAGCACTGGCCATTAAGGCACCATCATTCCCATTTTATAGGTAGGGAAACTGAGGCTCAGAGATGGGACCTGAACCCAGACAGTTTACCCCAGAGTTGACGTCTTCACCGCTGCCGTGCCACACTGTCTCACACTCCTGTCATTTTTGTTAAGTAGGCTTTACTACTGGCCAAATCCTGGGCATTAAAGCACTCATCTGCATTTAATTCCTACGGTAGCCCAGTGAGGGCTGCACCTGTATCCCCACACTCCAGAGGTGAAACTGAGGCTTGCAGCCAGACGGTGCCTTGTCAAGGTCACACAGTTCATTCACAAGAAGCAGAAAGGTAATGCTCCCCGCAAGGGGCAGAAAGCCAGCCGCCACTGCTGGAGCCCTAACCACATGCCTGCTGCTACCACGCCTTCACCTGACTTCCACGGTGGGTGCAGTTATGACCCGCACGCTCCACATGGGGACCCTGAGGCCGAGGGCAGGGTTAAGTACCTTGCCCAAGGTCGCAGAACAGGAGGAGCAGAGTGCCTAGGATTCGAACCCAGGTCTGCTGACTCCTGAGCCCCCAGCTCTTTCCCACATCCCCCACCGGGCTGCTCACACCCCCAGGCCTCCTTCCCGGGGAGGGCAGGAAGGGAGTTGGAGATCCCAGCAGATAAGACCTCTGATTCTCACCCAGATAAGGGCTTGGAGAAGAATCCCCAGCAGGTGGTACGAGGGGAGCCAGCTGGGGCTGGGCTGGCACCCCACTGAAGGCAAAGCGGCTGAGGGACCCCTGCAAGGGGCAGCTGGGGCAGTGGGTGACAAGGCCCTCAGGGGCCGGGGGCGGGAGCTAAAATTGGCCGGCACCACCAGCTGGCCTGGCTCCCTCCCGCCGGCTGGTGCCCCAACACCGGGTCTGTTGCTAGGGAACCTCCAGAGAGGCTGGGCGGTGGGGGGCCTGGAACTTGGGGTGGGGGAGCATGACCCCACATGGCTGTCATCATGGTAACCAGGTGGCAGAGGAGGGGGCTATGACCTCAGATTCCAGACGGAGAGAGGTGACCCTCTGCCAGGACTGACAAGCAGGTCTTACAGACTGGAGCTGGGAGGAGAGGGGAGAATTAGCCTTCCCAAAGTCCCCATGATGCACACATCTGAACAATAAGAGGAGGAGGAAGTGCTCGTACAAGCCCTGTTTTACGGATGAGGAAACTGAGGCTCAGAGAGGTGAGGTAACCTGCCTGAGGTCACACAGCTAGGGACGGACAGAAACTAGATTTGAACTTACACTTCTCTGAAAAATCAAAGTCATAACAACAACAATAATAATAATAGCAGCTACAATAGGCCTGGCCCTGTACGTCTCGCTCACATAATCTTTTTGGCTCCTTATAACATCCCTAACAGGGAGGTGCTACCATCAACCCCATTTAGAGGTGAAGAAACTGAGGCTCCGAGCAGGGAGTGGGTCTGCAAGCTCCCATAACCACCAATGACAGCCCTGGGTTGAGGATCATATCCACACTCACAACAGCAGCGGACATGTGTGGAGTGCATCCTACGGGTCGGGCTTTGCCCCCATCATCTCGACTAACCCTCTGAGGGACTCAAGCCATCACCCCATTTTGCGGGGCAGGAGGCAGGCTCAGAAGGCGAGAGCCAGTTGCCTGAGGTCACAGTGCAAAGTGGCTGGCAGAAGCAGCACAGGAACCCAGGCCTGTGGGCTCCTTGTCACTTTCTGGAGTGACTGGGCTGGGATGGGGGAGAGGTGGGTTTCTCATCGAAGACTCCAAATCAGAGTCTGGCCTGCAGCATAACGGGCCGTGATGGCAGTGGTGGTGGTGATGGGGGATCTCTAGGAGGCAGGGTCCTACCAGATGAAGGGACAGAGACAAATCTCTGGTGGGGATCTGGGGTGAGGGTGGCTGAGGACTGGCAGGAACCTGGCAGAAGGCCTGGAAAGGGACGAAGACTCCAGCTGGGGAGGAGTCTGGCATTGGTTGGTGGGAGGGTCTTTTGAAGCAGTGAGAGTAACCAGAAATCAGGGAAATCGGGGGGGGGGGGGGGCGTCTCTCTGGGATTGTTCCTGGCTGTGGTGTAGGAACAGGGGGGTCTGGGAATAGTGGGAAGGGTCCAAGCCATGGGACAATGGAAGTCAGGAGACAAGGATACCTGAGCCAGGGCCCTGGGTCTTGTGGAAACTCCTAGAAGTCTAAGAAAGGGGTTTCTAGGAGCACTCGGAACCAGAGAGAAGTCCAGGGGCCTGAAATCCTGAGGAAGGGGCTTCCCGGGCAAGGGGCAGATCCAAGGAGTAAATGAGCCTTGTGGGGGTCAAGAGACCGAGGAACTTGGGGAGAAAGCTCCCAGCGGACAGACCCCAAGAGAAGAGGGCTTAGAGCCAGGGCAAGACCAGAGGCTTCAAGTCCAGGAGTTTTCTGGAAGAAGGATCTGGGGCCAGGCCTTGTGAGCTGAGGAAGGACTCTGAAGCTGAGGAGGGGGTTTCCCTGGGAGGCCAGACCCCTGGCAAGGAAGGGGGAGGCCCTGGGGCAGCGGAAGGGATGGGGGCCTGGAGATCTAAGGGATGAGGTAGTATCCTGTGAGGAGGGGCCTGGCCTAGGAGTGGGGTCAAGGGGTTGGGGGCTTGGGGAGGGGGCTTGCCTGAAGTGGAGAAGTTGATACAGGGAGGATGAGGCCTGGAGTCAGACTGGTTCAGGGCCTAGAAATCCGAGACTGAGCTGGGGGCCTGGAAGTTGGAGGCCAAGGCTTCCTGGGAGAGGAAGAGACCAGAGAGGGTCTGGAGGGATCTGGGGAGACTGGAAATGCTGGGAATCCAGGGACAGGGCTGCTTGGAAGATGGGGACCAGGCCTGGAAGTGGAGAGACCTTGAACAAGGTAGAAAGGACCCTCGGCCCAGGAAAGGTGGAACCGGCTTCCTGTGAGGGGGTGCCCACAGGAGCCGGGAGGATCCCGCAGGGCCGGAAAGCTGGGAATGAGAGGACGGGGGATCCTGGGGAGCCCGGCACCCAGATTCAGACGGGGAAGGCCAGAGGCAGAGGCAGGACTGGGCCAGGCCTTCCTGGGAGAGGGCCGGGCTGGGCCTTAGGGTCAAGAGCCCAGCAAATCCGGGAGGGGGCCAGTTGTCGGATGCGGGAGGCCTGGAGGGGAAGGGGCTTAAGAACCCGCTGGAGAAGGGAGGGGCTCCTGCAAGGCAGGGGAGGGGGCTTCCTGGAGGGAAGAGACCCGAGCGGAAGCGGTCTGCAAAGGGACAAGACAGGGGTCCCGCGAGAGGGGCGCCCCCAGGGGTCGGGCTGGGCTGAGGAGTGGGGGAGGGTCGAGAGGCCTGGAAGTCCGGGCGGGGGTCGGTGGGTGGCGAGCCAGGCCGGGCCGGGGAAATGAGGGTAGGGGCTCGCGCGGCGAGGGACACAGCAGGGCGAGGGGTCCGGCGGCCGGACCCAGCCGGGGCTCCCCAAGGGGCCGGGCCCCACTCACCGTGTCCGAGTTCCGATCGTTGCCCGGGGCCAGAGCCGTCCGCGAAGACATTTTCTCCGGGTCTCGGGGGACTGAGCGGCCGGGTCGGTGGGGGGGGGCGGGGGTCCCGGGGTCCCCTCTCTTCCCCTCCCCCCCCGCCGGCCTGGGGACGCGAGCTCAAAAGCTGGGCGCCGTGGACACCCGGGTTCGCGCCGTGGGAGAGGGGGCAGGGCGGGGCAGGGAAGGGGATGCCGAGGGTCCTAGTGGCCCCGCACAGCGGGGGCCCGGGGCGCCATGGGGGCGGCGGGCAGGCGGGCGGGCGGGGGCCGGGGAGGGGGCGCGGAGCCGGCCCGGGCGGCGGCGGAGGGAGGCGGTGGAGGGGCCGGGGAGGAAGGGACGTCAGGGGGAGGGGCGGGCAGGGCGGGGCCGTCAAGACCCCGCCCCCTACTGCCGGCACTTAAAGGCGCAGGCCGGGGCCGGCCGGGGGCTCTGAGGGCAGAGGCAGGTCTGGGCGCGTTGAGGGGGAGCGTGTTCTCACCAGAGTGGAGACTCACCGGAAGAGAAGAGAGAGAAACGCCAAGGCACAGCGCCAGCGACGCAGAGAAAGATACTGAGAGACGCAGAGATAGAGAAGCTCAAAAAGAGAGAGACAAAGAGACACAGAGATAGACAGAGGTGGGGAGAAACAGACACAAAGAGATGAAAAGACAGCCAAAGGACGGAGAGACCAAAAGACAGAGAAAGGCAGAAAGAGGGAGAAACGTAGAAAGAGAGACACATACAAAGAGACAGAGTGAGAGAGACAGAGACACAGAGAGCGACAGGGACTGACAGACCCACGCACGGAGACAGAGGGAGAGACAGAGATGCAGAGACCCGTGAAGAGAATGGAGACAGGACTGACTGAGAAGCCCTCAGAGGCAAGAACCACGCAGGCAGCGCTGTCCACATTCTCCCTCCCAGCCCCCCTCTCCCCAGTCCAGGAAGCTCTGGGGACCGAGGGCTAAGGATGCTGGGGGGATGGTGTATGGGCGGAGCCACTGAGGAAGGGTGACCTACCTATCTAGCAATGCTGCCTCCCACCTCCCAGAAAACTCCAGACCCCAAGGTTGTAGGCTGCAGTCTCGTCTCTTCTGCACCCCAGCTGGGGTCCCAGGTCTCACTCTGTCCAGCTCTGTGACTCAGGGTAGGCTGCAGTCTCGTCTCTTCTGCACCCCAGCTGGGGTCCCAGGTCTCACTCTGTCCAGCTCTGTGACTCAGGGTAGGTTGCAGTCTCGTCTCTTCTGCACCCCAGCTGGGGTCCCAGGTCTCATTCTGGGCCTCAGTTTCACAGTCTATAAAGTGAGGGGGAGGATGTGCATGTTGCTTTCGTAGCGGGGCTGAAGTAGGTGCAAAGGAACTCAGTGCAGGTATTCTCCTGATGGGCAAACTGAGACCAGAGAGGCCAAGGGCGTTGCTGACATCACACAGTGCCCTGGGAACCACGCATTCCCTCTAGATCAGGGTGGGATGAAAGAAAGAGGGGCATTGTCCTGGCCTGGGAATCACACAGCCCTTGCATGGGACCTATGCCCTGCCCCTGTCTGTTTGAACATCTTCCTGAGCCTCAGTTTCCCTTTCTAAAAAATGGGTGTGACAATAACAGCAGTGTGCTGGAGCCAGCTGAAGCAAGCTGAGTTTTGAAGTCTCCGAGATTTTGGAACTGGTTTTTAAACAGCCATTATTAAAAATTAAAGTATGCAAACATACAATTAAATAAATTATATTTTAAAAAAAGATAATAAATACTCATCACGTCCTCATTATTTTACTTTTTACTCCTATGTGTGATCCTGAGGTTATTTACATCTATTGTATTCACATAGTGAAACTGCTATGTAAGGGGTGACTGCACATCTCTTCCTCCCGAAACGCTTTTAGTGATGTCACCCTGGTAGCTTGAAATTAGCCATGGTGGAATATTTACACCATGGAAATTGGCAAGTGCTACAAAGCAAGGCTTTCCACCCTCATTCCCCAGAGAGCTGGTTGTTACACATTTACCAGTATATCACTGGTTGATACTATCAGCTACATCGACTCAAGAGGCTTCCTCTGTCCAGGCTCTGAGCACTTTATCCTTTCTGCCACACCATGAGATTGGACCATCCTTACCACCCCCACTTCCAGAGGAAAAACAGCATGCTGAAGGTCACACAGCTGGTGAGCAGCAGGGCTGAGATTTGAACACAAGTTTCGCCAAAGTCCAGAACTTGGGCTCTTAACCACTACGGTCCCCTATCCCTGGATGGTAATAGCAGCAAAGTCTGTCTGCAACAAATTAATGAGACTATGTAAGTAAAGTGCTTCACGTGGGAACAGATTAGAATTTCTTAAATGGGTGATGTTATTATTCAGCAAATGGAGCCCGAGGAGTCTCAGGGAGGGTGCAAGGCAGAGAGGGAGGAGTTCAGGATATTATTCTAGAAGCTCTGGGATCTCAAGGGTTCTGCGGGATGAGGGGTGGGGTCTTGGGGATAGGGGTCTGAATCAGCCCAATCCCATCCCAGCTCTAGCGCTGAGAGCTGCAGTTCTCCGACACACCACACGGGGGCAGAAGATCACCTTCCTATACACGTTTGCCCACCACACTGCGGGATGTACACTGGCTCCCCAGTTCCCAGTATCATCCCCACCCTATTTCCCAGATAGGGAGACTGAGGCTTAAAGAGGGGAGGCTATGACATGGATGAGCCTTAAAAAATCATGCTTAACAAAAGAAGCATACAAAAGACCACTTATTGTATGATTCCGTTTATAGGGAAATCCTTAGTGACAGAAAGTAGATTCAGGGCTGCCAAGGACTGCTAATGGGTTACAAGGATTTCTTTTTGGTGACCGTGTTCTGGAATTAGATACTGGTGATGGTTGTCACAACCTTGTGAATGTACTAAAAACCACTGACTTACACACTTCAATTCACAGGGTGAATTCTATGGCATGTGAATTCTATCTCACTAAAAAAATTAAGTTAAAAAAAGAGGGAGAGATCCAACAGTGGCCACGGCCCATAACAGGCCACTTTGGTTCCAGCTCGGGCCGCCTTCCGATTACCACAGGTCCACACTGATTTGGGGAGGACATAAACTGTTTCTCCCCCTCCCCTCTAGGCCAGCAAACCAGCCCCTTTCCCAGGGCCCATTGCCTGGCAAATCCAATCCTTGAACTGAAGCCTTCAGACCTTGGAATCTTAACCCCTGATCCACTTATCCCAACCTAATGTCTACAGAGCCCTCGCTGGGGCTGGGGGAAAGCAGTGATCCCTGAGCCCAGCCCCTGACCCCAATGTCAACCCTACCTCATCCCAACCCCAGTTTTGCTGAGGCAAGTGATCATTCTCTCAGGCCAAACACCTGGGATGCTATGCCTGAGCCCCCAAAGGGCCACCTAAACCTAAAACCCAGCCTTAAAAGTCACCCTAACCCTGCATCTCACCCCATCCAACCTGCAACCCATTCCCAGTCCCAACAGACCTGCCATCTCTATCCCCCAACTTCCAATCCTTAGCTCTGATCTATCCCCATTGGTGCAATCAGTTCACAGATCTTTACTGAGCACCTACTACGTGCCAGGCACGCATCTAGGGATAGCAGATGAACAAGGTAAGCAAAATCTGCTTTGAATTTATATTCCATTGGGACAGTTAGAAAATCTACCAGGGAGACAGAGGGATTTGATCATTTCAGATTATAGAAGGTGCTATAAAGGAACTCGCAAATCAGAGCAATGTCCCCTGGGGAGAGAGAGTACAGGGCTGGCAGAAGTACTTTTGCTGGTCAGGGAATGTCTACTTTGAAGAAAGGGTTCTGGAGCTGAGACCTGGATGATAACAGGGGTGGGGGTGGGGGGTGTATGGAGACCTGGCGACGGGGTCTTTTAGGCAGAGAGAACCACAATTCCAAAGTCATGGAGACCTGGCGACGGGGGCTTTTAGGCAGAGAGAACCACAATTCCAAAGTCATGCCCAGGGTCACCCCCTTAGGGCTCCAATCCCAGCCCTTGGGCCCAGCAGAACCTTCCTTCATGTCTTTACCCCAGAGCAGGGAACACAAGAGAGAGCCTCGGGCTCACATCCAGCATGGGGTGTCTCCGGGGGTACCCAGGATGGTGTTGTCACCTTGGGAGGTGTGAAGAGCAGGCGGGGGGGGGGGGTGGGGTGCCAGTTCCGGCCTGGGGGTGGGGGCTGAGGGTGGGAACCTGACTGCGGCCTTGTCCTTCTTCCCAGCCCAACCACAGCCTGGCCGAATAGGGCAGACAGATAACAAGTCCTTCCCGCCCCTGGCCCCAGAGAGGGAGGGGTTTCCTGACAGGAAATTGACCTCCTCTAACCCCCCCCCTCCTCAGATCCAAGCTCTCAGCAGTCCTGGCTAAAGCAGTCTCAGGATAGGACAGCAGCACGGACAGAGGGACACTGACAAGGAGGTGAGTCTGTGGGAGGAGGGGGCAGGATTCACACGCCCCTGGGGCGCTCTGAATTGGGGGCTGGACCAGAATTTGGGAGAACGTGTGCCCTGAAGCCAGGAGAGGCTGGGGGCAAAGAGAAACTCTAGGACCTGACCTCGAGAGGGTGCCAACCAGCAAGAGGGTGGCGGGAGGAGATGGGGGAGCAGGGGAGGGTGCAGGGAAGACTTTGGGGACTCTGACGATCTAGGTTGCCAGGGAGTCACGGAGAGCTTGGAACCGCCAAGGGAGAGGAGAGACAAGATGTCATTGGGTCGGAAGCTCTGAGTTCAGGTGGGAAGGCTGAGGCCAGAGAGGGATGAGGTGGGGTCTTGGAGATGGAGCTGGAACAAGGGTTGGGATGCAGATGGGATGAGGTTGGGAATGAAGGTGTGGATGAGCCTGAAACAGGCTGGGCTGGTGACAGAATTGTTTGGCGGCAAGGTCTGGATTGCGGCTGTACTGGACACAATTTGTAAGGGCAGTTCCCCGATACAGACACAGGCCTGGAGGTGATGACTTCTGCAAACAGGTCGGCTGGCCGGCAGAGGGTTTGGGACTTTGGGGAAAGGCTGGCAGTGAGGAAGAGAAGGAGGAGCCCAGAGAGGGAAGCTCTGGTGGCCAAGACATCCTGCAGCAGCTGGGAGGCTGGGGGCTTGAGGGATGCCTCGGAAGTGAGTCAGGGGCCGGGCACTGGGAGGCAGACGAGGGGGCTGGAGGGGGCAGGATGTCAGTTTGCAGAGGTGGGTGTTGGAGCCAGGAAGGGGAAAGACGTCGGGGCCAGTTTTGGGAAATTGTTGCAGCCAGGTCTGAGGATGTTGGAAATGGTTTGAGGGGGATCCAGTTGAGGGGTGGATATGGGAGCCAGCGTGGGAATGTCAAATCTAGCATGGGTGAAAAAAATCCAGTTTGGGTAATGTTGACTTCAACTGGAGGGAAATTGGAGGCCCTTGTTTTGAGGGGGAGGTGGATTGTTTTTGGGGGGGATGATGGAGCCATTCTGGGGATTAGGCATGTGGAGGCCAGTTTGGAAGATGAAAGACGGAGAAATCAGCGTGTGAATAGTGTGTGTATGGGGAGGGGGGCTGGTATCGATTGCCCACAGCCATGGGGGTTCCAGGCAAGGGTTGCCATGGTGACTGCCTCCCTGGGGGATCGGGGACCATGGAGACTGGAGAGAGGCTGGGACAGTGTTTCTAGAAACAGGAGGCTTGAGAAACAATGGCTAAGGTGTCGAGGGTGAGGTCAGGGAGGAAAGAAGGGGCGTCCCCACCAGGAAAGGAGATGCTCTTGCACATGGCTCAGCCAGCTCAGGGCCCCGGCAGCAGCAGCCTTCCTCCCAGGCCCCCCGTGCACTCCTACACCCACTGCCCCATCTTGACCCTGTCCCTAACCTGCTCAGAACCTATCCCGGTTCAAAACAACCTATGTGTCCAGCCATGGGAGGATGTGCGAACACCCTTAACACAGATCGGTCACAGTCATACGGTGGAATAGTGTGCAGCACTTGACTAGTGCCACAGAGACAGGCATGGAAAACCTCACATGTAAAATGTGAGGGAAAAAAACAAGATGCAGGGGCTTCCCTGGTGGCGCAGTGGTTGAGAGTCCGCCTGCCGATGCAGGGGACGCGGGTTCGTGCCCCGGTCCGGGAAGATCCCACATGCCGCGGAGCGGTTGCGCGTGAGCCATGGCCGCTGAGCCTGCGCGTCCGGAGCCTGTGCTCCGCAACGGGAGAGGCCACGGCAGTGAGAGGCCCGCGTACCGCAAAAAAAAAAAAAAAAAAAAAAAA
>NW_020837987.1:11411084-11414679 GCF_003676395.1 Aethalodelphis obliquidens | reverse complement strand
AAAAAAAAAAAAAAAAAAAAAAAAAAAAAAAAAGCAAGAGGCAGGGGATACATGTAGTATGACAGTATTTATGGAGAGTTCGAAACCACGTAAAACAATACATTATTTCTGGATACCAGTCTGGGTAGGCAGGCACAGGGTCAAAGTCCGCTTGGACGGCTTTCCGTGGGAGAGGGCTAGAGTGGGCGGGATCAGGGAGGGGCTTGGGGGGCTTCAGTGCATTTGCAATGCTTGACTCTTAGTTCCCAGACCAGGGATTGAACCCGCACCCTTGGCAGTGAAAGTGCAGAGTCCTAACTACTGGACTGCCAGGGAATTCCTGCAATGCTTGATTCTTAAAAGAAAAACAAATGAACCCAAAAGAGAAAATGCTTTGCATTAGATGCAGCTACTAGGATCGTAAGCACAGGGGTGTTTATTAAATTTATTTTCTATACTTTTCTGAACATTTGGAATCTTTCATCATTTTCAAAAGCACCCTTCTGTGGCTCCCAGCGCCCTCAGAAGAAAGTCCAAGCCCCTCCTTAACGGTTTTCAAGGCCCTGAGCGGCCTGCTCCTTGCTGAGCTCTCTGTTTTGACTTATCATTCCTCCTCTCCCACAAGGAATGAAGTCCTTGTCTCCTTCCTGTTTAGCACCCACTCATTCCCAGAGTGCCTGCCCTGGGAGCTGGGGACACAGACAGCCCCGCCCCTGTCCTCTTGGGGCTCACAGCCCAGTGGGGGACACAGACCCATCCCCAGACAGTGATGACCCAGAGTGGGAGTTTCAAGGGGGGTGCACCTGACTCAGCCTGGGCATCTGGGAAGAGGCAACACTGGGGCTGGGTCCTGAAGTGTGAATGGAACATGGAGAACAGGCCTCCACGTATAAACAGTGCTGGAACCCAGAGGAGCCTGAGGTAAGGAGGAGGAGAAGGTGCGGTAGTGCTGATGAGGTGTACAGCAGGCAAGCAGGGGGGCCTGAATTTCATCTCGAGGGCACTGGGGAGCCATGGAGGGTTAAGAGAAGGGGGAGGGGCAGGTCTGAGCCTTACCAAGGTCCTCCACGGTAGACTGGAGAACTAGAGGCCGGAGATCAGGGGGGAGGCTGCAGCAGGGAAGCAGGAGGGGGCTTGGACTGGGGCAGGGGCCACGAAGAGGTAGGAGACGGATCTAGGAGAAGGAATGGGCGGGACTCGGGAAGCTTCGAGCTCCATGAGGGCAGGGACTGGGTCTGCCTTGGCCACTGCTGTGTCCTCAGGGCCTGCTCAGGGCTGGGCCCATGTAAATACCTAATCAGTTTGTGTGTGTGTGTGTGCACGAGTGTGTGTGTGTGTGGGGGGGATGTGTGTACGGGGATGTGTGTGGTCAAATCTACGTAACATAAAATTTACCATACTAACCGTTTTAAAGTGTACAATTCAGTGGCATCTAGTACATTCACAAGGTTGTCAACCATCGCCACTAATTCTAGAACGTCTTCATCCCTCTAAAAGGAAACGCTGTACCAGTTCGGTGGTCACAGCTCAGTCCCCCTCACCCAGTCACTGGAAACAACTGATCTTTTCTCTGTCTCTATGGATTTGTGTATTCTGGACATTTCCCAGTAAAATGTTTGTTGAAGGAATGAATGGGGTAGGCTAGAGGAGACAGGGGTACTGCCTGGACAGGGGAGACGAAGCAGGTGCCCAACTGTGTGAACAGGACACCTGGGTAGACGGTGGGGTGGGGCCTGGGTCCCCATGCAGTCAGTCTCTGCCCTTCGCTGGCTGTGCCACCGTGGGAAAGACCCTTCTGCTCTCCGAGCCTGTTTCCTCATGGAGTAGAAGGGTGCACTAAGATGATGAACAACAACAAAAAAAAAAGAACAACAACAACAACAAAAAAGATGATGAACACCCCTGGGCAGGAGGAAGGGAAGGGAAGGGTCTGGACGCCGATGCTCAGGGGAGAGAACACTGGGTCTGGAATCTGACAGGCCTGGGTTTGAAACCCGAATCACTATGGGACCTTAGGCAAACACTTGTGCTCTTCTGAGCCTCAGTTTCCTCATCTGCAAAATGGGCATAGTTCCTCTCTTCATGAGATTGTGCAGACTCAAGGGGTAAGTAAGTGCTCAGACCAGTGCTTGGCACACATGCCCCAAAGTGCTGGGTACACAAAGGCATTGTCATCAACACCACCGATGGTCCATTATTTTTTCCCCAGGTCCCCGCCTGTCAAAATGCCCATCCTGAAGAGTCTAGGGCTGGCAGACTCTAAGATGTCCCGGGCGGGGACACTGCCCCTGAGGTCCTCTCGGAACCCCTTTGAGGAAGCTTCAGGGCTGGAAGAAGAGGAGGCTGGGGAACTGGAGGCCCTGCCCAACGGAACATCATGTCGCCGCCGTGCCACCCTGGAGAAGCTGGCAGGCCTGGCCCCCTTCCGGCTGGGCAGAACCCCTGGCCGGCGGGCGGGCAGCCCTGGGGACGGGCAGCCTCGCTCTTTCCTGGGCCGTGTGCTGACACCGGGGATCCGTAGGAGCTCAGCAGACTTTGGCCTCCTGGCCAGGCTTCAGGGGACCCGAGCCCAGGGCGACGAGGAGGCGGCTGGGGAGGCTGCCCGGAGACTGGCCTTCCTGAGACTGGGGCGTGGGCCCAAGCCCCGGCGGGCGTCACTGGCTGAGAGGGTGGTGCCCGCAGGCGAGGCGGCTCCCGAGCCCCCGCCCAAGGTCCCGGAGCCCCCAAAGATAAAGGAGCCGCTGTCAGGTGAGTCGGGAGTCCTGGCCCAGACCTGGGAGAATCACAGTGTCTCCATCCGTGACCCCATCTCCATTCACATCTCCAGCTTCCATCTGCCCACCTCCACGGACATGGCCAGCCCGTCCCCGCTGCGGTCCTAACCTCCATCACCAAGCTCCAGCTTCAGCCCCGTCTCCACCCCCAGCCCAATCTGTCCCTCTCTCCATCTGCCTTCAACCTCATCCCCTTGTCCAACAACCACCAAATGACCAACTTCGGTCTCATCTCCTCCAGTCCCCTCCCTGTCCCCGGTTTCAACCCTCTCTCCGTTACTATCCTCAAATTCAACCTCAATCCCGTCTCCTTTCAAAGCTGCCTCTTCCAGCTTCCGGTGCTTTGCTGGCAATCTGTGGCGTTCCTTGCCTTGTAACTGCATCCCTCCCACCTTCCGTCCACACATGGCCTTCTCTCTGTCTTCACATCATCTTCTCCTCTGTGCATGTCTATCTCGGTGTCCAAGTTTCCCTTCTTATAAGGACACCAGTCATAATGGATCAGGGCCCACCCTATGACCTCATTTTAACTTGCTTACCTCTGTAAATTACCTATTTCCAAATAAGATCCCATTCTGAGGTACTGGGGGTTAGGACTTCACATATCTCTTCTTCTTGGGGTGGGGGACAAACACAGTTCCACTCATAACACCATCCCTGTTGTATTCTCAACCCCAATACTAACCCAAACCCCACTGTCTTCCTCAATGCCTTTTTGATTTCCAGCTATACGTATTCCAACCCCATCAGCCATCGCCACCTGAGGCACATCCTCATGCTTATTCCCAATCCATCCCTTTCGCCAAATGCCATCTTTTTTTTTTTTTTTTTTTTTTTTTTTT
>NW_020837987.1:11402911-11410984 GCF_003676395.1 Aethalodelphis obliquidens | reverse complement strand
TTTTTTTTTTTTTTTTTTTTTTTTTTGCGGTACTCGGGCCTCTCACTGCTGTGGCCTCTCCTGTTGCGGAGCACAGGCTCCGGACGCGCAGGCTCAGCGGCCATGGCTCACGCGCAACCGCTCCGCGGCATGTGGGATCTTCCCGGACCGGGGCACGAACCCACGTCCCCTGCATCGGCAGGCGGACTCTCAACCACTGCGCCACCAGGGAAGCCCCAAATGCCATCTTTAACCTCACTGCTATGCCCAACACCATGACAAGCGCCAACTGGTCCAGTCCCATGCCATAGCTCATTCCTCTACTCTCATCCCATCCTCAATCCCATCCCCGTGTGCAACTTCAACCCTTTCCCCTCTTCAGTCTCACTCCCACCCCCGAACCCCAGGTCCATCTCAGCATCCCCCTTCAACCCCATTCACCTCCCCAACTTCCTCATTCAGTCCTAGTCGCACTCCCAGCCCCCATTTTCAACCTTAACCCCAAACTCAACCTCTTAACCCCATCTCCACACCCATCCCGTCTCAATCCTAACCCCCCCATTTCCAACCTCCAACTTCAACTGTCTGCATTCCTCTCAACCCCAACTCACGTCCAGACTTCTTCAAACTCGCCTCCATCTCTACCTTCTTTCCATCCTCAACTTTCACCTAAACTCACCTCCAAGCCCATCCCTACCCCAAACTCCAGATGACATTCTCAATTCCCTTCCCATCCCCCTCTTCCGATTTCAGCCCCAACCTCACCCTAACCCTAAACTCCCTCATCCTAGCCTCCACCTTCATCCCCATCCGCTTCTCCAGCCCCAGCCCTGCCCAATCCCCACCTTTCTTCAACCCTGTCCCCGACCCTGCCTCTATCCCCCCACCCCCATCCCCACTCCTACCCTCCCCCCATGGACAGCCCTCGCTGCCCCATCACTGGAGAGCCCTTCCTTCAACCTGATGCCTGATGCCCTCCACATCCTGCGCCAGAAGCTATTTCAGCCCCTGCTCCCTAGGGACTGGGAGGGCACCACAGGGAGGTGAGAAGGGAGTGACTCAAGCCCCCGCCTTCTGGAAACGGATGGGCAGAAATAGCACTGGCCAGGAAATAGTTTCTCTGCCAGGGAGGAAGCGGAGGGGGCTGGAGGTGTTGGGGGTAACCCTGGGCCACTGGGACCCTCTGCCTTCACTCAGGGGCCTCCCGAGCCCATGACTCCCCTCTCCTGGGGGAGTGTGAAATAATCGGAGAGCCAGGTCACCCCTATAGTTGTCCCCACCCCCGAAAGACCCATCTCTGGTCTTCATACCCTCTTCCCACCTCCAGGCCCCCACCCTGCCCCCCAGTCCACTGGCTCTCTCCATCCCTCTCCCCCTTCCCTGGCTCCGACTGTCCTCCCTTGGCCGCCCCACTTCCTCTGATGCCTTTTTTTGACCCTGATGCCCTTTTTCTATCCCATCCGCCCTCAACTCCCCTAACTCCTCCCCACAGCCTCACCTACCCCGATACTCTCTTCGTAGCCCTGACCCCTTACCCCAAGACCTAAGCCTTTCCTTCTCCCTCATTCCCTTAACCCCACTTCCTCTGACTCCTCCTCTCATCTTACCCTCTTCGGAATCAGACACCCTTTCATCTTTGACCTCCTTATATCCAGACGCCTTCTCCCATCGCCAAACCCTCTCCTCCCTTCCCTGACCGCCTCCTGTCCCCTCCCCCTTGCTCCCTCCTCCCTCTCCGCCCCCTCCCTTCTCCTAGGCCCCTCACCTGACAGCCTTCTCTCTTCCCCTTCTCCTGAAATGCCCCCACATCCCTCTCTGCCCCCCACCTTTACCCTCCCCCGACCCTCTTCCCCTCGCCTTCTCCCCGCCGTCCGCCCGGTTTCCCAGCCCCTGAGCTCCCGCTTTGCGCCCACAGTGCTGGAGATCCTGAGCTTGATTCAGCAGCGCGAGCTCGCACGGGCCGACGAGCACATCTTGGAGCTGGAGGCCGAAGAGCTGGCGTCGTCGGGGGGCGGCGCGCCCGGGCCGCCCAAGGCTGAGGGCGCGGGCCGCCGGGCCCGGGACGTGGCTCTGCTGTACGAGGCCCTGCAGCGCGAGCTGTGGGCGCTGGTGCGCGAGACGCTGGCGGGCCCCGGGCCGGGCGCAGGCGCCGGGCCGGGCGCCGTGGCGCAGCTGGGTCAGGTGCTGGTGCAGGAGGAGGCGGCGGACGGGCGCCGGGGACCCGAGGCGGCCCGCAAGCTGCGCGCCCGCTGGGCGGAGGCGGTGGCGCGTGCGGCCCGGGAGCGCCTGGAGGCTGCGGCGCCAGGGGCGCCCGGGGGCCTGGCCGGGCAGCTGGAGGCGCTGCGGGGGCGGCTGCTGGAGGATATGGGCGTGGTGCGGGGCCGCCTGGCGCCCTCCTACCCCGCCGGCCTGGGCGCCTTTGGCGTCTACCTGCGCGGCTACCACGGCGCGCTGGCCGAGTGGATCGGGGCCGCCGCCCGCCGGAGGCTGCCGCTGGCCGACCGCTACGCGCTGCTGCACTGGCATAACCAGGTGTACCCCAGGTAAGCGGGGGCCTAGGGATCGGCTGCCCCAAGGTAGAGTAGAACCCTCGCTTTCCCCCACTCCTTCCAGCCCCGGCCCCTTCAGAACCTAAGGACCCTCCTGGACCTTCATTCCTAGAACCTTAATATCGTTGACCCTTCCAGGCTCAGCACTGGTGACAATTACAACCCGAGAATCTTAGCGCTCTCCACGCTTCCCGCGCTAGAACCTCAGCAACTGGGATCCTTCTGATCCTAGAACCTTACCACCCGCCATCCTTCCGGTCCTAGAATCTTAGCATTGTTGACCCTTCCAGTCCAAGAACCTTTAGAATCATCAACAGTACACTCTTAGAATCTTAGCACTGCCCACCCTTCCAGTCCTAGAAACTTAACACCAATGACCCTTCTCATCCTACAATCTTGGCACTGTTGACCCTTGGAATCCTAGAACCCTTACACTGCTTTCGCCTTAGACCCTAGGGCACAAGCGCCGATGACTCTTCCAATCTTAGAACTTTAGAACTGATGACAATTTCAACCCTGGAACGTTAGCGCCAACGAGCCTTCGAATCCTAAATCTTAGCTTCATCCCCCCTTTGGATCCTAGAACTCTGACACTTGTCGGTCCTTTCAGTTTTAGGATGGTAGCACTTTTGGTCCCTTGAACTCTATAATCTTAGCATCTAGAACCTGAGTACCATTGACCCTCCCAGTCCTAGACTCCTATAACCATCGAGCCTTTGGATCTTAAAATATTTCCATTCTTGTGGCTGGGGGATGGGGTACGGTGATCAGCTATGACTGGGTCCCTACAGGCTCCAGGGAAAAGGGAGTTAGCCACACCCAAACCACACATTGGAGGGTGAGGGAGTGGGTGGCCCCTCATCGAAATCAAGATGCTGTCACCAGAAGAATGGGAAGGCCACAGTTAGCAACACTGACCTGTTGGTAAATATCCCATTTGGGAATATATGTTCATGACACTCACATGCCATCCATGAGAGATGGAGGCGGAATAGGGAGCCTGGAATGGTGAGACATGAGTTAAGTCTGATTTGCAGGGAGATGGGGATTCTGGCTGAGACGATGCCATGAGCAAAGGCCTGGTGTGTGCAGGGGTGGTGGGGAGGTGTGGGGACAGCGCTGGCACGGCACAGGCCTGGGCATGCAAGAGGGTAGAGGCTGGGAGTGAGGGCTGGAGTGGCGAGGCCTCCAAGGCTAGGTGACGACGTAGGGACTAGGGGCGGAGGTGGAAGGGAGCTTCTGTCTGGTGAAGCTTTGGCGGGTGAGACCTTGCGTGCCAGGTCACAGAGCCTGGACTTGACCCCTACGAGTCTTGCCCGGACACCATCCATCAGGGAGCTGACTCAGGGAACTGGAGCCAGGGGAGCAATAATTCCAGAGACTTCCTTTGAGGGATGAGCAAAGCTGGCCCCGAGAGAGGAAGGGAGAGGCCCAGGTCACAAACACACAGGCTGTGAAGGGATGGAGGTGGGGAGGGGTTCAGCTCCCCAGCCCCACCTCTCACAGACCACCCCCCCTGTTTCTTACCCCCACCCCCAGAGAGGTCCTAGGTCTGGTGGACATGGTCGCCCTGGAAAATGGGGAGCTGGAGCCCCTTCTGTCCCCTGGCACCGTTCGTGGCTTGGAGGATGAATGTGTCACGGACGTTAAGGTACCTGGAACTTGGCTTTGCTGATCAGGGAGCCGGAGGCGCTCTGCAGAGGGATGGGGGGTCACACTGAGCTTGGGGGCCTCTCTCCGCCCCCTTTCCCTATCTCCATCTCCGCTTGCCCTTTGTGGACTTCCGAGTTCCGTCCAACAGACATAGAAATGTAAGCCCATACTGATCACTTCTGTCTTATGTTCAGTGTATCTAACTCGGCCGGGCGTGGAGACACTCAGTGAAGGTTCAATACATTCAGACACTTCAAATCTTACAGCCAGAGAGAGTCAGTCACAGAACCTCAGCTCGCAGACTCAAAGACTCACAGAAGGAGGGCATCAAAGCATCTCTGCATATAAGCAGGGCTGATGGCAAACACGGTTAATAACTGGCCGGGCACAGGCACCGCTGAGCAGGATGGTCCAAGCTGTAAACAGCCATCCCAGCCACAGGAGTGTTTCTGGTCTAAAAGCCAGTCCTGCCCCAGCCACAGAAATCAGTATCTTTGCAACTTGAGAGCTTTGAATCTCAGGACCGAACAAGTCTACGTTCTCAGACTCACTGAATTGAAGACAACATAGGACCAGAGAATCAAGAGATGTGTAAACCTTAGAATCCTAGACACTTGGAATTCTTGAATCACAGAATTTGGAAGTCGTGAAAGAATTGTCTTGCAGACCTGAGAGCAGAGTCTTAGAATCATCAGATAATGAGAGAATAAGCCCTTAAACCCTGTGGCTATTAGATGGAGGAGGCTTAAAACCACAGACTCAGTATCAAATGCCAGATTGTAGACTTAGGAATGGAAGGGGCTGGGGAAGTTTTCTGGTCTAGGCTCTCTCCCCAGCGTCACCTTGATGAGCTCATAGGTAGAATCCAGAGCTGCAGGGGGGCTAAGGGGCAGGACGGCGGGGAAGAGGGGGGAATCGTGGTGTGAGAAAGGGAGGGAGAGGCTCCCAGGGACTCTGACTCCTGCCTCTGCCCCCACTTCCCCACTCCAGGCTCAGACACGGGCAGCGCTGCTTCGAGTGCTGCAGGAGGACGCGGGGCACTGGGCAGGTGCGGAGGACCGGTCCAGCAGCCTGGCACAGGATGTGTGTGAGGTAGGGGGCGGGGAAGAGGAAGGACAATCAGCTGGATGGTGACCAGTGGGAAAGTGGGACCTCGCCTCCTCATCACTTCTCATCCCCCTGGACCACGCAGCTGCTGGAAGAGCACACAGAGCGAGCGCCCCGCATCAGCCAGGAGTTTGGGGAGCGGATGGCCCACTGCTGCTTGGGGGGGCTGGCAGAATTCCTGCAGAGGTATGGAGGGCTGGGGGGAAGGGCGCAGGGCTGGGGTGGCGGTGGGGCATCTGGACCCGGGAGCCAGCAGAGAGAGGAGAGCTGAAAGTGAATCCGGTCAGGACGGGCAGGGGCGCCTCTGTGGGGATCACAGGCTTTGCTGGGCTGAGTGCCCAGCCAGGGACCCTTATCCAGCGCTGCTCCATCGGTCTACCGTCCTCCCCTTCTCCTCTCACTAGCTTCCAGCAGCGCGTGGAACGATTCCATGAGAACCCAGGAGTCCGGGAGCTGCTACCCGACACCTATATCAGCAGGACCATCTCCCTGGTCAATTGTGGGCCCCCCCTGAGGTGAGAGCACCCACAGTATGTGGGCGAGAAGGCCAGTCCTGGGTGACAAGCTGAACTGGGGTGCCTGGATCCTGGGTGGGGATCGCAGAGCTAGCCCCGAGAGGCATATCCAGGGGACCTTAGAAGCATAAAACCTGGAAGTCCTAGAAAGAACCATAGCATCACAGAGCACTAGAATTATAGAGTAATCAGAACCTGGGAGTGTTAGAATTACAGGAACCTAGAAGCCAGACTCTACGGATTACGTGTTTTTAAACATTTTTTTCTTATAATACTTTCCTCGTATAGTTCATTTATCATGTTGTGTTGATTTCTGCTGTACAGCAAAGCAGTTCAGTTATATTACTTTACCTTTTTATTAACTTATTTTTACTTGAATTTTTAAAATTAGGAATGCATTCAAGATACAATAAGGCACGCAGTGAAAAGCCTCCCTCCCCCACTCCTTCCCTCCAGTTATCGCTAATGCCTCACATATCTTTCCAGGGGTATTTGATACATTTACCAGTAAATATGTGTAAATAAGTGTATATATGCATAGACACACTTCATGCATATGCATAGATAGCCATGCATATGCATATTTCATAATATACAAGTAAATCTATTACTTTTCCTTTAAAAAAATACAAATGGTAGAATATTGAACACACTCTGTCTTTTTCCACTTAACACCTTGGAAATCTTTCTGTTAGTGCCTGAAGAGTTCCCACCAGCTTCTTTTATATCTTTTATAGCTGAACTGTCTTCCACCGCTTGGACGTGCCATCATTCATTTCATCTGTCCCCAGTGGATGGACAGTTGCCTCCACTCTTTTGTAGAGAAAAACCTGGCACATCTGTCAACTCCCACAAGTGTGGGGACCAGGGATACATTCTCAGAAGGGGATCTGCTGGGATGTGGGCAGAAAGTGCCCAGTTGCCCTCTAAACCAATTTATTCTCCTTTCAGTGATGGAGAGGGTCATCAACTGTTACAATGACAGAAAATGAGAAGGGTCGAATTTTAGAATTACAGCCCTTTAGAAGCACAGACTTTTAGGATGGAAGCATCCCCACTCTCACCCAGAAAGTAGCGAGAGAAATAGACCCCTTCCTCCTCACTCCATCCCCCAGACGCCCAGCCATTCCACAGAGCCCCCCAACCCCCAACCCTCCAGACATCCCCTGATATTTCTCAGCCCCCAGGCCCCCCCAGAGCCCCTGACTTCCCCCAGCTCCCCATCTGACCTGTCGCCCCTGTGCCCCACAAAATAGGGTCCGTCTCATGGGAGACAGGTCCAGGCAGTTGGGCTGAGATGTTGAGGCTCCTTGACTTTTGGTTCCACTGATCCCCACAGGGCTCTGGCGGAGCGCCTGGCCCGGGTGGGACCCCCTGAGAGTGAGCCGGCCCGGGAAGCTGCAGCCAGCGCTCTGGACCGAGTGACCCGACTCTGCCACCGCATCCTGACCGACCTGCTGTTCCAGGAGCTGCAGGTGAGAGAGGCAGTGGGCTGGGTGGGGCCGGGGCCAGGACAGGGGAGTGCCCCCACCCCATCCTGCAGTTCCTTTCAGCCCATGACTCAGTGTTCGGGAAGCAGAGGGGGTGGGGGGGTGATGGCCATGTCTGGGCCGTTTAGGGGGACGGGGGGGCGCAGGAAGGAAGAGGTGGGAGGATATGGTCAGGGGGAGGATAGAGAGCGATCAACATGAAGGGGCCTAGGGGACTGGGTGGAACCCCTCCTCACTGAGGTCCTCCAAATCCCTGCCCAGCCTAGGGCCTCATTCACTCATCCCTGGGGTCCTGCACATGCCCAGAGGGGAGTAGGTTCAGAGGTGGGTGAGAGCGGGGTGAGGAGCTGGTGGGAGTACCCGGGAATGGAACTGAGAGGTGTGCATGTCCCTGGTTGTGATTTGTGCTCAATCCACATTGTACGTCGGGTTGTGTCCCACCTCTGCTTAGAACCCTCCATGGCTCCCAGCTCACTTAGGGCAAAAGCCAAAGTCCTCCCTGTGGCCCCCGAGGCCCACATGGTCTGCCCTTTCCCTCTCTGACCTCATCCCCTCCCACTTTCCTCCTTGCCCCTCGCTTCTCCTTAACGCGTCAGACACATTCCAACCTCAGTACCTCTGCACCTGTTCCCTCTGCCTGGACTACTCTTCCCTCAATAGCCACAAAGCTCCCTCTCTCACCTCTTTCAAGTTTTGACTCAAATGTCACCTTCTTAGAAGGACCCCCCCTGACTGCCCTGTTTAAAATAGAAGCCCCTGAGATTCCCACATGCCCCCCCC
>NW_020837987.1:11309686-11402811 GCF_003676395.1 Aethalodelphis obliquidens | reverse complement strand
TGCCCTGTTTAAAATAGAAGCCCCTGAGATTCCCACATGCCCCCCCCTTCACTCTATTTGTCTCCAAAGCACTTATCACCACCTGCCATGCTATATCCTTTGCTTTTTTTTTTTTTTTTTTCCCAATCTGTCTCCTCCCATTGGAATGTCAGCTTCTCAAGGGCAAGGATTTGTTGGAATGTTTCTAAAATAACTTTTCTATTATGGAAAATTTCAAACATACACAAAAGTAGGCAGAATGACAGAATGACCTCTTGTGGACCAGCTCCAGCAAGTATCAACTCCACCTCTCCCCCCACCTCTCCTGCCCACTGGATTCTTTTCAAGCACATCTTCGGCATCCTATCGTCATCCATCAGCACTTTAGCTTGTATCTCCGAAAGATAAGGAACCCAGCCTTTTTAAACAAATGTAACCGCAATGCCGTTTTCCTACCTAACAGATGGAACAATCATTCCTTAGTATCGTCAAATATCAGATCAGAATTCAGAGGCCCCCGAGCGAGCGCTTATAAGAGTTTTGTTTATCTCCTTTTGTGTTGTGTCTCCAAGCGTTCTCTAATGTATCCCCCGTGATCCACCCAGGGCTGGGCCACAGGCAGGGTTCAGACAGTGTTTGTTGAATGACTAAATGGACAAGCATGGGAATGAAAGTGAGTGTTGGGGGGAAGGGGGTACAGTCTTTGTTCCAGGCCTGGCTGTACGGCTTCCAGGTAGGGGGACTTAGGCAAATGGCTTTCCTCTTGGGGGTCTATGTTTGCTCATCTGGAAAATGGACCCAGGAATTCCAGGCTTCTCAGATGGCTGTGAGGAGGCAAAGGGCTTGTGGCCATAAAGTACTTAGCTTGGGTCCTGGCCCTCGGGTACTGGCCGTTAGGGAACTTCATAAATGTACAGAGTTTATAGCAACAGCGACACGTCCTGAGCTGAGTGCGGTACCAAGAGCGTCAGCTCAGTTGATTCACACCTGCTTTCCAACAAAAGCCCACAGGCCTCAATTTTGGAGGTTCAGAAAATTGGGCTACTATGGGATGAGAAAGCAGGAAGGGGGTGCTGGGCTGAGTGGGATAGGAATCTGCTTCAGACCCCCATGGACACCAACCCCAGAGGTGTCCGGGCACCTCATGCTCCCAGCCTCCATCTGAGGGACAGACCCACTGCCCATCCCACCTCCAGGACCCAGATGCCTCCCTCCCCTCCCTCCACCGGTGGCCACTTACTACATCCTTTGAATCTACCACCTGCATTCTCCTTTCCCCCTCCTCATCCCTTCTCACCCCTTCCCCTCCTTCCAGACCCCCCATTTCTGCCTCAGTCTTGCCCCCTCCCAGCAATCTCGGTGAAGCACAAAGCTGACCCTCTCCCTCCTCTGCTTAGAACCTGCTGTGGATCCCCAGTGCCCTCAAGAGAGATCTGAGGCTCCTCCCAAGCCCAGGAGGCCTGTGTGCCCTGCTCGGTTCACCTGACCAGCCCCATCTCTTCACTGGGCAGTCATACAGGCCCCCCACCCCCGCATCCCCCTGATTAGAAGGGTCCTAGCTTGGTTTAAAGTTCTGCTCTCTCTGTTTTGAAGTTCTTAATACATTTTGAACAAAGGGTCTCCCATTTTCATTTTTGCATTGGGCCCGTGAATTATACAGATGGTCTTGCCAGCCACACTGACCTTCTTTCCGGTCCTCTGACACGCAAGCCCATCTGAAATCTGAACCTTCTTCACACTGGCTTTCCCCTCGGATTGAGCCACTCCCTCTCCCACCGCTCACCTGGCTAACAGTGACCATCTTCCTGGCCTCAGCTCTGGTGCCCCCTCCTCCAGGAAGCCCTCCTTGACTCTCTATGCTGACTCAGGCTGGGCTTCCTAAACCCCTGGGCTCCCTCTTTCCAGCCGTGGCCACTCTGAATGGTCACTGTCTGGGGAACGGGTCTGTCTCCTCTTCTGGAGGAGAGCTCCAGGAGGTCAGGGCTGGACTGAGAGCCCCAGGAGGTCAGGGCTGGACTGTCTCCGCACTGCTGTATCCCCAGCACTGCGCAGCCCTGGTTCAGCTCGGAGCAGCGTTTTGGGAACAAATGTTGGATTGATCTATGAAGAAAGAGGGCGGAAGGGAGGCGAACTGTGACCCTCTGCCCACTCTGTCCCACCCAGCCGCACTTCAGCAAGCTGATGCGCAGGAAGTGGCTGAGCAGCTCGGAGGCCCTGGATGGCATCGTGGGCACGCTGGGCGCTAAGGCCCTGGCACTGCGCAGGATGCAAGATGAGCCTTACCAGGTGCATCTGCTTGTGCGGGGGAGGGGCGCAGGGGGGGACCCGGGGCCGGTGGGGGGAGGGTGGGAGAGCAGAGCTAGAGCGCTCAGAGGGGAGAGACCCCTTCTAGGTGGGGAGAAGCTCTCTCAGGGCGAGATAGGTGGCGCTCTACCTGTGGTCTGCGCGGAGGGTGCCCGCAGATACCGGGGTGTAGCGCGGCATGCTGGCGGGGTTGGGGCCTCTGGATGGTGGAGCTCCGGAGAAATTGGAGAGGGCTGGGATGGGGCACCCTCTGGGGGCCGGTGGGGGAGGGTCCGCGAGCTGATTAGGAGGAGCAGGACAGGGGTCACCCACTGGGAGCCGGGAGGGCCGCCGGCGGCTGGGGGTGGGCAGGGGTTCCCGTTGGGTGTCCGGAGCGGGAGCGGGCGGGTGGGAAGCGGGGAGGGGGGTCACCGGCGGCTCACACCCCCTCGCGTCTTCCCGGGTCCCCAGGAGCTGGTGGCCGAGCTGCACCGGCGGGCGCTGGTCGAGTACGTGCGGCCCCTGTTCCGCGGTCGCCTGCGCTGCGGCTCCGCGCGGACCCGCAGCCGCGTGGCCGGCAGGCTCCGGGAGGACGCGGCGCAGCTGCAGAGGCTGTTCCGACGGCTGGTCAGTGCGGCCTCGGGGGCGGGGGGCTCCGAAACTACGGAAAACTTTGGCTTCCGGGAATCCCCAGACTCGAGAGCCGGGGGCGGGGGCTTAGAATAAGACCCTCACCCAATTTGCAGCCAATAGTAACACTCTGATCTTCGCCCTCTGAGGGTCAAAATTGCCTTTCTAACTGAAAGAGAGAGCGCTCTGGGCACAAATGAAGAGAAAAATGGTCCCTATGCCTTGTTGTGGGGATTAGATAAGTCCCATTAAAAGGGCTTAGGACCTAAACATTAGCCATTATTATGAGCACAGATAGTCGCTAAATGCAAGAGAAACTCAGAACCTTAGCGTTCTCAAATCCAAGCATTTAAAAGTCAGCAAATCTTATTTGTACCCAGTTGTAATGAGCTGGACGGGAAGGGTCTCACTCAGCCGCTATTCCAGGAGTTTCTAACCTAGAGTCCTTGGAATTTTCTTTTTAATTTTGGGGGAGATAATTGTGGAGTCACATGCAGTTATAAGAAAGAATGCAGAGAGATCGCTGGCATACCTTATGCAGTTTCCCCCAACGGTAACATTTTGCAAATTTAGAATAGGTTTTGAGGGGTGTCCCCGAGCCCCAAATTTGCTGCAAAACTGGGAGTAGGTTATATTATGGATTTTTCTTCAAATTTCCAAAGGTTCCAGATAACCTCTGACTGCAGTCTGCCCTCTGCCCGGTTTTACGGACGAGAAAACTGCCAGGCGAGGCGAGGTTGTGGTTTCGAGGCTGTGGTTTCGAGGGGGTGGGTGTTGAGTGTGAGCCCGGGGTCTTCCCATGCAGGAATCCCAGGCCTCGTGGCTGGACGCCGTGGTGCCCCGTTTGGCCGAAGTTCTGCATCTGGAAGACACGCCCAGCATCCAGATGGAGGTGGGGATGCTGGTGCGGGACTACCCAGACATCAGGTGAGATCCCCACCCCCACGCCGGCTTGGTTCCTTTTTGCCCGCGCGGCCGCCAGGCCGAGGTCTCCCGGAGAGCCTTGGCATCCGTCCCTGCGTTTCCTGCCCCGTGGGCGAGGGAGGGAGGCGGCGAGCGTGTCTGACGGCCGTTTCCTGCTGGAACCAGGGCATTATTAATACGATTTCCCTCCTTCTCTTGCCGCCGCCGCCGTCGCTGCCGCCGCCGCCGCCACCAGGGCTCGCAAACAAACAAGCAGTC
This sequence comes from Aethalodelphis obliquidens, assembly GCF_003676395.1. Taxonomy (NCBI): domain Eukaryota; kingdom Metazoa; phylum Chordata; class Mammalia; order Artiodactyla; family Delphinidae; genus Aethalodelphis; species Aethalodelphis obliquidens. Next base: position 11,398,737 of record NW_020837987.1, on the reverse strand, counting down.
ACAGGAAGCCCAGGGCAGGGGGGCGCGGGGCCGCCCGGCGGCAGGAAGGGCCGGCCCAGCTGGGGAGCCGCGGGGGACACGGGGACACGCACGGGCACACGGGCGCACACGCACTGGGACAGTGGCAGGCGCCGTTCAGATCCTGATGGACCATTTCCTTTCTCTGTGATCCTCTCTGAGCCCCAGTTTCCTCTTCTGATCCATGGGGACAATAATACTCTTTTCATAGGATTATTGGGGGCTGATTAATCATCATCCGTGGTGACAGCAGTACCAATACCAATTCTTGCTTATTGAGTTCTTATGTCAGACCTCAGAAAGCATCTTACCTACCCACTCTGTTACTTTATTTGTTTATTTATTTATTGTAGGCAGTATTTGAGCATTTTATTTTATTTTTTATTTTTTGGCCGCAAGGCTGCGGCATGTAAGAGTTATTTTAGAAGATAAGCTATTTGAGAAAATCTTTGCACGTCAAAGGCAGCACTGTTCTGAGTGCCTAGCACCGTCCGAGGCAGGTGGAAATTAAGTAGCTGACCCCAGTGTCACAGCTAGCCGGCAGCGAAGTGGGGACTTGAGCCCAGGCAGCAGGCTCTGAAGCTGGTACACCTGACCACCACACAACACTGCCACCTGCATAAGGTGGCGGCAGTCCTGCGATGCTAGTCGGGCAGACATTCTGTATGCAGAGAGACAATCCCCCAGGACCCAGGAGTGAGGCATCAGCTGGGTTGAAGTTGAGGACGTGGGGCTGAAGGTGAGGATTCTGGAACTGATTCAGGATGGGCGGTTCTGCTTCTCAGGTGTGGGGCTTATGTCCTTGGGAAAGCACAGAGCCCTGGAGTCGCATGGGGGCCAGGGTCCCGGCATTCCTGCTGGGTTGGGGTTTCTGAACTTGAATCTGAACTTGGATATGCAGCCGAGTTCGAAAGGTCTCAAGCTGGGCTGGGAGGAAGGGTTCCAAAGCTGAGTTTGGGGGCTGTGTTTTGCATCTCTGTTGAGCTGGAAGGTTCTTGAGCCCCATTTTGGATGAGTGTTTTGGAGCTGTGGGGATTCCAAACTTGGGATGCAGGAGGGTGAAGAGACTGAGCTGGATTGAAGGGGGTGGTGAAGACCCCAGAACTCTGAGATGAAAGTTCTGGAAATGAACGTTGGGGGCAGGATCTTGAGTTGAAATATGATGGTGGTTCTGGAGTTGAGTTTTGGATCCGGGATCTGAGATTGGGGTGCAGGGACGTTTCCATTGTGTTGGATTTAGGGGCGAGGGTTGTGGAACAGAGCCAGCTTTGAGCACCGAGTTTCTGGTTGGAGTGAGGGTCCCCAAGGTGAATTTTCAGTTCTGGGGGAGAATTTTAGTTGAGAACAATTCCAGGAATGGGTTAGAGGTGAAGTGAGTGTTCCAAGGCTGAATTTGGATGAGGGCTCTGGAACAGCAGCGGTGAAGACTCCAGACCTGGCGTTGGGGTGAGCTGAGGGTTAGGGTAGGGCTGTGGGTGAGCACTTCCGGGCTGGATTTGAGTGATGCCGTGGGGCTGTTTGAGATGAAAGTGAAAATGAGGTTAAGGGTTGCTATAGAGTCCAGAGCTTAAACAGGTGCAAGGGTGCCGGAATGGAAATTCAGGAGCTGTCTGACCCAAGTTGGGGGTGAAGATGGAAGGTTATTTTAACCAGGAGCTGAGATGCGGCAAGAAGGAATATCCTTGTGCTGGGTTGGGAGGTGACAGTTCTGGAATCCACTGTGAGTAGGAGGATTTGGAAGTGTTTGGAAGGGAAGCTCTGGAGGGGGGCTGGTATGAAGAGGGGGATCTAGGGGTGCTGATGGGAGGGTGGGATCTCAGGGGGACTGGTATGGAGGGGGAATCCAGAGGGAGCAAAGGGGCTCCAGAGCTAAGGCAGGTTCTGGAACAGACGGCCGGGTGGGGCCCACAGGTGGGCTGGGAGTGTATCTGGAGGACCCCGTGCACCTGTCCCCTCCTCTACCCCCAGGCGGAAGCACGTGGCAGCCCTCCTGGACATCCGTGGCCTGCACCACACAGTCGCCCGCCACGAGATCCTGGCGGTGGCCCGGGACTTGGAACTCTCTGAGGGGGGAACCTTGTCGCCCCCCCGGGACCGTGCCTTCTTTGCAGACATCCCCGTGCCCCGGCCGCCTTTCTGCCTCAGCCTCCCTCTCTTCCTGGGCCGCCTCTCCCTCTCCCGGCTGGCCTGCCTGCCCTGGCCTCAGCCTCCATCTCCATCACGGCCCCGGGCCCAACACTGAGACTCTCCCGGCTCCACCTCAGTGCCCCCCCATCTCTGCTGCTGACAGACCGTCCCCCTGACTCCCTGTCTGGGGCCACAGACCCCTGGGCTGGAAAGATCACTAGAGGTCTCCTCACCTACCCGCAAACTCCCTGTACAGAAGAGAAAGTGGCCCGAAGGAGCAAGGACTTTCCCGAGGCCATGAAGCCCGTTCCCAGCACCACCTCCCCAGCCCCGTGAGTGGTGGGTGGTGTTTTGGAAGGCTCTACAGAAATATCCCAGGCCCCCCCTTTCCCCTCACCTCAAGGTCTGGCCTCAATCCAATGTATTAAGGAACATACGATACTTAGAATAAAGAGGTTTCTATTTAACACAAGGAAGGGCTGAGTCCCCAGTGTGTGGGGGGGAGGAAGGACCCGGGGCAGGGACCAGGGCCAAGGGCTTCTCACACGCCCAAGGCCGGGCTAGGGTCCAACTCTTGGGCAGGGCAGTGGTGGCTGAGGCAGGCCCTGCAATGCAGGAGCAGCCAGGCCGCCCTGTTTACACCAAGTTCCCGAGGCTGCGTGACTCCACAGCAGGCCCTTGGCCTCTCTGAGCCAGCGTCCCTCATTTTGCCAACCCCAAAGTGCCTTCTTTCCTGGGCCTAGTGGTTCCACCTTGGCAAGCCCCCCCCCCGCCGCCCCCCTCATCCTTAGCCGGGAAACTGTATCCAGAGAGGAAGGAGGTTGGGGGCAGGGCTGGCGGCATCCAGGGCGCCCTCCTGGGTTGACGCAGGAAAATGTCAGGGTGGGAGAAATTCCAGCCTCTCACCCCCAGCCCTGCCGGATCCTGGTCCCCACGGAGCCCTTGAGGTCGCCTCCTCGCTGACCCCTGCCCCTCCCCCCAGCTGGACAGCCTGTGATGGATGCTTCCTGGCGTGGCTTTTTTTTTTTTTTTACTGAGAAGTCGGAAGGAGGAGGCAGCCAGGGGTCAGCGTGGAAGCTGCGGTTGGAAACCTCACGCACATGGCATGGCTTTTTTTTTTTTCCTGCGAAGTCGGAAGGAGGAGGCAGCCAGGGGTCAGCGTGGAAGCTGCGGTTGGAAACCTCACGCACATCTGAACTCACGTTTGAAGGTGGGGACTCGGGACTCTTGGAGCCCCAGGGCTGTGTGACGCCGGATAGGAAGCTGACCCTCTCTGGGCTGAGGTTCCCGTCCCTCTCTGAGGAACTGCTTAACCTCTCTTTGCCCAAGACAAAGTGAGATGCCCAGAGGATATATGCACCTCACTCAACGTCCTAAAATGACACTTTCAATGGCATTGATATACAAGAGAGGAGTTGAGGAATGAACATTTTGTACGTATTTAATTAAAGATGTATTCACCTTGGTTTGGCCGGGTTCTTTTCAGATTTGGATGCCCCGCTTAAAAATGCCTGTATTGAAACATAATTTACACAGCAGACAATTCATCCATTTGAAGTGCACAATTCAGTGCAATCACCCCTGCAGTCAATTTTAGAAACTTTTCAGCATCCCCGCGAAGAAACCCTGCACCCCTTAACCATCAACCCAACCCCTCTATGCCTCTCAGGCCCTGATGACCACTGGCCTACTTTTTCTCTCCGTAGATTTGCCTGTTCTGGACATTTCGTATAAATGGGATCACAGAATACGTGGTCTTGTGTGTATGTGTATGTGTGTGTGTGTGTGTGTGTGTGTGTGTGTGTGTGTGTGTGTGCGTTACGAGCACAACATAAGATCTACCCTCTTAACACATTTCTAAGTACACAATACAGGAGTGTTAACTACTGGCCCAATGTTGTACAGCAGATCTTTGGACTTCCCCATCCCATCCCATCTGTTCTCTACTTTGACGAATCTGAGTATTTTAATTTTTTATTATTTTTTATTGACGTATATAGTTGATTTACAATGTTGTGTTCATTTCTGCTGCACAGCAAAACATATATAGACTTTCTTTTTCATATTCTTTTCCATTACGGTTGATCACAGGATATTGACTAGAGTTCCCTGCGCTCTACGGGAGGACCTTGCTGTTTATCTGTTTTATATAGTAGTTTGTACCTGCGAACCCCAAACTCCCAATCCATCCCTCCCGCACCCCCAGAGTCTGAGTATTTTGAATACCTCACGTGAGTGGCATCAGGCAGAATTTGTCCTTTTGTGACAGGCTTATTTCACTTCACGTAACGGCTTCCAGGTTCAATCATATTGTCACAAACGGGAGGATTTCCTTCTTTGTAAAGGCTGCATAATATTCTGCCGTATGGGCTATGCAACACTTTCTTTATCCGTTCATCTGCTGCTGGACATTTGGGTTGTTTCTGTATCTTGCCTATTGTGAATAAATAAGTCATCTTTTGGGTCTGTCTTCCTTCACTCTGCATGATATTTTCAAGGTTCATCATGTTGTAGCACGTGTCAGTATATCATTTCTTTTTATCGGCAGATAACATTCCACTGTCTGGACGCACCACATTTTACTTACCCATGTATCCGCTGACGGACATTTAGGCGTTCTTTACTTTTTGGTTGTGAACGTTGTGCTCCACTTTTTTTCTAGATTACAAATATTTTCTTGGTCCCCTGAGAAGCTCTGACCTTACCCTGAGCCTCAGTTTCCACTTTTTTTTCTTTTTTTTTTTTTGGCCTCGCTGCACGTCTTGCGGGATCTCCGTTCCCCAACCAAGGACTGAACCAAGGCCACGGCAGTGAGAGCCTGGAGTCCTAACCACTAGACCACCAGGGAACTCCCTCAGTTTCCATGTTTGTAAAATGGGGGAAAGACTCCTGACAGTTGATGCTCCCGAGGATTCGCTCAACAAACCTGCAGATTTGGAGACAGAGGCCCAGATGGGGGCAGGAGTGCAGCTAAAGTCACCATCCAACGAGTGCCAGGGACGGGACCCCTCCTGCTCACCCCAGGCTCTGACAACAGCCCCGCTGCCAAGCGAGCGGGCTGGGAGCGCTCAGCGAGGAGGCTGTGTGTGAGGCGTTTGGCTCAGATCCTAACCCAGAGAGAGCGCTTGTGAAACACTCACTGTTTGGATTCAGACGGAGGTGATTTCTGGCTGTGGGATTGGGGCAGGGCGGCAACTGTTTACTGGGTACCTGTTCTGTGCAAGGGGTTCCCTGAGTGTGTCTGAGATGCAGAACATCTCACGGCACCATCCCCCTGGCCCTGGGAGAAGGGACTGTTTCTGTCAGGCAGGAAGCAGGCTCAGAAGGTTAGGACAGTATGTTAGAGGCAGTGGCTGGAATCTGAACCCCAATCAGATAGACTCCAAGAGCTCTTGGCCACTGTCTGCCAGCCCCGCTGTGTGCCAGGACAAGCGTGCTCCTAACTCACTGTACCCGGTGCCTCACTGCCTGGTCCTATCCCCGGCAACCCTCGTGAGGTGGATGGTGTTATTTTCCCTGGTGCACTGATGAGGTCCCCAAGGCTCTGACGGTCACCCTGGTCACACAACCAGGAAGCGGCTGAGCGGCCCCATCACTGGGGAGAAAGATGAAGCCAGATGGGGAGGCGACTATCCATGGCCACGGTCCAGATGAGAGGAAGGGAGGCAGTGAGCCTCCAGGCGGCCATGCCCTCTCCTCGAACTGGGCTTGAGTCAACTGGAATCAGGATAATTCAACCCCATCTAAACGTGAAAGTGCAGCCAGGACCAAAAAGTCACCTGGGCGGGAAATTCTGGGCAAGGAGAGGCACCAGGGGTCAGGATCCACACTGCCCTGGGGTTTCCCGCCCCCTCCCCTCCATCCCTGCCCAGAGAGGGTGAGGACCCTCCTTTTCAGCCCAATGCCCCTCTGATGAACAGTGTAGGTGTAGGGGAGAGATCAACGGCGTCCAGTGCTGACCCAGCAAAACCCCTGGGCCCCTCCCCAGCCCTGCAGATCTGAGCAGGTGTCAAGCTTGAGGAGACAAGCCTGGGTCTCGCTGTCTGCAAAAGGAGGAGGACAAAGGAGGGAACTTACCGAGCCCGCACCCTGCCTTGGCGCCTCAGCTCCCAGGCCTTCTGCAACTTGCACCCCCTATCGGAGCATCCGTGGTCCTCGCCAGCTTTAACTCCTCTCTCTAAGCCCCACTCACCTCTCTGAGTTCCCATGCCTATCCCTGAGATGCCACCCTTCTCTGAGTCTCTATCTCTCTCCTTGAGACCCTGTCCCCTTCTGGAAGCCCCCCTCCCAATCCTCAAGTCTCTACCCGCCTCTCTGAGCCCCTGGGAGCTGAGTCCCGTCCGCTCTGAGTCTCCACTCTCTCTAGTCCTATAAATTCCATCCATCCATCCATCCGAGTTCATCCTCTGTGCCCAACCTTGTGCAGGGTGGTGCTGGGGACACTGTGGTGACTTCAACAGCTTTGGCCCTGCTCTTATGGAACTGACAAGTCGGGGGGGGTGTATGGGGAGACACATCTATCATCCAGAGTGGTCAGGGCTAGACGTGGGGAGCTCAGGCAGCTGGGGAAGCCCAAGAATTCTCTGACCCTGTCTGGGAATCAGGGAGGGCTTCCTGGAGGAAGCAGCATCTGCTCTGAGATTCAACCTTCACCTGGAACACAGATATCATCTTGCAGTTCACAATATCCCAGAGGCCCTGAGGCGGAAAACGGTATCACTAGCTCTCCCACATTTTCTTATAGTCTCGCCTAAAGCACTTTGTTATACATGGAGCGGTTTTCAAAGGGATATTTAAAATGCTCATATCCTTGAACTCAGAAACCCCACTTCTAAGAATGCATCCCTTTGCAATACTCACACAGGTGCAAAATGGACACTGCTACACTGCTCAAAGTGGCTAATATGGAAAACAGTCAACAGCTGACTGTTTATACTGGGTCTCCCCGCAATGGAATACAACGTAACTGATAAAAGATTGGAGGCAGCTCTTCACAGTTCTGATATGCCACATCCTCCAAGATACACTGTTACGTGAAAAATGCAAGTAAATATATTTAGAGCTCAGTAAATATATTTATAACTGGATAAAGACACTACCCAATTTGTATCCATGGCTACCTCTGGGGAATAGGATTGGAGGAAGAAAGGCTACCACTTTCTGATTTATAAAACTATCCTCTTTGAATTTTACAGAAAGGCACACTGATCATTAGTGCAAAGCTCAGTGAATTTCCAGAGTGAATCTATGTAACCAAAATGGGTCAAGGCATAGACCTTTCCCCCTTAAACCCTCTTCCAACCACTTCTGCCCCCCAAAGGTAACCACTATCCTGGTTCCAACACCATCGATTACTTTTGCCAGGTTATGAACTTTATATCGTTGGAATCATACATTCCAGCGACTCTGGTTTCTATCTTCTTTCACTCAGCATTGCATTTGAGAGATTCAACCGCTTTGTTGTGAAGGTAGTACTTTGCTCATTCTCCTTACTCTGTGGGATTTCATGGTAGTAACTTGTCAGGATTTATCTATCCATTCTATTATGGATGAATGTTTGGGCTGTTTCCCGTGTAGTACCAGGAAGGTGTTATTCTTTGTACTTGCCAACACTTGATATTGAGAGTCTTTTAAAATTTTAACTATTCTAGCAGGTGTGTAGTGGCATTTCATTGTGGTTTTAATTTGAATTTTCATAATGTTTAAAAATATTGAACACCTTTTCACGAGCCTACTGGCTATTCATATATCTTCTTTTGTTAAGTGTCCAAGGCTTTTGCCTGTTTTTTGTTGTGGTGTTTTGTCTTTTAATTAATTATTGAGTTCTTCATATATCCTGGAGACAAGGTTTTCGTTAAGTATATGTGTTGCAAACGTTTTCTTCAGTTTTTGGCATGACTTTTTAAAAAATTTTTATTTATTTATTTTTGGTTGCGTTGGGTCTTCGTTGCTGTGCGTGGGCTTTCTCTAGTTGCGGCGCGCGGGGGCTACTCTTAGTTGCGGTGCACGGGCTTCTCATTGCGGTGGCTTCTCTTGCTGTGGAGCACGGGCTCTAGGCGCGCAGGCTTCAGCAGTTGCAGCACGAGGGCTCAGTAGTTGTGGCACACGGGCTTAGTTGCTTCGCGGCATGTGTGATCTTCCCGGACCAGGGCTCGAACCTGGGTCCCCTGCATTGGCAGGCGGATTCTTAACCACTGCGCCACCAGGTAAGCCCAAGAATATATATTTATAACATTGTAAATCAACTATACTTCAATAAAATGTTTTTTAAAGCTACAGTAATCAAGACAGTGTGGTACTGGTGTAAGGAAATATATCATACAAACAGAATAGAGGTGCAAATATAGACCCAAAGTTGATTTTCTATAAATATGTAGTGTAATTCAAGGAGAGGAAAAGATAGTCTTTTCAATAAACGGTGCTGAAACAACTGGACATTTGCATGAACAAAACCGAAGCTAACTCACAATGCACACAAAAATTACCTCAAATGAATCATAGAGCTAAATATCAATGCTAAAACTATAAAACTTCTAGAAAAAAATGGAGAAAATCTTCACGAACTTGGCGGAGACCAAGGTTTTTGGACAAGACACTAAAAGCACTAACCATAAAAGGAAAAAAAAAAGATAAAGAGGACTACGTCAAAATTGAAAACTTCTGTCCTTCAGAAGACAAAGTTAAGAAGAGGAAACTGTAAGCCAGAACCTGGGAGAAAATACGTGTAATTATGTTTTCTACCAAATGAGTTGAATTCAGAATATATAAAGTATCTTTACAACTTCATAATGAAAAGATTTTTAAAAATCCAACTTTAAAATGGGCAAAAGACTTGAACACTTCTCAAAATAAGATGTATTAATGGCCAACAAACATATAAAGGTATTCAACATCTACGATTGCCAGGGAAATTCAAATGAATGCCACAAAGAGATATCACTACACATCTTCTAGAAAGGCTAAAATGTTAAAAGACTGACAAACACTGGAAAAGCGTGGAGCCGCTACAGCTCCCATAGTATTGGACTCACAGAACTCCACACAGTATCGCAGGGAGTCTAAAATAGTGCCCGCACTTTGTAAAACAGACTGGGAGTTTCTTGTCAAGTTGAATATACATTTACCCTACGATTCAGAATTCTCCTGGGTATTTGTCCAAAAGAAATATAAATATATATCTTTAAAAAGACTTTACACAAATGTTCATAGAAGCTTTGTTCATAAAATCAAAAAATTGGAAATAACTCAAATGTTCATTAATAGGTGAACAGAAACAAACGGCAGTATAGTCATACAAAGGAATACCACCCAATAGAAAGGAACATGACATATCCATGCAACATCATGGGTCAATCCAAAACCATTATGCTGAAAGAAAGACGCCAGCCCTAAAAGTGTACACGTGATGTTATTTCATTTATATAAACTCTAGCATAGGCAAAGCTAATCAATCATAACCTAAATCAGAGTTCTGAGTGCCTGGAGGAGTTAAGGAAGATTGGCTGGAAGGAGGATAATAAAAACACTCTGTACTTTGATTTGTATGGTGATTATGGAAGCGCAGATATTTTGCAGAACTCAGTGAACCAAACAAGGGTAGTGTGAGCATTTTTATCATACGTGTATTATACTTCTATAATGTTAATTTTAAAAGAACTCATTTGATGGATTTAACAGCAGACTACTGCTAACAGAAGGAAAGAACAGTAAACTTGAAGACAGGTCAACAGGAATTATTCATAATGAAGCTCCAAGACAAAAGAACGGAAGTCAAAAGCAAAGGAGGCGCGTGAGACATGTGGGTCACTGTTAAATGATCTGTTATGGGTATAACTGGAGTAGCATAAGGAGACAAGAGAGAACATGAACGCAGAAGCAATTTCTAAAGAAGCTTTTTTGAAGGGAACCCTCATACACTGCTGGTGGGAATGTAAACTGATGCAGCCACTGTGGAAAACAGTATGCAGTTGCCTCCAAAAACTAAAAACAGAACTACCATGTGACCCAGCAATTCCACTCCTGGGTATATATCCAAAAAAACCACTAAAAGCACTAATTTGAAAAGATACATGCACCCCAATGTTCACAGTAGCATTAGTCACGATTGCCAAGATACGGAAACAACCTAAGTGGCCATCAATGGATGAACGGATAAAGATGTGGTATTAGATACATATAAAATGGAATACTACTCAGCCATAAAAAGAATGAAATTTTGCAGCAACATGGATGGACCTAGAGATTATCATACTAAGTAAAGTAAGTCAGAAAGAGAAAGACAAATGCCATATATCACTTATATGTGGAATCTAAAATATGACACAAATGAACTTATCTACAGAACAGAAACAGACTCACAGACATACGGAACAGAACTGTGGTTGCCAAGGGGTGGGGGAAGGGATGGATTGGGAGTTGGGGATTAGCAGATGCAAACTATTATATATAGAATGAATAAACTACAAGGTCCTACTGTAAAGCACAGGGAACTATATTCAATATCCTGTGATAAACCATATGGAAAATCATACGAAAAAGAATATATACGTATAAAACGGAATCACTTTGCTGTACAGCGTAACTAACACAACATTGTTAATCAACTATGCTTCAATACATTTTTTAAAAAGACATCAATTTCTGAGTGTGTCTGACTATTCAATAGAAACTATGTAGCTGTATTACTTTTCTAGGGTTGCCGTAAGTACCACAAATTAGGTGGTTTAAAACAAGAATGTATTGTCTCATCATTCTGAAGGCTAAAAGTCCAAAATCAAAGTGTCAGCAGCGTCCTGCTCTCTAGGGCAATCCTTCCTTTCTAGCTTCTGACAGCCCTGGACACTCCTTGGCTTGCAGCTGCAGAACTCCCATCTCTGCCTTCCTTTTCACACGGCACTCTCCCTCTGTCTCTGTCTTTGCATGGCCATCTTCTTATAAGGACACCAGTCATACTGGATCAGAGGTCCACCTTTTCCCATTATGACCCCACCTTAACTAATTACATTGGCAACACACTATTTCCAAATAAGGTTGCATTCTAGGGATGAGGATGTCCACACGTCTTTTTTTGGGCGACTCAATTCAACCCATAACAGATGCCAAAAAACAAGAGAATGACATGTTTAAAGCACTGAAAGAAAACAAACTGTTAACCTAGAAGTCTATACCAGTGGTAACAACCTTTTAAAAGCAAGGTGAACAAAAGGAAAAATAGATAAGTTAGACTTCTTTAAAATTGAAAGTGAAAAGACAACTCACAGAATGAAAGAAAATATTTGCAAATCATAGATCTGATAAAGGGCTTGTATCTAGAATACGTAATTAACTCTTTCAAAACAATAATAAAAAGACGACCCCATTTTAAAATGGGCAAAGGATCTGAGTAGACATTTCTCAAGTGTCCAATTACAAGTGTCCAATAAGCCCGTGAAAAGATACTCAGGATCATTAGTCATTAGGAAAATGCAAATCAAAACCACAATGAGATACCACTTCAACCCATTAGGATGGCAACAATAAAAAAGACAGATAATAACCAGTGTTGGCAGGGCTTCCCTGGTGGCGCAGTGGTTAAGAATCCGCCTGCCAATGCAGGGGACATAGGTTCGAGCCCTGGTCCGCGAAGGTCCCATGTGCCGCGGAGCAACTCAGCCAGTGCGCCACAACTACTGAGCCTGAGCTCTAGAGCCCACGAGCCACAACTACTGAGCCCACATGCCACAACTACTGAAGCCCGCGCGCCTAGAGCCTGTGCTCCACAACAAAAGAAGCCACCGCAATGAGAAGCCTGCGCACTGCAACGAAGAGTAGCCCCCGCTCGCCGCAACTAGAGAAAGCCCGCGTGCAGCAACGAACACCCAACATAGCCAAAAATAAATAAAAATAAATTTAAAAAACAACAAAAAAACAAGTGTTGGCAAGGATGTAGAAAATTTTGAACTATCATACAGACGAGCCACTCATGAATTCTTAACTCACAGAAACTGAGAGATAATCAATGACTGCTGTTGTTTTAAGCCAGTAAATTTGGGGGTGATTTGTTACACAGCAACAGATAACTAACACAGTAATCTTAAACACAACTATACCACCAAATATATTAAATGTAAATGAAAATAAACACTCCAATTAAAGGAAAATATTGTCAGACTTGAGAGAAAAGGAGATCCTACTAAGTACTCTTTATTAGAAATACACTTTAAATATAAAATCACAGATGGATTTAGAGTAAAATAAAGGGAGAATAGATACAATGCTCATACTAACCCAAAGAAAGCAAGCCGGTGCGGCCATATTAATATCAGACAAAGTAGACTTTAGATAGAAGTATCCCAAGAGTTGAAGAGGGACATTTCATAGTTTTAAATGGGTTTTTAGGAACATGTAACAATCCTAAACTTGCATGCACCTAATATCTACAAAATCATAAAGCAAAAGTTAACAGAACTAAAAGGAGAGGCAGACAAATCCACAATCATAGCTAAACATTTTAACATGCTTCATGCAGTAACTGATAGAACAAGCACAAACTCTGTCATAAAGAATATAGATTTGAAGAATGCAATTAATCAGCTTGAACTAACTGACGCGTATAGAACACTACATCCAGCTACTGCAGAATGTACATTCTTTTCAAGCATATATGGCCCTTTAGGTAGCTTCTGTTTTCCAGCTTCACATGCAAGGAGCTTGGAAGTCACCACTCCATCTTAACAAGGAAAAAGCTGAACAGACTGAAAAATCACCACTTCTAGGATCCTTAAGAGAGGTGAGGACACAGGGCAAACCACTGCCCCCAAGATTGGAGAGACCCGACAGGTGAATACAGAGAATAAAAACTTACCAGAGCAGAGACTCATAGGCAGAAACTGCTGCGGGAACCAGTGCCAGGGTAGGAAAACCAGAGCTGTAATTGATGAATCTGGAGGCTCAGTGTGGACAACTCTGAGAGTTAAAAACACCAGGAAGGTGGGGGGGGATTCCCTGGTGGCACAGTGGTTAAGAATCTGCCTGCCAGTGCAGGAGACATGGGTTCGAGCCCTGGTCCAGGAAGATCCCACATGCCGCGGAGCAACTAAGCCCGTGTGCCACAACTACTGAGCCTGTGCTCTAGAGCCCGCGAGCCACAACTACTGAAGCCTGATTGCCTAGAGCCCGTGTTCTGCAACGAGAAGCCACCGCAGTAAGAAGCCCGCGCACCACAACAAAGAGTAGCCCTCACTCGCCGCAACTAGAGAAAGCCCAAGCACAGCAACGAAGACCCAACGCAGCCAAAAATAAAAATAAATAAAATAAATAGGGACTTCCCTGGTGGCACAGTGGTGGAGAGTCCGCCTGCTGATGCAGGGGACGCGGGTTCGTGCTCCGGTCCGGGAAGATCCCACATGCTGCGGAGCGGCTGGGCCCGTGAGCCATGGCCGCTGAGCCTGCGCGTCCGGAGCCTGTGCTCCGCAACGGGAAAGGCCACACAGTGAAAGAGGCCCGCGTACCGCAAAAATAAATTAATTAATTAATAAAAAAAAAAAAACCTCCAGGGGTACCCAGTCACAGGAGGGCCCCCCACAATTTTGTGAGATTTACCTCCAGGAGCTCAAGCTGGTTCCCACAGTAAATACTAGAGACAAATCCCCTTGTGCTTTAGGCAGAGGGGAAAAAGGACCATTTTAAAATTCATCAGAGCTCTCTGTCCTTCCTAACAAGGCCTGCCCCAGGGAGAACTAATTAACCAGATCCTAACCTGCTGGGGTATTATCAGAGCCTAACTCACCTGGGGAAGGGGAATACCCAACTCCAGCCCACACTAGTCATACTCTCCCACTTAAGAGGGAGAAAAAAATTAAAAACACTTGTGAAGTTCATAGTCTAGAGGCATAAACTCACCAAAAGACTGAGACCAATCATAGGATTGTAGAATTCTTCCCCTGCCAACCCGACCTACACCTCACCACCACATTGCTTAAGGTCTACTTAGTTCCTTTTACCCAGCACATCATGTCTGGCTATCAAGAAAAAATTACAAGGCAGGGGGCTTCCCTGGTGGCGCAGTGGTTGAGAGTCCGCCTGCCGATGCAGGGGACACAGGTTCGTGCCCCGGTCCGGGAAGATCCCACATGCCACGGAGCAGCTGGGCCCGTGAGCCATGGCCGCTGAGCCTGCGCGTCTGGAGCCTGTGCTCCGCAACGGGAGAGGCCACAACAGTGAGAGGCCCGCGTACCGCAAAAAAAAAAAAAAAAAAGGAAGAGAAATAAGGACTTCCCGCAACAAGCCAAAATTGAGGGAATTTTTTGCCAACAGATCTATTATTTTTATAATATATACTATATTAATTTCAGACACAGCAGACTTCAAAGCAAGGAAAGTTATCAGTAATAAAGAAGGGCATCACAAAATAGACTATATTCTGGGCTCTCCAATCACTTTTGAATTAAATTAGAGCACTACAGTAGTTAGATAACTAGAATATCTCTGTTTGGAAATTAAGCAACATATTTCTGAATAACCCATGAGTCAAAGAAGAAATTAAAATGGGAATAAGGACTCGTTTTTAACTGAATGACAGTAAAAACGTAACATAGCAAAATTTATGGATACTGTAAGCATTATGTTTAGAGGGAAACGTATAGCTTTAATGTATATATCAGAAAAGTAAAATTTAAAAATCAAAGATCTAAGAAGGTAGAGAAAGAAAAACAAATTTAAAACAAAGTAGAAAATAAAATAATATAGATAAGAGCAGAAATCAACAAAATAGAAAACAAATATACAATATAAAAGTCAACAAGCCAAAGGCTGTCTATTTGAAAGCTCAATATAATCAATAAATCCCTATCAAGACCAATGAAGAAAAACAAAAGAGAAAAATTACCAATATCAGGACTCAAAATGAGACATCACTATAGATCCTACAAGCATGAAAAGGGTAATAAGAGGATATTATGAACCAGTTCATATCAATACATTTGAACATTTTGATGAAGTGGAAAAATTATTTGAAAAATAAAACTTACCACAACTGACCCAAGAAGAAATAGAAAATCTGAATAGTCCTATATCTATCAAAGAAATTTAACCCACAATTTAAAACTTTAACCACAAAAATCCAGGCCCAGATGGGTTTTTTTTAAATTAATTTATTTAATTTATTTATTTTTGGGTGCATTGGGTCTTCGCTGCTTCACGCAGGCTTTCTCTAGCTGTGGCGGGGGGGCTATTCTTTGTTGCGGTGCGCGGGCTTCTCATTGCAGTGGCTTTTCTTGTTGCAGAGCACGGGCTCTAGGCGCGCAGGCTTCAGTAGTTGTGGCACACGAGCTCAGTAGTTGTGGCTCGCAGGCTCTAGAGCACAGGCTCAGCAGTTGTGGCACACGGGCTTAGTTGTTCCATGGCATGTGAGATCTTCCTGGACCAGGGCTCAAACCCATGTCCCCTGCACTGGCAGGCGGATTCTGAGCCACTGTACCACCAGGGAAGCCCCGGCCCAGATGGTCTTACTGGTGAAATCTTCCAGACAATTAAGGGAGGAGTACCAATCTCAGAAAAACTCTTTTGAAATAGAGAAAACAGGGCGCACTTTTGTGGTGGTTTTGTACTGTGTCAGCTGGGCTAAGGGGGACCCATCTTTCTTAGACTCCCTCTTCCCTGTATGGTACTAGGTTAGAGTTGGCTGAAAGAGCAAATTGCATGAAAATATAAAGGAAGAAGTGAAGCCTGCTCATATTGTTCTACCCACACAGATGTGCCAGTGGGTTCCAGCTTGCTCTTACTCTCCCGTTCAGTGCAGAGAAAGAGAGATGAAAAAGCACAGGGACCTTGTTTCCCCCAAACTCTGCTCATCTCCTCTCAACTTTCTGCCCTGCTGACCAACAGTGACCCCAGGCCCACAACCAGATGCCTTCCACAGACTTCCTCACCAGCTGTCCTTCGTGATACCACTCTAGCAGCTGGATATACAACTTCCCAGATTTTCCTGAAAGCTCTGACTTGTCCACCTGCACTACTGCTTCCAGAAGGCTGACTGGTATTTTCCACTGATCCCCCAACTCCCCTTTCTGAACCTTCTCGACACTGCCTCAACTGCATAAGATCTTATTCCTCTAATCAATCTCTCTTCCATAAAACTTATTGTGTTTTTCAACTTCAAAATATTTCTGCTTCAAAAATGTTAATGTCACACAGCACAAGGAAAAGATGAGGAATGGATGCAGATTAAAGAGGGTTAAAGAGGGCTTCCCTGGTGGCACAGTGGTTAAGAATCTGCCTGCCAATGCAGGGGACACGGGTTCAAGCCCTGGTCCGGGAAGATCCCACGTGCCGTGGAGCAACTAAACCTGTGTGCCACACTACTGAGCCTGCTCTCTAGAGCCCGCGAGCCACAACTACTGAGCCCGAGTGCCACAACCACTGAAGCCCGCGCACCTAGAGTCCGTGCTCCGCAGCAAGAGAAGCCACCGCAATGAGAAGCCTGAGCACCACAAGGAAGAGTAGCTCCTGCTCGCTGCAACTAGAGAAGGCCCCCGCGCAGCAACGAAGACCCAACGCAGCCTAAATAAATAAATAAATAAATAAAATAAATATATAAAAAAAAACTGGCTCAACGTTTTTGAAAATTACAGCAGACCCCTCAAAATTTCTTTCTAGCCTTTCCATACGTTCACAAAATTCTAGACAGGTCCATCCACTTCTTCATTTTACTAAAAAACTGTATTAAACTTAATTTAGCTGAAGGTAGTATTCTGGTAAGTGAAACACAATTTCTTTCCATGATACCCTTTCCAACCGTGGGAATAATGCTTTTGAGGCAGGCAAGATTTAATGAACAAGCCAACCAGTGTATAACTTACTTCTCCCTCTAGGCTGTAGTTGCCCTGGACAGTTGTGAAGTCTTCCAGGGCTTAGGCTGCGCTCCCCTCGTCCACGTTCAGCTCCTAGCACAGGGCTTGCAGCTCCTGCCAGGGTCGCGGCGACCAGCATCGCCCCTTCGGCGCGCGGGGACGCTCCTCGTTCATCCTCCTTCTTGGGCGCGCTACCCACAACCACCCGCGCCAAAGCTCAAAATCAAGGCCGCTTAATGATGTCTCTTCGATGGTCTGCATCCGCGTTTCTCCGCAAAAAAGTCCGTTTATTCTCCAGGGCTCGAGCCGTCCTTCTCCGGAAATGTGATAATAAGAAGCGTATCATCTTTTCTTAAGTAATTTCTAAATCTGCTTAAGACGTTTTATTTATAAATTTTATTTTATTGCTCCTGGATTTTCCCCAGCATTTTTAAAAGACATTTTTATTTTATTATTTTTATATTTTAATTTTTTGCCTGTGTCGGGTCCTAGTTGTGGCATGTAGGATCTCCGCTGAGGTATGCGGGATATTTCCGTTGCAGCACGAGGGGCTCTTCGTTGTGGCGTGCGGGCTTCTCTCTAGTTGCTGGGCGCAGGCTCCAGGGCTAGTAGTTTGCAGCACGCGGGCTCAATTGCCCCACGGTATGTGGGATCCTAGTTCCCCGACCAGGGATCGAACCGGCGTCCCCTGTATCGGAAGGCGGATTCTTTACCGCTGGACCACCAGGGAAGTCCCTCTCCCAGCATTTTATTATGAAAAACTTCAAATATACAGGAAAGTTGAAAGAGGTGTACATGTGTTTACCGCTTAGATTCTACTAACATTTTACCATACTTGTCTAACCATATTTCTACTCACTCTGTCTAACTTTTAAATGCATTTCAAAGTAAGTTGCTGACATCAGTGCACTTTTCCTAAATAATTCAGCCTGCATATCATTAACTACAGTTCAATGTTTGTTAGTGTTTTTTTGTTTGGTTTTGGTTTTGGCTTTTTTTGCTGCTTTTAATTTTCAGTATTAATAAGAAAGATTCTTCCACTCCCAAGATGGAAAGAAATTCATTCGTGGATTCTTCTAGTTGTTGTGTTTCTATTTTTACACAGGGATTTAGGGATTTCTGATTCATCTGCAGTTTATGCCGGTACATGGTGTGAGGACTGGATCCAATTTTATACATATATGTATACACACAGACACACAGACACACAGACACACACACACACAGGGAGTCTCTATTTTTAAAATATTTTTATTGAGATTTTTAAATTAAGATTTAATTCACATACCATAAAATTAACTTTTAATGTGTACAATTTAGTGGGTTTTAGTATTTCACAAAGTCGTGCAGCCATCATCGCTACAGTCTATATATGTACGTATCTATGTATGTATATATCTGTTTGCTTGTTTTTCTCCAAATGTCTATGTAGTCTCAGCGCCACATATTAAAAACTCCATCTTTCTGCCAGAGATTTGAGATGCTGCAGTTGTTAGTAAATTTCTGGGTGTTCGGGGGTCCAACTACGTTCCATTGGTCTGCTTGTCCATCTGTCTCGATGTGTGGGAAGTCTTTGCTAACTACAGCCCTGGCCTAGGATTCTGGAGGGGGCGGGGGTGGGGGTGGGGAACGACGGACATGTGGCCACGCCTCTTCAAGGCCTTCAGTCAAGTTCTGTGACGAAGAAACCGTGCCCTATTCCAGCTCACCAACAGAGATAAAAGCTTTAATCCCCAGCGACTGAGAAAAAACCAACTGGGCAGGAAGATGGTCAGCAGGAAACCCTGGGAAGGAGAGGTACCAAGGATCAAGACGTCCCCCCATTCTTGAGTCCCCCATCTCCTCTCCTGGCTCCCCAGCCCGGGGTGGGGGCCCGCCCCTTCTCTGGACGTCTCCCCCTTTCTGAGGGCTAGTGGACCCGGGCCAGGGACTGTCGCATCCAGCTCTCTGCCTAGGATTGCCCCAGGAAAGCACCTGCACAGCGTGGCGGAGGCACTCAGGGGTTTGGGAGGTGAGGCCAAGTGTGTCCAACGCCTGCCAAGCGAAGTCCTCGGGACTTACCACGAGCAGCCCGCTTTTCAAGGGATTTGTTTCAACCAAAAAGGGGCTTACTGTTTGCAGGCAGGAAGGGGGTCAAGAAAAAGAACTCCCCTCCCCCTAAGCCTAAGCTCCCAGGCCCCCTCCGAGAATCCCTGAGTCCCACTTCTCTTGCCGACCACGCCCCAGACACGCCCCGGCCACGCCTTCGAGGCCACGCCCCCTCGAGAACCCACCGCTTCCGATCGTGGCTCCAAGGTAGCTCATCTTATTCTTTTTTTTTTAAGGTCCTTCCTTCCTTCCTTCCTTCCTTCCTCCCTTCCCTCCTTCCGTTCTATTTTATTGAAGTATAGTTGATTTACATCCACTGAAGCTCTTCCGAGTCTGAGTCTCGGTCCTCTCTCAGACGCACCCCCCGACCCCATCCCCACCCCGCCCCTGCTCCTAAGACCTTCAGCTGTCTCTAAGCTCCTCCCCCCTCAGAGCCCTCCCCTTCTCAGCTGCCACTGCTGTCCCTTTTGAGCTAAGTCCCCGCGGAGTCAGGCACCTGCACAGTGACCCCCTCGGAGTGGTACTCTGCGCCCACTGCCACGGAGAAACTTCGCACAAAAGCCTGCGGAGAAGGAGAGGGAGGGAGCGTCCCAGGGCCAAGAGCTTTCCCCGTGCAAACTCCTCCAGCCCGCCCTTGCCCCAGCGCCGTCCCTGATCCTAGAACACTCTACCGCCAGGAGGGGCCCCTCCCTCACGGCCCAAGTTCTCACCGTAACGCCTGAAAGCTTCCTTGCTCTAAGCCCTCCCTCTGTTCCCATACACTCACTCTCCGTTCCAGCCGGGCCAGTCTCTGAATTCCCTTTCTCCCACCTCATGGGTTCTCTTGACCCCTAGCCTCTGTTTCTCTTAAAAAACGAACGAAAAACCTGGCTTGTCCACTGGACTGTGCCCCAGATGTCTGTCTGAACTATTATTAGCCTCAGACTCAGGTGGCACATCACACACATGCAGGCAAGCCTTTCCCACCATAACCTTCAGTGCCGGAATTAAGGGCTACTGCAGGAATGCCAGCATGGCAGCCAGCCCTGGCCTGATCTGTGGGTCTGGGTACCTTGGTGGCTGTCGGTTACTGAAGATATGTTGATGAGGATACCTTTGCCCCTGGAGGAGGAAGCATCATTTGGAAGGTAGTCATTGCCAGGGAACAGAGGGTCCCAGTGATTTCCCCTCCTCCACCCCTTAGTCGCTGTCCTAATTTGAGAAAGATCAGAGAGACAGGGAAGAACTGGAAATGTGGGTGGGACAGCTGGGGAATGGAAAAAGCCCGGAGGTTGGATGAGGGAAGATCCCGAGTGAAAGACAAAGAGACTGCGCCTTACCTGGTGACCATTTGGGGCAGGACGATCCTAGTCATCTGCAGGAGGAATGGAGAGGACCCTGTCTTTCCCTTTTCACTGCTTTCACCTACCCAGACTTCTGCCCCTCCTCAAGTTCACTCCTATCCCCCTACCTTCCCTCAGGGAGTATTCCTCTAGCACTTCCTCTATGCCAGGCCCAGTTCCGGGGGACGCTGGGGACCACCGAGAGTGGTCAGAGCTCGCTGACCTTGGACCCAGTCCCTCCCAGCCCCGACTCATCTGGACCACAGACATCATGTTGCAGTTTATAACATCCAAGAATTTCTGGGGGAAGAAAATGGAACCAATCAGTTCTTCCCTTCACCAGCCCTGCCACAACTCTGATATTTTCTAGTTTACTTTTCTTTTAATATGGAACACATTTTTTTTTGTGGTACGCGGGCCTCTCACTGTCGTGGCCTCTCCCGTTGCGGAGCACACGCTCCGGACGCGCAGGCTCAGCGGCCATGGCTCACGGGCCCAGCCGCTCCGCGGCATGTGGGATCCTCCCAGACGGGGGCACGAACCCGCGTCCCCTGCATCGCCAGGCAGACTCTCAACCACTGCGCCACCAGGGGAGCCCCTGGAACACATTTTTAAAACGTAGCTTCTACTAGAATTTAAAATGCACATAAACTTTGACACATCAACTCCGCTCTGGAAATTTATTCCTTTCTAAGATACTCACACATGTGGGAACTGCATATGTCCAAAGATATTCATCGCAACACAATTTGTAGTCACATATACTAGGAAACACCCTGAATGCCCATCGATACTGAGATGACTAAATAAACACAGGGTAGCCAATGGATGGATCACTGCGCACCAGGTAAAAAGAATGGGTCAGCTAATTATTCTGATTAGAATAATCCCCAAGATACATGCCTACCTGTGAAAGGTAAAGTGCAGAACAATAGGCTGCCGCCATCTGGATAAAAGATCCAGGTACATACTTCTCTATGCACAGAGAAATAAAACTACCACATTTTAAATCGGGGGTCACTTTGGGGGGCTAGGATTGGAGGGAGAAGGGAAATTTTCACTTTCATTTCATAAACTTCTCTCTTTGGATTTTTTGATCAGTAAAGATTTTTATAAATGTATACCATACACATACCAAAGTGCATAAATCTTTAGTGTGAAAAATGAACACAAATCTTTAGCCTCTACCCACATAAAGAAAGTATTGACAGTTTCCCAGATTCTTCATCTCCTGCAGTCATTACGCTTGCCTCTTCCCCAGTTAATCACTGTCTTGACCTCTAACACACTCTAGAAGAGTTTTGTTCAGTTCTGAACTTCATTTAAGTGGAATCATTGAGTATGTATCCTTTTATCTCTGGCTTTGTCTGCTAAACACTATAAGATTCTTCCGTGTTATGTGTAGCAGAAGTTCATTCATGTTCACTGCTATAATTTTGCATCGTATGAAGGCAGCATGCTTTATTTCTCTAATCAACCCACTCCTGGGCATATATCCAGAGAAAACCACAATTCGAAAAGATACACGCACCCCAATGTTCATAGCAGCACTCTTCACGATAGCCAAGACATGGAAACAACCTAAATGTCCATTGACAGAGGAATGGATAAAGAAGATGTGGTACATGTATACAGTGGAATACCACTCAACCATAAAAAAGAATGAAATAATGCCATTTGCAGCAACATGGATGGACCTAGAGATTATCATACTAAGTGAAATAAGTCAGACAGAGAAAAACAAATATCATATGATATCACTTATATGTGGAATCTAAAAAGATGATACAAATGAACTTATTTATGAACCGGAAACAGATTTGCAGACTTTGAAAACAAGCTTATGGTTACCAAAAGGGAAAGGAAGGGGGGAAGGATAAATTAGGAGGCTGGGATTAACATATACACATTACTACATATAAAATAGATAAACAACAGGGTCCTACTGTATAGCACAGGGAACTCTACTAAATATTCTGTAATAACCTAAATGGGAAAATACTCTGAAAAAGAATGAATATATGTATATGTATAGCTGAACCACTTTGCTGTACACCTGAAACTAACACAATATTGTAAATCAACTACACCCCAGTATAAAATAAAAATTAAATTTAAAAATATTTAAATTCCAAAAAAAAAAAAAGGAAGAATTCCAGTTGTTCCACATCCCCAACAACACTTGGCACTGACAATATTTTTAGCGTTAACCATTTTAGTGGCTGTGTAGTTGTAGTTCACTCTGGTTTTAATCTGCAGTACCCTAATAAGAATGAGGTTTAGTTCTTAAAAGTTCAGGGCAGGGCTTCCCTGGTGGTGCAGTGGTGAAGAATCCACCTGCCAATGCAGGGGATATGGATTGGAGCCCTGGTCTGGTAAGATCCCGTGGAGCAACTAGCCCGTGTGCCACAACTACTGAGCCTGCGCTCTAGAGCCCGTGAGCCACAACTGCTGAAGCCTGTGCGCCTAGACCCCGTGCTCTGCAACAAGAGAAGCCACCGCAGTGAGAAGCCCACACACTGCAACGAAGAGTAGCCCCTGCTCACGGCAACCAGAGAAAGCCTGCGCGCAGCAATGAAAACCCAATGCAGCCAGAAATAAATAAATAAAATAAACAAATTTATTTTATTAAAAAAGGCTAAAAAAAAAAGTTCAACGCAGCAAGAAGATATAACAATTATAAAGATATACAGACCTAACAACAGAGCCCCAAAGTACGTGAAGCAAAACACCATATACAAAAAACTCTAAATGGATCAAAGTCCTAAACGTAAGAGCTAAAATGACAAAACTCTTGAAAGAAAACAGAGGAAAAGCTTTATGACATTGGATTCGGCAATGATTTCTCGGATGATACTAAAAGCACAAGCAGCAAAAGAAAAATAGATAAACTGTACTTCATCAAAATTAAAACCTTTTGCACATTAAAAGATACTATCGGGCTTCCCTGGTGGCGCAGTGGTTGAGGGCCCGCCTGCCGATGCAGGGGACACGGGTTCGTGCCCCGGTCCGGGAAGATCCCACATGCCGCAGAGCAGCTGGGCCCGTGAGCCATGGCCGCTGAGCCTGCGCGTCCGGAGCCTGTGCTCCACAACGGGAGAGGCCACAGCAGTGAGAGGCTCGCGTACCACACACACAAAAAAGAGATACTATCAACAGAGTGAAAAGGCAACTTGCAAATTGGCAGAAAATTTACAAATCATTCATTTGATAAGGGATTAATAACCATAATATATAAAGAGCTTCTACAACTCAAACACCAATGGGTCAAAGAAGAAATCACAAAGGAAACTTAAAAATATTTTGAGACAAATGAAAATAGAAATTAAAACACAACATACCAAATTTACATTTACCTAGATTGGCTAAGAAAAAAAATACTGAAATTACTAAAATCAGAAATGAAAGTGGGACATTACTACTGATTTCACAGAAATAAAAAGGATTATGAGAGAGTACTATGAACAACTGTACACCTATAAATTGGATAATCTAGATGAAATAGATAAGTTCCTAGCAACACAAAACCTACTATGACTCAATCAGGAAGAAATAGAAAATCTGAATAGACCCATAACTAGTAAGGAGATTGGACTAATAATCAAAAATTTCCCAAGGAAGAAAATTCCTGGACAGATGACTTTGCTGATGAATTCTACCAAACATTTAAAGAAGAACTAATGCCAATTCTTCTCAAACTCTTCCAAAACATTGAAGAGGAGAGAACACTTCTTAACTTATTCTATGAAGCCAGCATGGCCCTGATACCAAAGTGAAAGACACTACAAGAAGGGAAATCTACAGACCAGTATCCCTCATGAACATTGACACAAAAATCCTCAACAAAATGCTAGCAAATTGAATTCAACAGCATATTGAAAGGATTATACACCATGACCAAGTGGGATTTGTTCCTAGAATGCAAGGATGGTTTGATATACAAAACTTGACTAACGTAACACAACACATTAACAGAATAAAGAAAAAAATCACATGATCACCACAATTGATGCAGAAAAGTATTTGACAAAATTCAACACCTTTCATGATTAAAACATTCAATAAACTAGGAATGGAAGGAAACTATCTCAACATAATAAAGATATGAATAATGCACATAAAATAATACATATAATAATATAAAAAGCCCACAGCTAACATCACACTCAATGGTGAAATACTGAAAGCACTTCTTGCTTTTGCCATTTCTATTCAACACAGTACTGGAAGTTCTAGCCAGAGCAACTAAGCAAGAAAAGAAGTCAAAGGTATTCAAACTGAAAAGGAAGAAGTAAAATTATCTCTGTTTGCAGATGATATTATCTTACATGTAGAAAATCTTAAAGATTCCACAAAAGAAGTGAAAACTAATAAGCAAACTCACAAAGAAGTGGGATACAAAAACTCAGTTGCATTTCTCTACATGAACAATGAACAACCCAAAAGTGAAGTTATGAAAACAATTCCATTTGCAATAGCATCAAAAAGAATAAAAGAATAAATACACTTAGGAATTAACTTAACCAAGGAAGAAAGACATACACTGAAAACTATAAAACATTACTGAAAGATACTAGAGAAGAGATACAAATTGGAAAGACATCCCATATACATGGGTTGGAAGACTTAATATTGCTAAGATGTCAGTACTACCCAAAGTGATCTATAGAGTCAGTGCAATCACTATCAAAATCCTAACAGCATTTTTGCAGAAATAGAAAAACCCAGCCCAAAATTGATATGGAATCTCAAGGGACCCTGAGATTAGCCAGACCAATCTTGCATCATCATTTCCACTTCTGGGTATATGCCCAAAAGAATTAAAAGCAGGTACCCAAACAGATATTTGTACACCAACAGTTCATAGCAGTATTATTCACAGCAGCCAAAAGGTGGAAACAACCCAAGTGTCTATCAACAGATGAAGAGGTAAACAAAATGTGGTATACACATATGATGGAATATTATTCAGCCTTAAAAAGGAAGAAAATTGGGACACATGCTACAACATGGATGAACCCTGAAAATATTATGCTAAATGAAATAAACCAGGCACAAAAGGACACGTATTGTATGATTCCACTTACATGAGGCACCTGGAATAGCCAAATTCATAGAGACGGAAAGTAGAATGGTGGTTTCCAGGACCTGTGGGTAGGAAGGAATGGGGGGTTGGGCGTTACTGTTTAATAGGTAAAGAGTTGAAAAAATCCTGGAGGTGGCTGGTGGTGGTGTTTCACAACAATCTGAATGTACATAATACCCCTGAACTGTACACTTCAATATAGTTAAAAATAACCAAATTTAAGTTATGTATATTTGCCATAACTTCAAAATAAAGAAAATAAAAAGAATGACGTTCTGATACTTGCTAACAACATGGATGAAATTGAAAACATTACGCTATAAGCCAGACACAAAAGGAAAACTATTCTATGATTTCACTTGTATGAGGTATCTAGAATTAGCAAGCTCACAGAGACAGAAAGGAGAGATAGATGCT
This sequence comes from Aethalodelphis obliquidens, assembly GCF_003676395.1. Classification (NCBI taxonomy): domain Eukaryota; kingdom Metazoa; phylum Chordata; class Mammalia; order Artiodactyla; family Delphinidae; genus Aethalodelphis; species Aethalodelphis obliquidens. The sequence goes on along the minus strand of NW_020837987.1, from coordinate 11,372,851 downwards.
ACCAGCGGTGGGGAATAGGGAAGAATGTCGGGATACTGCTTAACAGGACCAGAGTTTCTGTTTGGGATGATGAAAAAGTTCTGGAAACAGATAGTGGTGACAGCTTTACAACACTGTGAATGTATTTAATGCCACTGAGTTGCACACTTTAAAATGGTTAAAATGGCAAGTTTTATGTTACAATTCTTTAAAAAAAAAATCTATGCTATTTCCATTATCTTGGTTACATGCGGACCTCATTACATTATCTATTATTTCTCTTGCTTTCAATCACGATTTTTCTTCTAATATTCCTGGTTGTATTTTGTTGAGTGATGGATATTTAATATTTAAAAAATCGTTTTGCTAATTCGAGTCCCTGGACTACATCGTTTTTCTCTAAAAATGGTTTGGTTTGGTTTTGCTTCTCCCCGGCAGCTACACTAGGGGGCGCTAAAATATAAGATCAACTTAATCCCGACGGGAATCGAGATCATTTAAAACCTGGCTTCAGTTCCTATGAAACCTACTTTACCCTAACTCCTGGATTATAGTTTTCAGGATCCCAGCCTAAAGCCTGGGATATTTTCCAAAGCTTTGCACTACATTATTTGTTGCAGCTCGCACACTATGTTGAAAGCTCTGCTTTGCCTCTTAAACGCTCATCCACTTTGAAGGGAAATGTTGCTTCAAATGTCAGATTCCCCCCTCTTGGATTCTTTCTTCTCTCAAATCTTGGTGCGACAATTCCTCATTGCCTTAGTAGTTTGATGTCTTCAAACAGTTATTTTTACTTTTTTTTTTTTTTTTTTTTTTGCGGCACGGGGGCCTCTCACTGTTGTGGCCTCTCCCGTTGCGGAGCACAGGCTCCGGACGCGCAGGCTCAGCGGCCATGGCTCACGGGCCCAGCCGCTCCGCGGCATGTGGGATCTTCCCGGACCGGGGCACGAACCCGTGTCCCCTGCATCGGCAGGCGGACTCTCAACCACTGCGCCACCAGGGAAGCCCCCAAACAGTTATTTTAAAAATATTTTATGCAGCACTCCTAATCGTTCTCATTTGCAGGGTTATTCTTAAACCACAACTTCCTCTAACACCAGAGGCAGAATACACAGACTGCCTCTCTTTACACTTTCTAAAATGAGCCTATGCATTACTTTTTTTTTTTGCGGCACGGGGGCCTCTCACTGTTGTGGCCTCTCCCGTTGCGGAGCACAGGCTCCGGATGCGCAGGCTCAGCGGTCATGGCTCACGGGCCCAGCTGATCCACGGCATGTGGGATCTTCCCGGACCGGGGCACGAACCCGTGTCCCCTGCATCGGCAGGCGGACTCTTAACCACTGCGCCACCAGGGAAGCCCTATGCATTACTTTTGAAATAATAATATGTAAAATCTAAAAGCCGTCCTGATCTATTTTGTCTATGTCTAATAATAATGGCCCACGTTCATGGAGCACACAACTTAGGCTTAGGTGCATCATTTTATCCCATTGTCATATCAGCCCTGTGAGGTCAGCAAAAATATGGATTCCCATTTTATAGATATGAAACTGAGGCACTGACTTTCCCACGTGGCTCATTTCCCCTTAAAGTTAGCAGACTCAACTTGAACAGTTGTCCCCGTTGGGCACCGCAGAAGGGCGCCCCACGGAAGGAGAGACCTCCTTCACGTCCTAGACATCGTAGATTTGTAGCTCTCAAAACAATGAACAAAGCTAGTGTGCTGCGCCGGGTTTTCCAACAGAGGGAGCCGTGTGAGGCAGAGGCACCCGCGGACTAGTACTCGGTTTCACTCACTTGGCGAAGTCCTCACAGTCGATCAGTTTCCTCAAGCCAGGTGCGTATTGCTTGCCCACACTGTTTACTGAGTGAGAGGGGACAAATTGTTTGTTTCACTCCAACGGTCCCAGGGAGACGGGGTAGGGACAAAAGGGAGGGCGACCACAGAGAGTTCCGGGTTAGGGTGAGCACGGGGGCAGTTGAGGGCAGCGCTCCTCCCAACAGGCACAGGGACGTACTCAGTACTCCGATCTCCAGGTCCTTCAGTCCTGCCGCAATGGCCTTGTAGATCTCCAAGCCTCCGGTGAAATCCACCTGGATGACTCGTGTGCTTTTGCCATGAAGCCTCTCTGGGAAGGGCAGTGGGAGCCAGGCCCTTAGCTGGAATCTGGTCCGACCTCTGCCCCCGTCCCTGTTCAGCCCCAGCCCCTATATGATGGCCCCAGATGCATAGCTAGCTAGCTCCCCGCAAGCGCCTCGGCCACCTACAGACCTCGTCCGGGATCACGCCCCAGCCACGCCCCCAGCCACGCCCCCGTCTAGCCCCAGCCCTTGACCCAGAACTTAACCCGCTCCCCTCTTCCCCTCCTCACCTATCGCCTTTGCCTCGTGCTCCAACTTGCTCAGGTCTCGACTGATGAGGACGATGTTCAGACCTCTCCCGGCGAGCTGCAGGGGATGCATTCATTTATTTATTCACGAAAGCCACAAATATTTACTGCTTGCTGACAGGGTGCTACAGTGTTATCGGCACTGTGGATGCAGAAGTGAACAAAAGAGAAATACGAAAGTCTGCCCTCCTGGAGCATGCATTCTGGGGAAAGTCTATTCCAGACAGAACACCAAGTGCAAAGGCCCTTGCACAACGGCTGGCAGCTTCGAGGATGCCATACAGTCCAGTGTGCACCGAATGAAGTGGCCGGTTGTACAGGAGCCCAGATCATGGAGCCTCGAATGCCCCAGTCAAGACTCTGGCTTTTATTCTCAGTGACATAAGAATCCAATAATTTTTATACCTTCCTTCCTTCATGCATTTATTCAAAATGTGTCTGTTGAGCCCTTGCTCTTTGCTGGGCGGTGCTGGGGACACAGCATGCCCAAGATAGACCCAGTCTCACTCAGCAGCCAGAGGGTTCTCTCTGAAATACAAACCTGTTCCTGCCTTCCCCTACTCAGAACCTGCCTTGACTCCCCAGTGTCTCTGAGATAAAACTACACTCCTCACCGTGGCCTCAAGTGGCCTGGCTCCGGCCTGAGTCTTCAGCTGTCTCTCCTGCCGGTGGCCCTCTGTGGGAATCCAGGCACAGCACATAGTTCATCTAGTCCCAAGATCGCCACCTGAATTTTCCTGCCTCTGGGCCTTTGCACATGCTGTTCCTTTTGCCTTGAATTCCCTTCTGCTTGAACAAAGTCAGCCAATATCTGTGGAGTTTGGCTGCGTATCTGACCCTCTCAACCTGCCTGTCTGAGGGTGACATGTTACGTGGGACTGAGCATCCACCAGCTTTGGAGGGGGGCTGGGCACAAACATCTCAACAGCTCCAGCGTCTGAGAGGTTGATGCTGTGAAGGGCATTTATTCATTCAACAAACATTTGTCCAGAATCTGCTCGTGCCTGGCCTTGTGCTAGGTGGGGCTGACCAGCACAGACACAGCCCTGCCCTCTTGGGGCTCACAGGGCAGTGCTGGGACAGACCGGTCCCCAGATGGCAATGACTCAGAGTGGCCGTCACTACCGGCTGACTTGCATCCAGACGCAAGTTCTCTCCCTTTCCACCAGGGTTGCCTTTCTATTCATGCACTAGCCTCCCCTCCCTCCTTGTCCACTCAAGGCCATCACTCCAGCTTTCCCCCATCTTCCCCCTTCATCAAAACCCCTCCCTCTTCTGGATGATTCCCATCAGCAGGAAATCCTACCAGAATCTCTCTCATTTTCTCTGTTCAGGCATTGGCCCATTTCTCATCACACCACCGCAGTTGACTCAGCATTCTAAGAGAGGATTGTTTATCCTGGCTCTCTTACCATACCCTCTGGTACCCAATCCAATCGGTCTCCCACCCCCGCCACGCCACCCAAACCACTCTGGTCACCGATAACTTCCATGATGGTAAACCCAGTGCTGTATTCTCAGCACCTCCCAATAGCAACTGACACATTCAGCACCCCCTCCTCCTGGAAACATTCTTTTCCGTGGCTTCCAAGACCTCTCTTCCAACCCTGGTTTCCCCCCCATTCTCAGTTCTTGTGCCTTCTCATCTTCTGTACCTCTCAACTTTGGGTGCTCCAGGGAGCACTCTGGGGTGATTCAGACTGTGCTCCCCTTCTCCATCAACACCCACTACCACAGGCGCCTCATCTAGTCTCATGACTTTAAATGGGATCCTTATGTTGATGATGCTTCCACTTATATCTCCACCCCAACCTCCCCTCTGAACTCCAGAATGGCATTTCCAACTTCTGGAACTTCTCAACTTGGATACCTAATTGGTATCTCAAACTTGGAATGTCCAAAACGAGACTCCTTCCTGTTTCCCCCAAACTTGGTCCTCCCCTCAGTTCAACTCCATCTCAGTAACAGCAGCTGCCTTTTTTGACGTATTCTGGTCAAAAATTTTATAGTAATTTATTTTAGGAGGCCAGCATTACCCTAATACCAAAAACCAAACAAAGATATTACAAGAAAAGAAAACTATAAACTAATATCTCTCATAAACTTAGACACAAAAATTCTCAACAAAATATTAGTAAATCAAATCCAGCAATATAGGAAAAGGATAATCAATAATCACCAAGCGGGGCTTATTGCAGGAATGCAGGGTTGGTTCAACATTTGAAAAATCAATTGATGTAATGTACTCTATAAACAGAGTAAAGAAGAAAAACCAAGAAAAGAAATAAAAGGTATACAGATTGGAAAGTCAGAAATAAAATTGCCTCTTACGCAGATGACATGACTGTCTACATAGAAAATCCCAAGAAATCCACAGAAAGACTACAAGGATGAAGAGCTGAGTTTAGCAAGGTTTCCGGTTACAGGGTCAGAAGTTTGGAGTCGTACTCCACATCCAATCTTTTTAATAAATCTCGTCAGCACTACCTTCAAAATCAATCCAAAATCCAAGTACTTCTTATGCCTCTATGCTGTCATCCTGGTGTAAGTCATCAAGATCTCTTGCTTGGACTTTGCAAGAGCTTTTTAGCTGATCTCCCTGCTTCCATCCTCACCCTCCTATAGTATCGCATCCCTCTTCAGAACCCATGTCACTCAGTAAATGTTAAAGTCTCCACCATAACCTACCAGATTCCCCGTGATCTGCCCTGAAATTGCATCTTTGCCCTCGTCTCCTACTGTTCCCCTCTCCCTTTCATTCTGATACAATCGCAGTGGCCCCTTTCCTGCTTCTCCAACAAGCAATGCTTCCTACCTCAGGGCCTTTGCACTGGCAGTTTCTTCTCCCTGGAAATTCCTTCTCCCAGTTATTCACAAGACTCCCTCCCTCACCTCCTTCTGTTCTTTGCTCAGTGCTGCCTTCTCAGTGACACTTCTAATTATCCTATATAAAAATTGGAACGTGCACATCCCCAGGGCTCCCTGTTCTCCTTTCCTCATTTATTTTTCTCCTTAACTCTTACAACCATTTGATACACTATACGTTTCATTTGTTTATCTTATTTACGCTGGTCTGCCCTCACTTCAACATAAGCTTCATGATGGCAAGGTCTTTTGATTTTTTTTAATCTATTTTGTTCACTGCTGTACCCCTGGCACCTAGAAGATGCCTGGCACGTGGAGGGGGTATATAAATATGTTTTGAATGAATAAATCAGGGCAATGATGGGAGAACATCAAGGGTCTGTAGAAGCCCAGTGTAAACACCCACCCCCACCCTGGGGAGCAGAGGGAAGGCTTCCTGGAGGAGAGGACATCTGAGGGAACCAGATAAAGCACACAATTCTCAGTCTAATAGGGTTAGCTGACAACAGACAAACAGACAGGAGAAGCTCTCCCACCACACACGCCAAGCCCTGGCTCACCTCATGTGCATAAGCCTTGCTGATGGCGTTGGTGGCTCCTGTCACCACTAGAAAGAGGGCAGGAGGGAAGCACCCCCAGATCCAGCCCCCTATCATCCCCTCCACTGTCCCTCTTGTCCCTTTTTGCACCTTTTCTGGGACCCTCCTTCACTGAAGCCCAACCCCTCCTGGTTCGAGAACTTCATGCATTCCATGCCTTCCTTGCCCTAGTTGCTCCAGCCTTCACCTGTCTTTCTTCCAGGAGTCCCTGGCCTCTGCCCTGATTAGGGACCCTCACCTGTCATCTGTCCTCGTTCTTGCTGTCCCCACCCCTACCTGCCTGGCTCGGAGCCCTCCTTCCTCACCTGCCCAGGCTCTGTGCGCCCGGAGCCAGGGCTTGCCCCGGCGTGCCTGGGCAGCAGGTAAACATAGACTGTGTAGCTCGCCCCCCAAGTCGCCCACAGCAGCAGGCACGTGGCGGTAACCCTCCCCGCACTCTCAGCCCATCCCAATCCGACTCCATCACAGCCCCAGCTAACAAGTCATCCAACCTAGGGCCAACGAGGCTTTCTTTGGGAGCAGCTATTTCAAGCCTGTCTTGACTACTCCGCCTTAGCCCCGCCCACACTGCTAGTCAAGAATTCCGCCCCGCCCCTCACTCTAGCCACGCCCATTGGGGGTTTTATTTTAACCAGTAGCCTCGCCCATCGGTCCTAGCACCGCTCCTATCTAATTGGGCCACAATTGGGCTTAATGTCTGTCCTGAATCCCTGCAGAGCAGGTGTACGTCCAGTCTCCCCTCAGCCCACAGAGCTGGGCACAGGGTGCCCACAGATGACCACCGTTTGGGTCACTGAACTCAACCTAGATGCTGCTGGGGGCCAGAACTGATAATAGCGATCAGTCGCTAGAGGGTTTTGTCAGTGCACAGTTTGTCTGAAGAACCTGACCTACAGGTTATCTGCTTGGGCAGCGTAGAAGCCAAAGCCCTTACGGCGGCTTTACGTGACCTTCCTCCTCGTTCCTCTTTTGCAAATTCTATATTTTTTTTCACTTGTTCTTAGTATTTATCATTTAATAATAATAAACTATAATTATTATGTATTATGGATATTATTTAATAATAATAATTAAAATTAGAGTTATTATTATATGATTAAATTATTATTATTTAATAATAAATGATCGTGGTAAAATATACGTAACATAAATTTTACAATTTTAACCCTTTTAAAGCGTATATATAATTCAGCGACATTAGGTATAGTCACAATATTGTGCAACTGTCACCACTATCCATTTCTAGAAATATTTCATCAACCCTGACAACAGGTCCCAAATGGAGTCAGTTGTGCTAACCCCTAGGTCAGCAAAACGAGATTTAATAACAGACCTAATTGTAGTTTCAACCCCACCAGAATGTAACCTTTAACCATTCAACCTAGAATCGCCTGGTCAGCACTAGTGAGGTAATTCATCCGATAAGCCCTTCCATCCCCTTCGGAGGATGAATTCAAACAATGAATTCTCGCTAAGAAGGTCCTTTTTACCACCCTCTTTCTGCCTTTAACAACCTTTTCTTTTCTACAGCTCAGTGGAGCTCCTTTCTGTTGCTAGATGGGACACAGCCCGATTCATGAATCATTGAATAAAGCCAATTTGATCTTTAAATTTACTCAGTTGAATTCTCGTTATTTAACAGGTTTGGTGGCAGCAGCGGGACCAAAGGAGACTTCCGACGGCTTTGGGGACAGCAAGAAACACAGGTGTAGTACCCCGTGAATCCTTTGAGCTCACTGTCTTTCTCAGCATTTCCGAGGGCCTCGGGTGAGCTTCTCTCGGTTCTGAGTTCTGTTCTGTTTGCGTCAAGCTCCTGATCCACTTGGCTTTCCAGTTAGTTTCCCATTTGTCTGGAATCACTAGTTCCATGTTGGGAACTGCTGGTGACGGCTAGAGTTTCCCATTTGTCTGGAAGATGCCTGCAGTTCCCATTCCTTGGGGTCTGCTGGTTCAATCCTTTCCCCAGTCCCCAGTTCCATGTTGGGAGTTGCCCATGGTATGCCCAGGACCTTTCCTTGGCCAGGATGCGGTAACATCTCTGGGCTATTGCCAATATATGAAAGGGCATGTGTTTGTTTGTCTTGTTTTGTATCAGTGAGAGTTGCTGCTGACTGGGACCTCAGAGGTCAAAAAGCCGCAAAAATTGGTGGGTGTGGATTGAGCACTTAAGACCTGTTAGAGTGCTCACCACCAAACCCAAAGACATCGTGTTAGGATAAGTTGGTCAAGGAATGGGTTAGATGGACAGTAGGTCACCTACCAATCTCAAGAAAATGTCCATGCAATAAGCTACACTGTAAGATGCAATACAACCCCAATCCAGGGGCACATCCCTTTTAGGTGTCGATTCGGCTCTGAGAAACCCAAAGGCTTAGCTAATGGGATCCTTAAGTTCTAACGAGTTAAACGCCCCACCTTCCAGCACACCTGCTTATTTTATGTCTGAAAACTATGGTCCCGGAAGCTATAGATATCTATAAAAATAGGCAAATCTGACTGAAAACAACCTAGAGTTACAACGAGGGAAGGTTCCAGTTAGACAAGACCCTTCACTTAAGAACGGCACTTGAAAGTAAGGGTTCATGAATTCAATGAAGAGAATGGGATGCCTATTTCAATTGGTTTAAGTGAACTTCCCAAAGGCTTCAAGATTCCAAAAGAGCTTCATTAAAGGACTTGTTACCGAAGGCTGATGAAAAGTGAAAGACAACAGAGTACCTAAGACAACAGATGACAGGACTGACAGGACTCTGCTCCCCTCTATCCTTCTTTGCCTGAGCGTTCACAGTTTACTCATTCCCTGTCTGGACAGCCTTTCTACTCTGGAGACTATTAAATAGTTACCTTTTAAAATAAAAAGGTCCGAGGTTGCAGGTGATCCTCCTCAGACAGCTTTCACTCCTTGGTCAAAGACTAAACCAAGGGACTTCCCTGGTGGTCCAGTGCTTAAGAATCCGCCTTCCAATACAGGGGACATGGGTTCAATCCCTGATGGGGGACTAAGATCCCATCTGCCGTGGGGCAACTAAGCCCGCGAGCCACAGCTGGAGAGCCCATGTGTGGCAACTACAGCCTCCACGAACTCTGGAGCCCACATGCTGCAACAAAGAGCCCACACGCCACAACGAAAGATCCCGCATGCCGCAACGAAGATCCTGTGTGCTGCAACTAAGACCCAATGCGGTCAAAAAAATAAATAAATATTTTTTTTATTTAAAAAAAAAGACCAAGGAGCCATCGTTAAAGAATTTTCTAATCCCCAAAGGTTTTGTTGAAACGTTTAGAATCCTGGGTTGCCAGATCTTTACCAACTTGTGTATGTGTTGGTAGGACCTGGTGAAGCCCAAAAACAGACGTGGGAAGCAGAATGGCATCATCCTGAGGATGATATTCAAGATCCTCAGTCTCGGGACTTCCCTGGCTGTCCAGTGGTCAAGACTCCACGCTTCCTATCCAGGGAGTGCGGGTTAGATCCCTGGTCAGGGAACTAAGATCCCACAGGCCACAGAGGTGCGGCCAAAAAAAACCCCAAAACACATGTTAAGATCCTCGGTCTCTAACACGATCCTCTGATAGACCAGAAAAATCTCCCAATGTGGCAACTGAGCCTAGGGTGTTCCCTGCCTACATTGATTGGTCTATTATTCAAATATGCAAACAAAGAAAGAGGAATCCGTGGCAGATTTTAAAGCCCGTTTGGAAGCTCTCTTCTCATGGCATTCTGGATTCCATTCAGTAAATGAGGTCACTCAATCTGCTCTTGCTGCCCTATTCGTAAACAGATTATTTCCTGAGATTAGCAGGCTAATAAAAAGACAGAAAATAGGATGGGAGGCCACTGGTCTTGTTACTAAGCCAGTGTCGTTTGCCCTACATGCAGCAAGCCAAACGTTGATACGTCAAGGTTTGCAGCAGAGCAACAGTTCATTCGCAAGGCAGCCAAATGGGGAGATGGGAGAATGAATCTCAAATCCGCCTACCCAAAGGTGAGGGGCTTGAGATATTTAGGAGATAAAAAAGGTCTTAGGTTTGGGGGAAGGTGGTTGTAGGTAGGGAAGAGATGAGGTAATCAGTGCTTTGCATAGGCGTATCTGGGTTACATGCTTCTTCATGGGATGCGTGTTCAAAAATAGAGGTGCTTAGCATAATCTGAGGGTGGAGGCTTTGGCTCTCTGATGTCAAATTGTCATTCATCAGACACCTGTGCAGGCCTAGTTTTAGGGTCGGTGGTCCCAACCAGTCTTAGCTGGCTTGAACTGGACAAGAGCTGACTCCAGTTACCTAAAAAACAACTTAAGCCCCCATTATTATAGCATCCCCTATATCAGAGGTGTTATCTATAGGGGTGGTTAAGGAGTCTTGTGATACATTACCTAGGGTACATGAAGCTTCCAATTAAGGAGAGGAAAAAAGAAAAGAAAAAAATAACTAAAGCCAGCTTACTTAGTGAAGGCATTTTACAAGCAGAGGGTTTTAAGCAAGTTCATTTATCTCGTGTTCTGTAAAACAAGCTCAAGAATTTCTGTTAGTCGCCAGCCTCTATTAACCCTGTGGAGCATGGTTTCAGTCTCCCCTATCTTTTTAAAAACAATTTATGTATTTATTTGGTTGTGCTGGGTCTTAGTTGCGGCAGGCAGGCTCCTTAGTTGTGGCTCGTGGGCTCCTTAGTTGTGGCATGCAAACTCTTAGTGGTGGCATGCATGTGGGATCTAGTTCCCTGACCAGGGATCCAACCCGGGCCCCCCTGCATTGGGAGCACGGAGTCTTAACCACTGCGCCACCAGGGAAGTCCCCTCCCCTATCTTTTGATCATTCCTCAATCTTGAGGAAAGAGGGGCCGAGACCATGCTGGCTACTTCCTGCTGATAACGGGCGCAGGCCCACCAAGGGTTTGAGAAATGAAACTGGTGTGCATTTGATTGCAAGTACGCACAAATCCCAAGATGAGGACAAGGCTTTGGGCTTAAGGATGCAAGACAAACAGCAAGAACAGAGTTAGGACAAGACGGAATACAAATCCTAGCGAGCACAGAACAATAATACCGAGTTTAAGCAAAATCCCTCCCATACAGACCTTATTCCCTACGGGATCCATGAGAAGGTACTTCCTGAGGGATTGAATCCATGTTCTTGTGATGACACCTGTGGGAGCCAAGTTGTCTAATTTCGTCTAAGAAGGTTTTTTACTTCGATGTGGTATTAAAATATACATAACAGGACCTATTGGCCACTACACATACTCCTCTTTTTTCTGCTAAAATATAATCTAAAAAAATCTTATTGTCTAGTACTGTTCTGGCTAGTGAATCTAGGGCCTTTTGCAGGCTATGGCTTGAACGTGATCTTTCATGTCTGTTATAATCTGTCCTTGATATAGATGAGGAAGAATTACAACAAAAATCCTCTAGTGTAACAGAGGTGCCCCCCAAACCTATGGGTACTTCTAGTCCTGACACTGGGAGAACAAAAAGCACAGAACTGTAAAAATTCTGTAAAATATGTGGTTAAACCTCTTCCTAAATTGCCTCAATATTCATTAAAGCCTGAATCTATACAGGTCTCACACCAACAATCCAGATCTAATCAACCAGGGGTTAGTCATTTCCTGTACAAGCCCGTTTAACACAAAAAAACCTGATGGGTGGGAAGCTGTTTACAAGATCGTTATCCCCCATTTCCCAGTTGTTCCAAACACACACGCTCTTTTGTCACTAATTTCACCAGACTCAAAGTGGTTCACTGCTGTAGACCTTTGTTTAGCTTATTTTTTTTAGCATCCCTGCGCTAATCTATTTGCCAATATCTATTTGCCTTTACTTTGAACAATCAACAATATACTTGGACACTCATGTCTCAAGGGTCCACAGAGGCCCCTTCTTATTTCTCTCAAGTGCTCCACCAAGATCTAAGCACCCTCCAGTTCCCCAGGAAATCAACTCTTTTACCATATGTAGATGAACTCTTGCTGTGCTCAGTTCTCCAAGAGGCGTCCATAAACGATTCTATTTATTTGCTACAACAGTTAGCTGAAAAGAGACACAAAGTCTCTAATGAAAGATAACAACTATCTCTAGACACTGTTCATTACCTAGGTCATAACTGAAGTACTGAAGGAATACAATTATCCCCCAAACAGATTAAGCTAACCCAAGAATTTCCTTGACCCACAAATAGGCAACATCGTGAATTTCTAGGCCTGGCTGGCTACTGCAGACCCTCATTTTTCTCTGTTGGCTTCCCCACTCTATAAACTTAACTAAAGTAAAGAGTCCCTGATTCCCTTTGGTGGGAAGATAAACACGGGCAGGTCTTTTCACCGCCTGCCCTGGGGCTACCTAACGATTCAAACCCTTTCACCTTATTTGTGCTTGAAAGAGATGAGCCAGTCCCGGGAAGGCTCGCACAGACCATGGTAACAAGTACAGGCCTGTTATTAATAATAATAAAAAAAAGTGCGGGCCTATTGCCTATTAATAGCTCACAAGTGGATTCAGTGGCTTGTGCCTACCCCAGCTATAAGGCTATAACTAAAACTGTGCCCCAGGGGGTTAACAGAAATTGGTGACTAACAGAAATTCTTGAACTTGCCTTACAGAACAGCAGCTAAGGAAACAGCTTGTTTAAAAAAACAAACAGGGACTTCCCTTGTGGTCCAGTGGGTAAGACTCCGCTCTCCCAATGCAGGAGGCCCGGGTTTGATCCCTGGTCGGGGAACGAGATCCCGCACGCATGCCACAACTAAGAGTCCACATGCCACAACTAAGAAGTCTGCATGCCGCAACTAAGAGGTCCACGTGCCGCAACTAAAAATCCTCCGTGCTGCAACGAATATCCCGTGTGCTGCATATAAGACCTGGGACAGCCTAAATAAATAAATATTTTAAAACAAACAAACAAACCTCTGCTTGTTAACTTGCCTTCACTGACCAAGTTGGCCTTATTTTTTTGATACCTTAATCACCCCTATAGGTAACACCTCTGACATATGGGTCACTATAGTAGCAGGGGCTTAAGTTGTTTTCCAGGAACCTGGAGTCTGCTCTTGTCCAGTTTGAGCCAGCTAAGACTGGTTGGAACCACCGACCCTAAAACTGGGCCTGTGCAGCTCTCTGATGAATGACAATTTGACATCAGAGAGCCAAAGACTCCACCCTCAGATTGTACTAACCACCTCCATTTTTGAACATGCATCTCATGAAGAAGCATGTAACTCAGATACAACTGTGCAGGATGCCAATTACCTCATCTTTTTCCCTTCTTCCAATCTCCTTTCCCCATGCTTATGACCACCCTGTTTTGTGGCCTATCAAACATACCTTGTACATCTGCTTTAACCATGAAGGAAAAGAATGCATTTAAAAGTAAAAATAGAGTAATTGTGGTTCAGGCATGCAAAATAGAGCTGGGTGGTCATTGTGGACGCATTTTCAGACACATTTCTGTATTACCGAGAACTTGAGTTTTCCGAACTTCATGAGCTTCAAGGATACCATCAAAACAATACCTGCTTGGAGCTGCCAACTGCAAGGTCTCCTCTTGTAACTATAAAGTCTTTCTCTTACATTAGGAATAGTAGCAAACAAGACAGCTCAAGCCAAAACCTGCCAGCAAAAGGCCCTAGATTTATTAGCCAGAATAGTACTAGACAATAAGATTGCTTTGCGTTACATTTTAGCAGAAAAAGGAGGAGTATATGTAGTGGCCAATAGCTCCTGTTACGTATATTTTAATACCACATTGAAGTAAAAAACCTTCTTAGACAAAATTAGACAACTTGGCTCCCACAAGTGTCATCACAAGAACCTGGATTTAATCTCTTAGAAATATCTTCTCATGGATTCTGTTGGGAATAAGGTCTATGTTGGAGGGACTGCTTACCTGGGCATTATTATTTTGTGCTTGCTAGGATTTATAGTCCTTCTTGTCCTAACTCTGTTCTTGATGTTTGTCTTGTATCCTTAAGCCCAAAGTCTTGTTCTCATCTTGGAATTTGTGAGTATTTGCGATCAAATGCGTAACAGTTTCATTCCTCAAACCCCTTATTAGTCCTACACGCCTTATCAGCAGGAAGTAGCCAGAGCAGTCACTGTCCCTCTGTCCTCAAGGTTGAGGGATGATCAAAAGATAGGGGAGACTGAAACCATGTCCCATAGGGTTAACAGAGGCTGGTGATTAGCAGAAATTCTTGAGCTTGTCTTACAGAACAACAGCTAAGGGAGGGCTTGTAAAAACAAACAAACAAACAAATAAGAAAAAAAATACCTCTGCTTGTAACCTGTCCTCAGCGACCAAGTGCTCTTTAATTATTTTTTGACTCCTTAACCACCCCTATAGATAACACTACTGATGTAGGGGTTGCTATAGAAATGGGGGCTTAAATTGTTTTCCAGGAACTTGGAGTCTGGTCTTGTCCAGTTCAAGCCAGCTAAGACTGGTTGGGACCACTGACCCTAAAACTGGGCCTATGCAGGTATCTGAGTTTTTGACATCAGAGGGTCAAAAGTTCCACTCTCAGATCATGCTAAGTGCCTCCTTTTTTGAACACGCACCCCACAAAGAAGCATGTAACCCAGATATATCTGCACAGAACACCGATTACTCACATTCTCCCTACCTCTAATCACCTTACCCCATGCCTAAGACCACCCTTCTTCTTTATCTCATAAATATCTCAGGCCCTTCACTTCTGGGGAGGCAGATTTAGGATCTGTTCTCCAGTCTCCTTGCTTGGGTGCCTCATGGATAAACTTTCTCTGCTGCAAGCCTTGGTTTCTCAGCATTTGGTTTGCTGCACCTCAGGCAAATGAACTTGGTTCAGTAACATAGCTGCAGCTGAAAACTTTGTAGAAGGCTCAGCATATTTTGGTGATGACATTTATTTACAAACTCCATACACTGTTCAAAGTCTTCTTAATTCTGAACTGATCCAACATTTCTCAGTTACCAGACTAGCCTCCTACGAGATCCTTCTTCTCTCACTACCTCATTCACATCTGAAACCTTGTGACATTCTTGATCCTGCTACATTACTGCCCCTGCCTGACGAAGGTGAGCCCCACGACTGCAAGGTAATAATGTCCCATTGCATCACACTGTGCCCTGATTTATGAGACACTTTGGACTAATCCTTATGTAATTTTTTTTTGATGATGAATCATGTTGTAAAAATGAGAAAGGGAATTATCAGCTGGTCATGCTGTTCTTAACTAATATGAACTAGTTGAGAGGGGAAATCTCCCACAGGCTAAATCAGTCCAACAAGCAGAGCTCCGTTCCCTTACCAGAGCATGCCAGTTATTGAAAGGACAATTTGTTAATAGTTATACCGATAGCCGGTATGCATCTGAGGTCATGAATGAATTTGGGATGTTATGGAAACGAAAGGGGTTTTCTTACATCCACTGGGACCCAATCAAGCATGAGCAACAAACAGGTAAACAAAGTTCTTAGTGCCGTTCTTTTACCCTCCGAAATTGCTGTCCTCCACACTGAGGTTCACATTACGAGACTGAACCTGAGTATCAGGGAAATGCCCGGGCTGACTTTCACACGAAGGCGGCAGCAGCATAATCTGTAAAGTTTGTGGTAGTCTGTAAACTCAATAAACAGTCGAGACTATGGGAAAATCAAGATGGCCACTTGGTTCTTCCTGTCTCTCTGGCAAACCCCATTTTTCACCCTTCACCCATCATGGTGCATTTAAGAGGACTCAAATTGTACATAAACATTGGTGAGAAACTTTGATAACACTCTGAAAATAGTTAACCATCAATGTTTGACCTGACAGATCTGTAATCCTGGAAAAACTAATTTTCCCACCAGAGGCCACAAACTCCTCCCTCTGGACCCTTTGAACATCTGTAACTGGATTTCATTCAGTTATCACCTAGGAGGGGTCATCAATATGTTCTTGTTACTGTACGTATGTTTTTTCCATGGGTTGAAGCCATTCCCTGCGGCAAGGCTGATGCCCTCATAGTGGCAAAGAAACTGTTAGAAAATGTGTTTCCCACTTGGGGTTCACCTTCCACAATCTCAGTAATCGAGGCAACCACTTCACTGGGAAAATCATACAAGGCTTAATGAAAGACTTGGAAACCTCTTGGAATTACCACTGTCCCCATCATTCTCCACCATCAAGCAAGGTTGAAGGAACTAATGGGATCCTCAAACTTAAAATCTCTAAACTTGCTGAAACTCTGGTTTTCTTTGCCTCTAGACTTGCTCACTGTTCTGCAGTTCCCCCTTTGGAAAACATAAACTCACTCCACGTGAGACAGTCAATGGTAGACCAATGTCCATCAGTACACAAACTTTCTGCTCATCCCTTGTTATCCCATGTTAGTATAGCCAGCTACTGAAAATCTTTCATGTTTTATGTTAAAGCCTATCACCGACAGGTTAAACAAGTTTTCCCAGATGCCAGTTCAAAGGATCTTCTTGGTCATAGACTGGAGCCTGGTGATTGGGTATTCTAGAAACGTCATCAGAGGAAAACATCTCTCAAACCCCATTGGAAGGGACCTTAACAAGTGCCCCTGACCACTGACACTGATTTAAAACTAGAAGTTACTGAGCCTTGGGTATACATCCCAAAGCTCAAAATGTCATACATTTAGGTCTTTAAAATCCATCTGGAGCTTATTTTTGTGTATGGTGTTAGGTAGTGTTCTAATTTCATTCTTTTACATGTAGCTGTCCAGTTTTCCCAGCACCACTTATTGAAGAGGCTGTATTTTCTCCACTGTATGTTCCTGCCTCCTTTGTTGTAAATTAGGTGACCATATGTGCGTCGGTTTATCTCTGGGCTTTCTATCCTGTATCATTGATCTATATTTCTGTTTTTGTGCCAGTACCATACCTTCTTGATTACTGTAGCTTTGTAGTATAGCTTGAAGTCAGGGAGCCTTATTCCTCCAGCTCCATTTTTCTTTCTCAGGAATTCTTTGGATATTCAGGGCCTTTTGTGTTTCCATACGAATTGTAAAATTTTTTTTCTAATTCTGTGAAGAATGCCATTGGTAGTTGGATAGGAATTGCATTGAATCTGTAGATTGCTTTGGGTAGTATACTCATTTTCACAATATTGATTCTTCCAATCAAAGAACATGGTATATTTCTCCATCTGTTTATGTCATCTTTGATTTCTTTCATCAGTGTTTTATAGTTTTCTGAGTACAAGTCTTTCACCTCCTTAGGTAGATTAATTCCTAGGTATTTTATTCTTTTTGTGCGATGGTAAATGGGATTGTTTCCTTAATTTCTCTTTCTGATTTTTAGTGTATAGGAATGCCAGAGATGTCTGTGCATTAATTTTGTATCCTGCAACCTTACCAAATTCATTGATTAGGTCTAGTAGTTTTCTGGTGGCATCTTTAGGATTTTCTACGTATAGTATCATGTCATCTGCACACAGTGACAGTTTTACTTCTTCTTTCCAATTTGTATTCCTTTTATTTCTTTTTCTTCTCTGATTGCTACGGCTAGGGCTTCCAAAACTATGTTGAATAAGAGTGGCAAGAGTGGACATCCTTGTCTTGTTCCTGATCTTAGTGGAAATGATTTAAGTTTTTCACCATTGAGTATGATGTTTGCTGTGGGTTTGTCATATATGGCCTTTATTATGTTGAGGTTGGTTCCCTCTATGTCCATTTTCTGGAGAGTTTTTTTTTAATCATAAATGGGTGTTGAATTTTGGCAAAAGATTTTTCTGCATCTATTGAGATGATCATATGGTTTTTATTCCTTAATTTGTTAATGTGGTGTATCACATTGATTGACTTGCATATATTGAAGAATCCTTGCATCCCTGGGATAAATCCCACTTGATCATGGTGTATGATCCTTTTAACATGTTGTTGGATTCTGTTTGCTAGTATTTTGTTCAGGATTTTTGCATCTATGTTCATCAGTGATATTGGTCTATAATTTTCTTTTTTCTGATATATTTTTTCTGGTTTCGATATCAGGGTGATGGTGGCTTTGTAGAATGAATTTGGGAGTGTTCCTCCCTTTGACATTTTTTGGAAGATTTTAAAAAGGATCTGTGTTAGCTCTTCTCTAAATGTTTGATAGAATTCACCTGTGAAGCCATCTGGTCCTGGACTTTTGTTTGTTGGAAGATTTTTAATTACAGTTTCAATTTCATTACTTGTGATAGGTCTGTTTATATTTTCTAATTCTTCCTGGTTCAATCTTGGAACATTGTACCTTTCCAAGAATTTGTCCATTTCTTCATGGTTGTCCATTTTATTGGCATATAGTTGTTTGTAGTAGTCTCTTAAAATCCTTTGTATTTCTGCGGTGTCAATTGTGATTCCTCCTTTTTCATTTCTAATTTTATTGATTTGTGTCCTCTCCCTTTTTTTCTTGATGAGTCTGGTTAAGGGTTTATCAATTTTGTTTATCTTCTCAAAGAACCAGCTTTTAGTTTTATTGATCTTTGCTATTGTTTTCTTCATTTCTATTTCATTTATTTCTTCTCTGATCTTTATGGTTTCTTCCCTTCTACTGACTTTGGGTTTTCTTTGTTCTTCTTTCTCTTGTTGCTTTAGGTGTAGGGTTAGATTGTTTATTTGAGATTTTTCTTGTTTCTTGAGGTGAGATTGAATTGCTATAAACTTCCCTCTTATAACTACTTTTGCTGTGTCCCATAGGTTTTGGGTCATTGTATTTCATTGTCATTTGTTTCCATGTATTTTTTAAATTTCTTCTTTGATTTCTTCAGTGATCTCTTGGTTATTTATATATTTAATTTATTATTATTATTTTTAAAATTTGTATTTATTTATTTTTGGTTGCCTTGGGTCTTCGTTGCTGCACGCAGGCTTTCTTTAGTTGAGGTGAGTGGGGGCTACTCTTTGCTGCAGTGTGAGGGCTTCTCATTGCAGTAGCTTCTCTTGTTGCGGAGCACGGGCTCTAGGCATGCGGGCTTCAGTAGTTGTGGCTCGCAGGCTCTAGAGCGCAGGCTCAGTAGTTGTGGCGCATGGGCTTAGTTGCTCCGTGGCATGTGGGATCTTCCCGGACCAGGGCTCGAACCCATGTCCCCTGCATTGGCAGGCGGATTCTTAACCACTGTGCCACCAGGGAAGCCCCCTCTTGGTTATCTAATAGCACACTGTTTAGCCTCCATGTATTTGTGGTTTTTACAGGGTTTTTTTTTCTGTAATTGTGTTCCAATCTCATAGCATTGTGGTCAGAAAAGATGCTTGATAAGATTTCAATTTTCTTAAATTTTCCAAGGCTTGATTTGTGACCCAAGATGTGATCTATCCTGGAGAATGTTCCATGTGCACTTGAGAAGAAAGTGTATTCTGCCACTTTTAGGTGGAATGTTCTCTAAATATCAATTAAATCTATCTGGTCTATTGTGTCTTTTAAAGCTTGTGTCTCCTTATTTATTTTCTGTTTGGATGATCTGTCCATTGGTGTAAGTGGGGTGTTAAAGTCCCCTACTATTATTGTGTTACTGTCAATTTCCCCTTTCATGGTTGTTAGCATTTGCCTTATGTATTGAGGTGCTCCTATGTTGGGTGCATAAACATTTATAATTGTTATATCTTCTTCTTGGATTGATCCCTTGATCATTACGTAGTGTCCTTCCTTATCTCTTGTAACAGTCTTTTTCTTTTTTTTTTTTGTGGTAAGCAGGCCTCTCACAGCTGTGGCCTCTCCCCTTGCAGAGCACAGGCTCCGGACGCGCAGGCTCAGCGGCCATGGCTCACGGGCCTAGCCACTCCGTGGCATGTGGGATCTTCCCGGACCGGGGCACGAACCCGTGTCCTCTGCATTGGCAGGCGGACTCTCAACCACTGCGCCACCAGGGAAGCCCAACAGTCTTTATTTTAAAGTCTATTTTATCTGATATGAGTATTGCTACTCCAGCTTTCTTTTGATTTCCATTTGCATGGAATATCTTTTTCCTTCCCTTCACTTTCAGTCTGTATGTGTCTCTAGGTCTGAAGTGGGTCTCTTGTAGACAGCATATATATGGATCTTGTTTTTGTATCCATTCAGCAAGCCTGTGTCTTCTGGTTGGAGCATTTAATCCATTCACATTTAAGGTAATTATCGATATGTATGTTCCTATGCCCATTTTCTTAATTGTTTTGGGTTTGTTTTTGTAGGTCCTTTTCTTCTCTTGTGTTTCCTACTTAGAGAAGTTCCTTTAGCATTTGTTGTAGAGCTGGTTTGGTGGTGCTGAATTCTCTTAGCTTTTGCTTGTCTGTAAAGCTTTTGATTTCTCCATCGAATCTGAATGAGATCTTTGCCGGGTAGAGTAATCTTGGTTGTACATTCTTCCCTTTCATCATGTTAAGTATATCATGCCACTCCCTTCTGGATTGTAGAGTTTCTGCTGAGAAATCAGCCGTTAACCTTATGGGAGTTCCCTCGTATTCTATTTGTCATTTTTCCCTTGCTGCTTTCAGTAATTTTTCTTTGTCTTTAATTTTTGCCAATTTGGTTATTATGTGTCTCGGCATGTTTCTCCTTGGGTTTATCCTGTATGGGACTCTCTGTGCTTCCTGGACTTGGGTGACTATTACCTTTCCCATGTTAGGGAAGTTTTCCACTATAATCTCTTCAAATATTTTCTCAGACCCTTTCTTTTTCTTCTCTTCTTCTGAGACCCCTATAATTCGAATGTTGGTGCGTTTAGTGTTGTCCCAGAGGTCTCTGAGATTGTCTTCAATTCTTTTCATTCTTTTTTCTTTATTCTGCTCCTTGGCACTTATTTCAACCATTTTGTCTTCCAGCTCACTTATTCGTTCTTCTGCCTCCGTTATTCTGTTATTGATTCCTTCTAGTGTATTTTTCATTTCAGTTATTGTGTTGTTCATCTCTGTTTGTTTGTTCTTTAGTTCTTCTAGATCTTTGTTAAACATTTCTTGTATTTTCTCAATCCGTGCCTCCATTCTATTTCTGAGATTCTGGATCATCTTTACTATCATTACTCTGAATTATTTTCAGGTAGCTTGCCTATTTCCTCTTCATGTATTTGGTCTTGTGGGTTTTTACCTTGCTCCTTCATCTGTGATATATTTTTTTGCCATCTCTTTTTTTTTTTTTTTTTTAATGAGTGGGAATGTGTTCCTGTCTTACTGGTCGTTTGGCCTGAGGCTTCCAACTCTGGAGTTTGTAGGCTGTTGGGGAGAGCTGGGTCTTGGTGCTGAGATGAGGAGCTCTGGGAGACCTCACTCAGATGAATATTCCCTGGGGTCTGAGGTTCTCGTTAGTCCAGTGGTTTGGACTCAGAGCTCCCACCACAGGAAATTCGGCCTGACCCCCCAGCTCGTGAACCAAGATCCTACAAGCCACACAGGGCAGCAAAAAAAAAAGAGAGAGAACAATAATAAAGTAAAAAATAAAATTAGGGCTTCCCTGGTGGCGCAGTCGTTAAGAATCTGCCTGCCAATGCAGGGGACACGGGTTCGAGCCCTGGGCTGGGAAGATCCCACATGCCATGGAGCAACTAAGCCTGTGCGCCACAACTACTGAGCCTGTGAGCCTAGAGCCTGTGCTCCGCAACAAGATAAGCCACCGCAATGAGAAGCCCAAGCACCACAATGAAGAGGGGCCCCCACTCGCTGCAACTAGAGAGAGCCCACACACAGCAACAAAGACCCAATGCAGCCAAAAATAAATAAATAAAATAAAAATAAAATTAGAATAGGAAACTAACAGATATGTTAGAAAAAAATAATAATAAAAATATAGATGAAACAACAACCAGAAGGTAAAACAGAACCACAGTAGTAAAAAAGAGGAGGAGAAAAAAAAGAAAAAAAAGTGGAAAAAGGCCTTGGCTGTGGAGGGCAGGGCCTAAGGATGGGCGAGGTTTGGGCCGTGGCTGGGGCCTATACTTAGGACACATAGGGCTGGAAAAGGCTCTGGGGGGTGGGGGTTGGGCTTAGGCTCAACAGAACAGAAGGAGTCCAGCTGTGCCTCCCGCCTCTGGTCTCAGAGGGTGGTGGACCCCAGCTGGGGGCCCAGCAGGCTTCCTGGGCTCGAGTGGGCAGGACAAATGCCCTCTGCTCCTCTCCGGCTCCTCCCATCCAGGAGGGCCTCTCCTGCCTGCCTCTCCTGTTCTCTCCTGGCCTCCCTACTATGCCCCAGGGCCAACCCAGCCCAGAGGGGACCTCTGAGGGCATAGGACCCAGCCAGAGAGCTGGGCAGACTTCCTTGGCCGACTGGGCAGAGGAAACGCTGGGCCTGCTCGCCCCTGATCTAAGCCCCGGAGGGTCCCTCCAGGCGTGGGAACCCCTCCCCCCTCTCAGCCACACCTCAGGGGGGCTGGTCCTGTCCAGTCTCCACTTCTCCTCCCCCCTCAGTCCCCCCACGTCCTACCGGTTCGCTTGGGGGTTCTTCCTGTTTCCTTGGGGACTGGGATCCCTCACCAGCGTCCAGCAGGCGCCCTCCCAAATTGATTTTTAAATTTACTCAACTGAATTTTTATTTAACATCCCAAACAGAAACTCTGTACCCATTAAACAATCATTCCCTATCCCCAGGTCCATGTAACCTCTATTCTACTTTCTGTCTTGATGAATCTGTGTATTCTAGATGCCGTACATAAGATAAATCATACGTATTTGTCTTCTAGTGTCTGGTTTTATTTCACTTAGCATAATGTTTTCAACGTTTGTGCATGTTGCAGCATGTATCAGAATTTTGATCCCTTTTCAGGCTGAATATTATTCCATTGTACGTATATACCACATTTTGTTTATTCATTCATCTGTTGATGGACATTTGGGTTGCTTCCACCTCTTGGCTATTGTGATTAATGCTACTATGAATGTTCGTGTGCAAGTATATGTTTGATTCCCTTCTTTTGATTCTTTGGAGTATAGACCTAGAAGTAGAATTTCTGGATCATACAGTAATTCTATATTTAACTTTTTGAGAAAACTCCATACTGTTCTCCACAGGGACCATCCTACTTACATTCTGATCAGTAATGCACAATTGCAATTTCTCCACATCCTTGCTAATTCTTTTTATTTTCAGTTTTTTTAAATAATTATCATTCTAATAGGAGTGAAGTGGTATCCATTGTGCTCTTGATTTGCATTTCCTTAATAAGCACATTTTTATGGGTTTATTGGTCATGTGCATATCTTCTTTGGAGACATGTCTATTCAAGTCTTTTACCCATATTTGAATTGGGTTATTTGTTTTGTTGTTGTTTAGTTGTGGGTGTTCTTTATATAGTCTAGATATGAATTCCCTGTTTTATATATAATTTGTGAATATTTTCTTCTATTCTGTGGGTCACCTTTTCACTTGTTGACAGTGTCATATGAATGATACACAAAATTCTGAATTTTAATGAAGTCCAATTTATCTATTTTTATTGTTGTCACCTGCGCTTTTGATGTCATATCTGTGAAATCCTTGCAAAACCCAATGTCTTGAAGATTCTCCCCTTATTTTCTACTAATAGTTTTTTTTTTTAACTTTGATTTTTCTCCCATCATCACAATGATTTCTTTTAAGAGTTGTATAGTTTTAGCTCTTACATTAGGTCTTTGATTTGTTTTAAGTTTTGTATATGGTGTAAGGTAAGGGACCAACTTTGGGGGGTTTTTTTGCATATGAATATCCATTACTCCCAGTACCTTTGCTGAAAAGACCATTCTTTTCTCCTTGAATGTTCTTGGCACCCCTGTTGAAAATAATTGACCATATATGTGAGGGCTTATTTCTAGGCTCTCTTATTCTATTCCATTGACCTATCTGTCTGTTCATATGCCAGTACCACATTGTTTTGATTACTGTAGCTTTGTGTCAAGTCTTGAAATTAGAAATTGTGAGTCCTCCAGCTTTGTTCTTTTTCAAGATCGTTTTGCCTATTCAGGGTCCGTTAAGATTCTATATGAAAAAAAAAAGATTCTATATGAATTTTAGGATGTATTTTCTGCAAAAAAAACTCTGCTGGGGGGCTTCCCTGGTGGTGCAGTGGTTGAGAGTCCGCCTGCCGATGCAGGGGACACGGGTTCGTGCCCCGGTCCGCGAAGATCTCACATGCCGTGGAGCGGCTGGGCCCGTGAGCCATGGCTGCTGAGCCTACACGTCCGGAGCCTGTGCTCCACAACGGGAGAGGCCACAACAGTGAGAGGCCCATGTACCGTAAAAAAAACAACAACAACAACTCTGCTGGGATTTTGATAGAGATTGCGTTGAATCTGTAGATCACTTTGGGTAATACTGATTGATATCTTAACAATGTTAAGACTTCCAATCCATGAAAACAGGCTTTCCTTTTATTTATTTGTGTCTTCTTTAATTTCTTTCAGCGATGTTTTATGGTTTTCAGTGTACAAGTTTTTCTGCCTCCTTGGTTATGTTTATTCCTATTTTAAAATTATTTTTGATGCTATTGTAGATGGAATGTTTTCTTAATTTCTTTTTTGGTTTGTTAATTCTTAGTGTATAGAAAACAACTGATCTGTGTGTGTCTGTTTTGAATCTGTAACTTTATGAATTCATTTATTGTTTTAACAAGTTTTTTGTGGAATCTTTAGAGTTTTCTACGTATAAGATCATGTTGTCTGCAAACCCAGTTAATTTTTCTTCTTCTTTTCCAATCTGGATACCTTCCACTACACTTTCTTGCCTAATTGTTCTGTCTAGGACTTCCAGTACTTCGTTAAATAGAAGTGGTAAAGCTGGCATTTTTGTCTTGTTCCTGATCTTAGAGGAAAAGCTTTTGGTCTTTCACCATTGAGTATGATGTCAACTGTGGGCTTTTCATAAAAGGCCTGATTATGTTAAGGTAATTTCCTTCTATTCCTAGTTTGTTGGATATTTTCATCACGAAAAATTTTGAATTTTGTCAAAATTGAGACTTTTTCTGCCTCAGTTGAGATAATCATGTGTTTTTTTCTTCTTTCTGTTACTGTTATTGCATTACATTAATAATTTATAATCTATAAGTAATTAAGTAATTAATATATGCATTTGTCTTTTAAATTCTATAGAAAATTAAAAGTGGGGAACTCCCTGGTGGTCCAGTGGTTAGGGCTTTCACTGCCATAGCCCGGGTTCAATCCCTGGTCAGGGAACTAAGATCCTGCAAGCTGAGTGGCATGGACAAAAACAATAATAATAATAATTTTTAAAAAGTGGAGTTACAATTCTAGATTAAAATAATACTGGCTTTTATATTTGCCAGTGTATTACCTTTATGGGAGGACTTTATATCTTCATATGGCTTCAAGTTACTGTTTAACTTATTTTCATTTCAACCTGAAGGACCCCCTTTAATGTTTCTTGCAGGGCAGGTCTAGTGGTAATGAACTCCTTCAACTTTTGTTTATCTGGGTAAATAGTGATTCCTCTGCTTTAGGGGAGAAAAAGCACAGTGCTTGGAGAGTGGGTGCTGGCATAAAGATTATTTTGAGCTGAAGACATTTGAGAATCAATAAATGTAGGAGAAGCTTTCTCTGAACTCCCCTTATCTACCTAAAAATCGATCCTTAAAAAAAAAAAAAGAACTCACTTGTCAGAAATTGCTTCCCTAGGAGAGCAGACCAGAAGTCGACAGCACAACCCAGACAGATATTGTCACAAACTATCAAATTGCCTATCTGTTCTCCTTAAGGCCCGTTTATCTTCCATAAAAATCATTTGCTCTCCCATAAGTGGTCTCTCTCCCCCTCCCTTTCCCCATGAAGATGGTATATAAGCTTTCAACTCTCACTGCTTTTGAGGGGTACTCTTCTTTTCTGATACAACCATGCACGTGAAATTAATATATTTGGGGAGGGATAATTTGGGATTTACGGATACACACTTTTATATATAAAATAGATAAACAACAAGGACCTACTATTATATATAACACAGGGAACTATATTCAATAACTTGTAATAAACCATAATGGAAAAGAATCTGAAAAAGAATACATATATATATATCAACTGAATCACTTTGCTGTACACCTGAAGCACTATAAACCAACTATACTTCAGTTCTTAAAAATTAATGTTTGTCTGCCTTTTCTCCTGTTAATCTGCCTGTCATCAGTTTAGTTCGCAGACCCAGCCATTGGAGACCCAGGAGAGCAGAAGGCAAGTCTTCCCTCCCCTATGATTTCCAGCAACGGGGATGAGATCTCATTGGCTGGAACATTCTGTCCACTCTGGAGGCAGCAAAAGGTAAGACTTCTTTTCTCTGCGTGGGGTCTGATCAAACCCAGCAGTACAGGTCCCTATGGTATTTCTCCCTTCTAAACTTAGCTGGAGAAAACATTAATATGAACTAGTTTTGGGGGTGTATAGTGATTCCTGTGTTTTTTGTCTTGAGTACTCTGGGTTTTAATTCATCCTTTCCCTGTTTTGATGGTCATTGTGTTCCTTTGCCTGTATGTGTATGTGTATATATATATATATTTTTTTCAGATTCTTTTTTGTTAGAGGTTATTACAAGATATTGAATGTAATTCCTTGTGCTAAAAGTAGGTCCTTGTTGTTTATCTATTTTATATATAGTAATTTGTATTTGTTAATCCCAAACTCCTAATTTATCCCTCCCCCGCCATTTCCCCTTTGGTAACCATAAGTCTGTTCTCATGTCTATAAGTCTGTTTCTGTTTTGTAAATAAGTTCATTTGTATCATTTTCTTAGATTCCACATATAAGTGATATCACATGGTATTTGTCTTTCTCTTTCTGAGGTACTTCGCTTAGTATGATAATCTCTAGGTCCATCCATGTTGCTGCAAATGGCATTCCTTTTTTATGGCTGAGTAATATTCCATTGTATGTATGTACCACATCTTCTTTATCCATTCATCTGTCGTTGGACACTTAGGTGGCTTCCGTGTCTTGGCTATTGTAAATAGTGCTGCTATGAACACTGGGGTGCACGTGTCTTTTCAAATTAGAGTTTTCTCTGGATATATGCCCAGGAGTGGGACTGCTGGATCATATAGTAGCTCTATGGTTTTTTTGAGGAACCTCCATACCGTTCTCCATAGTGGCTACACCAATTTACATTCCCACCAACAGTATAGGAGGGTTCCCTTTTCTCCACACCCTCTCCAGCACTTATTATTTGTAGACTTTTTGATGATAGTTGTCTCTTGTGTTGATTGTCATTAGGAGAATCATAAGGTAGAAGAAAGGTAAAGGTTCTACAAGCCTGGGGTTTGAGCTGGCCTCACAGCCTGGTGAGTTTACAGTTCCCAGACTGGCATCTATCTAGACAAACTTTGCTGTGGGTCACCCATAAAAAAACCAAACCAGATGAAACTCTCCTTTCATCTCCTCTGGTGTCCCGAGAGCTTGGCTTTGTAACCAGTGAGAACACTCTCTCTGGTTTGCCCAGAGTGGGGGCGCGGCTTCCATCAAGTGTCCGGCCAGCAGGGTGTAGGAACCCCAGATGCGAAGTGACAAGCAGTATTTTCTTTCTCTGATGGTGCCAGCTCTCAGGGGAGTTCGTTTTAATTAGGAGTCCGAGCGCATCAGGGGCTGTGCTGCTCTAACCTTGTTGCCTTGTCGTGGTGGGAAAATCCCATCCCAGTCTTGTCTGCTTGTAGTCATAGATTACCAGGTCTGTGACTGGAAGTGTCTCATTTCTGTGGGAGACTGGAGACATGAGTTTTCATGAATATTTTTTACCACCTGTGGCAATAAGGATCTTTGCCTCCTTAAGGGCTATCTTTGGGAGTGGTCTTTTGGATCATGGGAGGTATGTCTTCTGCAACCAGTTTGGGTGATGCCTCTTGGATCCATGGTGAACATTTATTCTAAGCCAGGAAAATTACCTCTGGGTCTTGCCATAAAAAGGCTTATTGGATTGAGTCACTATAAGAATGGATACACCTTTGAAGATCCTACCCATCAATGGTGAGATAAGGGATCCTTTGATTTGGAAAAACATTTACATTTCTAAAAGATTTTAGAGGGAACTTCCCTGGTGGTCCTGTGGTAAAGAATCTGCCTTCCAATGCAGGGGACGTGGGTTCGATCCCTGGTCGGGGAACTAAGATCCTGCATGCCCCAGGGCAACTTAGGCCGGGTACCACAACTACTGAGCCTGCACGCCTCAATGAGAGAGCCGGCGTGCCGCAAACTA
Source organism: Aethalodelphis obliquidens (assembly GCF_003676395.1). Classification (NCBI taxonomy): domain Eukaryota; kingdom Metazoa; phylum Chordata; class Mammalia; order Artiodactyla; family Delphinidae; genus Aethalodelphis; species Aethalodelphis obliquidens. The sequence goes on along the minus strand of NW_020837987.1, from coordinate 11,344,935 downwards.
CAGAGCCCATGCGTGCCCTGGAGCCCATGCGCCACAACTAGAGAAGAGAAAACCCGCAGGCCACAACTAGAGAGAAGCCCGAGCGCAACAAAGAGCCCACGTGCCGAAACTAAGACCCGAAGCAGCCAAAAAAAAAAAAGATTTTAGAGACCTCTCATCCTATATAAATGTCCTATTGTTACCAAGATCAAATTGATAGAGGGACACAAAAGAGCATTCTGGCTAACCTTAGGGACTCCTTTAACAAGAGTAAAAAACAGAAATCAGACTTAGAACAAAAATGAAAATCCACAGCCCCCCATAAATTCCCCTTTTCCACCCTCCTATATGCCCCTTTATAACCAACTCCCTGTCGCTGACCCTCCAGAAGATCTTTGGATCTCTGGGTCCCTGCCCCAAATCCCCCTCCCCAAATCTAATCTCACCTCCTCAGCAAATTCCTTTAATTCCTAAAACTCCTCCAACCTCCCCAGAAAAATCTCTCAAACACCCAGCTGCGAGCATTAAGTTCCCTTTCCCTGCGAGGATTCCAGAAAGCACTCTGGCAGGATCCTCCAGGCCTGGGGGATGTAGGTTATTTATGTAAATACTGAGGCTGAGGAAGAAAACCTGGCAGAGGCTCCAGGATCTGTCTTGCCGTCTCTGGCCATCAGGAGTACTTCCCAGGGCTCTATAATCAAAACCCATCAGCTTCAGGCTTTCCCAGGCAAAGGGCTTGGTGAATGTATCCTGGACCCCCAACACAAAGAGTTCACGTGCCCTGGACACCAGTAGATCTTTTAAACTACAAAGCCCCTTTACTCTCACTTTCAGAAGATCCTGCCAAATGGTGAGAGGAGCTAGAAAGATTAGTGGGCATTTATAACCCTGCTCACAGGGGCAGCTTGTAAGGGGCGTTCTTTCCACCTGTGATTATACTATAGCTATACGCCAAGATCTCCTGGAGAAAACTCCCCACACCGGGGAAACTGGTGGCCGATCCTTCCCAGGCCCTCCTGCAAATGACCAGGAAATGATGCAGGTAGAGGCTGATAGGAATGATGCTGAAGGCCTTTCCTCCAAAGGTCAACTGGTTCTGGGTTGAATTGTGCGCTCAGAAAGAAGACGAACATCCCCAGATCTCTGTGGAAGGTGTTACGCAGACTTTTCAAAGACACACTGCACCAAACCCAAAAGCCCCAGGACACAGAAATATTTTGATTTCTGTTTTAGTTGGAAATTTTCTCCCTGATATAAAGAGGCAAATCCAAAATCGTGCAGTTGGGATGGACAATCTCTCAATGTTATTACAGAGACTGCAAAATAGCCTTCAGGAAAGCAGGAGGAAAGAGCAATTAAAATCAACAGTCCTTGCCTTTGTCCCAAGACAACTGCACATTGTGTAAAAAGCCAGGCATTGGGAAAGCAGTTGTCCTGAACTTCAAATAAAGGAAAGCTTAAAAAGCAATCATCCAGGGGACTTCCCTGGGACTAACCCTGGCTCAGTGGTTAAGAATTCGCCTGCCAACGCAGGGGACACGGGTTCGAACCCTGGTCCAGGAAGATCCCACATGCTGCGGAGCAACTAAGCCCATGTGCCACAACTGAGACTGTGCTCTACAGCCTGCGAGCCACAACTACCGAGCCCGCGTGCCACGACTACTGAAGCCCGCACGCCTAGAGCCCATGCTCCGCAACAAGAGAAGCCACCGCAATGAGAAGCCCGCACACCACAACAAAGAGTAGCTCCCACTCGCCTCAACTAGAGAAAGCCCGCACACAGCAACGAAGACCTAACACAGCCAAAAAAACAACAACAAAAAGCAATCATCCCAGAACACCAAGCCCTCAGAGGGTCCGTTCTCCCCCTTCTGGGGGCAATTCCCCATCAAGGACAAGGTCAGTCTATCCTCAGTCACACCCCAGCACCCAACATTTAACTTAAGATAGGGGATCAGGGGACTTCTCTGGTGGTCCAGTGGGTGAGACTCCATGCTCCCAATGCAAGGGTCCCGGGTTCGATCGCTGGCTGGGGAACTAGATCCTGCATGCATGCCACAACTAAGAAGCCTGCATGCCGTAACTAAAGATCCCGTGTGCTGCAAACCCAGCACAGCCTAAATAAATAAATGAATATTTTTTAAAAAGATAGAGGATCGGGAATTGGATTTCTTTTTTAAAAAATTTATATGCTCACTTCGGCAGCACATATACTAAAATTGGAACGATACAGAGATTAGCATGGCCCCTGCACAAGGATGACACACAGATTTGTGAAGTGTTCCGTATTTTTTCACTTTGTTATAAAGCAGAAACTAACACAGCATTGTAAAGCAATTATACTCCAATAAAGATGTTTAAAATTTTTTATTTATTTTAGTATTTGTACAAGGGGGTAAATCCGTAAACTCTTGCCACCCCTCTCCACCCGAGTCCCTAATCCAGCCGCTATCCTCACATCAGCCCCCGCTGCCGCAGCCTGGTTTACAGGGATTGACCTCTGCTCAGCTTTCTTTCCCCCGCTGTTGACTCCTCACTCACAATTTCTCTCTGCAATTACGTTTCAAGGGAGACGATTAACATGGTCTCATGTACCTCAGGGATGTTGGGTGTCTTCCTCTATTATCTTCCCAAGTCCTCACAGTTGACTTCGCTTTGTAGCCGTTACCCTGGGCCCCATCCCTGCTCAAGACATGGGTGGTCTCTTACTCTGTAACTAGACGAGCATGGTGACCAGACAGACCCTCTCGTTCTCCTTAGGGCACTCACTAGACAAGACCAGAAAGCTTTCAGATCTACGTTTCAGTGGCTGCTAACCACTGCCACCTACTCAGGACAGGAGTTATTGCAGGGGACTCACAAAACTCACCCCAAAACGCCTTAAATCCCTTCTGTCCATCCCTCTCCCCGAATCAAAAAAGCAGCCGTGTAAATCCCTGACACACCTGGCTACTGCCGCCAACGGATTCCTATTTTTGCTGCCCTTGTTCAAGCTTTACTTGCCCTCCTTCCAGATGCTACCTGGAGCCCACGTCCTGGCCCTCGGAAGCATGAACCTCCTCTGAAACTGTTTTCTTGTAACTGAAGCATAGCTGATTTACAATGTTGTGTTAGTTTCAAGTGTACAGAAGAGTGATTCAGTTATACATATACTTACATATCTATTCTTTTTCAGATTCTTTTCCCTTATAGGTTATTACAAAATCCCTGTGCTGTACCATAGGTCTTTGTTGGCTGTCTATTTTAGACATACTAGTGTGTTTATGTTAATTTCTAAACTCCTAATTTATCCCCCCGCTTTCCCTTTGGTAACCATAAGTTTGTTTTCTATGTCTGTGGGTCTATCTCTCTTTTGTATGTAAGTTCATTTGTATTATTTTTTTAGATTCCTCATATAAGTGATATCATATATTTGTCTTTCTCTGTCTGACTTACTTCACTCAGTATGACAATCTCTAGGTCCATCCATGTTGCTGCAAATGGCATTATTTCGTTCTTTTTTATGGCTGAGTAATATTCCATTGCATATATATATATATATATATATATATATACCACATCTTCTTTATCCATTCCTCCGTTGATGGACATTTAGGTTGCTTCCATATCTCAGCTATTGTAAATAGTGCTGCAGTGGACATCAGTCCCCTGAAACTTTAAAATGGTCATTGTCTACACCCCCAGCTCTTGGCTGACCTCATTTTGACAAAGCTTTTCACCTCTATTGCTATGAAGATGGTGGAATTGCTGTAGGTATTTTAGGACAACTTTTGGCTTCTCAGATAAGTCCCGTAGCGTATTTCCCAGGTCAGTTAGACCCTGTGGCATCTGGCACGGCCCCCTGAGCCACCACCCTCACACGGGGCTCCCCAGTTCCCTCTGCTCCCCCTGCTGTTCCTATGACACAGCCCCTGTCTACACAGTTGGCCCTAGGAACCCACCCCACCATCCTCTTCGAAGCATCGCTGTAACACTTTAAACCCGTTTGCGCTACTGTCCCTCCCTGGTGTTGGAGAGCCCCACGCCATCCACCCGATTGCCCTGCAGCTAAAGAAACGGTCTCAAAGCCATAAGAGCACCTCTTAGACACCCCCTCAGACAACCCGGACTTCTATTTTGCGATGGCTCCCGTAGATGAAATTCCCGGGGATACCTGATCACCAGTCGTGCCCGAATTTCCCCACATGAAATGCTGGAGGTATATGCTTCGCCCACTGTAAAGTCAGCCCAAGCAGCCCAGCTCATAGCTCTTCCTAGAGCTTGCAAACAGGCAGTACATACGCCGACTCCAGATACGCTTTTGGAGTCTGCTGCGCTGCTGGCGCACGTGGAAATCCCACGGATTCTTATTAACCTCTGCTGGTACCCCGACTGCCAACGGGGATATCACTGCTGCCCTATTACGGTCTAATTGACCTCCCTGCTAAAATCACTGCTGTCCTCCGTGGAGCCCACACCGTGGAGACTGACACTCCATCTCCAGGGATGAACAGAGGCCATAAGCGTGCTAAACGCCCCACCCCCCGCACCCCTTCTCCACCCAATGTCTAAACCTGCCTTTATCCCCGACCGATATTATCAGTTAGTCAGGTAAGTGCCCCACACACTGAAAAAGACAAACGGCTACAAAAGGGTGCCAGACGGTATGTCCTGAGGATGTAACGTAGGGCATGGTGCCCGTAGTTCAGAATACCGCATCGCATATTTGAAAGCGGCCGAGAGAGTAGATCTTACAACTCTTTATCACAAGGAAAAAAATTGTTTTTTAACTATGTATGGTGACGAATGTTAACTAGACTTACTGTGATCATTTCACAATATATACAAATACCGAATCACTATGTTGTGCACGCGAAACTAATATAATGTCGTATGTCGGGACTTCCCTGGCGGTCCAGCGGTTAAGACTCCGCGCTTCCCCTGCAGGGGGCCCGGGTTCGATCCCTGGTTGGGGAACTAAGATCCCACAGGCCGAGATGCAGCCAGAAAGAAAAAAGTCAATTACACCTCAATTTTTAAAAAAATGAACCAAACATTCACTAGCGGATTATACACTGGGCCAAATGGACTTCCAGTGGCCCCCCCCCCCCCCACCTTTCTTTTTCTTTTTTTATTGAGCTATGATTGGACCTGCTGGCTGCCTTATCTCCCGTTAGGTGGAACCTGAGTGCAGACGGGCGGCAACAAAGCAACTAAAGGACAATGGGCTCCGCCCGGCATCCATAAAATTTCTAAGCAAAGTATTTCCTGATGTGCCGTTCGGGACTCTCTGCAGGTCCCTGGAGAACAGCTTATCTCAGGAAATCCTCCAAGGTCCACAGTGACCCTTGCACTGTCCCACACACGTTCCATACGTTGACCTCCGGCTTCAAGCTATTTCTGCTGTTTGCTGATTGCATGTTTACTGGAGGGGCTGGAGGTTATCCAACTAGATGTGCTGATGCTATGATGGTGGAAAAGAAGGGAAGAACTGAGATTATCCCTCAGTTTGGTATTCCTCTGTGGCTGGAATCAGACTAAGGAACGGTGGAAATAAATACATAAATAAATTTACAGCAGAAACAAGCTGCTTGCTTTGCACAAACTCTGGGATGCTCCCTAAAATGTCATACCTTGTAACATCCTCAATCATCATCCTCAACCATCTAGAATGGTGAGTCCTTTCCAGAAGGTTTCAAAATTTACTTTTCTGGGACCTCCCTGGTGGCACAGTGGTTAAGAATCCGCCTCCCAATGCAGGGGACGTGGGTTCGATCCCTGGTCTGGGAAGATCCCCCATGCCGCGGAGCAACTAAGCCCGTGCACCACAACTACTGAGCCTGCGCTCTAGAGCCCGCGAGCCTCAACTACTGAGCCCACGTGCTGCAACTACTGAAGCTCGCGCGCCTAGAGCCCGTGCTCCACAACAAGAGAAGCCACCGCAGTGAGAAGCCCGGGCACCGCAACGGAGAGTAGCCCCCGCTCACCACAACTAGAGAAAGCCTGCGTGCAGCGACAAAGACCCAACTCAGCCAAAAATAAATTAAAGTATATATTAAAAAATGTACTTTGCCCAGATCTATCAGAGGAATCACTATCTATGGCAGCTATGGCTTTATGAACTGCATGTACGTTGAAAATTTCTTGTCACTATCTATGGCAGCTATGGCTTTATGAACTGTATGTACATTGAAAATCTGTTGTTTCGTGTAGCCTCCTTCATGAATTACTTAGCTAGATCTTCTGGGTAACTTGCTGCAGCTTCTCCATCAGCACTTGCTGCTTCACTTTGCACCTTTAGGTTACGGAGGCGGCTTCTTTCCTTAAACCTCAGGAACCAACCTCTGCTGGCTTCAGACTTCTCTTCTGCAGCTTCCTCACCTCTCTCAGCCGTCACAGAATTCAAGGGAGTTAGGGCCTTGCTCTGGAGGAGGCTTTCGCTGAAGGGAATGTTGTGGCCGGTGTGCTCTTCTATCCAGACCACTCACACTTTCTCCGTCTCAGCAATAAGGCTGTTTGGCTTTCTTATCATTCGCGTGTTCACTGGAGTAGGACTTTTCATTTCCTTCAAGAACTTTTCCTTTGCAATCGCAACTTGGCTAAACCGTTCAGCAAGACAGGCCAAGCTTTCGGCCTATCTTGGCTTTCAACATGCCTCCATTAAGCTTAATCCTTTCTAGCTTTTTTTTCCTTTTTTTTGGCCTCACCACGTGGCTTGTGGGATCTTAGTTCCCCGACCAGGAATTGAACCCCTGCCCGTTGCAGTGCAAGTGCGGAGTTCTAACCACTGGACCGCCAGGGAAGTCCCCTCTAGCTTCTGATGTTAAGTGAGAGACACGTGACTCTTCCTTTCATTTGAACACTTTAGAGGTTCCTGTAGGGTTAGTAATTGGCCTAATTTCGATATTGTTGTGTCTCAGGGAACAGGGAGGCCCGAGGAGAGGGAGAAAGACAGAGGAAGGGCCGGTCGGTGAAGCAGTCAGAACACACACAGTATTTATCAATTAAGTTCGCCGTCTTACAGACGGGTGCCGCTCCTGGCACCCCAAAAATAATTACAATAGTGACATCAAGGATCGCTGAGCACAGATCATCATAGCAAATAGAGCATTAATGAAAAAGTTTGAAATATTGCAAGAATTACTGACCCAGAGACACGAAGCGAGCAAGTGCTGTTGGAAAAATGGCGCCAACAGACCGGCTCCACGCAGGGTTGCCACAAACCTTCAGTTTGTAAAAATGCAGCACCTGTGAAGTGCAGTAGAGCAAAGTGCAATAAAAGAGGTCTACCTGTGTTCTTGGAGCATGTTGTTGACAGGCTGCCACCGATCAACATGCCTCGTCCTCCTTCTGACCAGGAGATCCAGTGTATGTCAAGGTTTTAGAAGAAAGCACTGCTATCACCTCGCTGGGAAGGATCTCGCGAGTATTGCTGACCACCTGCTCTGCCATCACAATAAAAGAGAGATCCTGCTGGATTCCCAGGAAACGTGCCAAACTAGACCCAGGTCAGCACTCCCAGGTCAGCAAGCCCATCCCTACAGATGATGACCTCCAACGAAAAAGTTCCGGAGCCAGTTCCCCGGCTCCTGCAGCTGACGGTGCCCAGAAGGAGACAGCTGCTTCCCAAGATCACAGATCAAGAACTTCATCTTCACTTTTTCGGTTTTTCTTTCCTCTTCCTTTGAACCCCCCCTCCCAGGACAGCAGGAAAACAAAACAAAACTCCTTTGACAATTTAAACGAAAGTTTCTCCTTTTCTCCCATTTATTGAAAGGCTGATGGGAAGTGGCTTGCCTCCATCGGTCCTATTCTGTCTCTGTTCATGCATCATGGCTCTCTTTCAAACTGTATCTTACTCCTATCCACTCTGACTGCTTTTTCCGTAGGTCAAGGACAAACTAGCAGCCCCGTGCACCCATCTTCCAAATCATGGCCATGTTAATGAATCAGTCTGATTGCTGGTTATGTCATAGTCTAGTCAAGAGGGACTTTCCTGGTGGACCAGTGGTTAAGACTTTGTGCTTCCACTGCAGGGGGCATGGGTTGGATCCTGGTCAGGGAACTAAGATTCTGCATGCCGTGCAGCGTGGCCAAAAAAATCTAGTCGAGAAAAGGAACCTGACCCAGTTTTCATTCTGCCAATATGATCACCTGATGAACTAACTACGGAAGATGGATGAACTAAAGGATATGGTATCCATGACCCCAAAACACCCCAACTCCATCTCCCTCACTGGTGAGTTCATTGGGCTCGGAAATCCCTCTATGGCAGCTCAAGGTCTATCTCTTGCTCGGGTAAAAACATTGGAAAAGGGACTTCCCTGCTGGTGCGGTGGTTGAGAATTCACCTGCCAATGCAGGGGACGCGGGTTCGATCCCTGGTCCGGGAAGATCCCACATGCCGCGGAGCAACTAAGCCCGTGTGCCGCAACTACTGAGCCTGCGCTCCAGAGCCCGCGAGCCACAACCGCTGAGTCTGTGTGCCACAACTACTGAAGCCCACATGCCTAGAGCCCATGCTCTGTAACAAGAGAAGCCACCGCAATGAGAAGCCCACGCACCACAACAGAGAATAGCCCCCGCTCGCTGCAACTAGAGAAAAGCCCGCGCGCAGCAATGAAAACCCAATGCAGCCAAAAATAAATAAAAAATTTTTTAAAAATCATTGGAAAGGAACTTGTCCCTTTGCTGTGTCAACAGGCGTGATGCTAGACCAGAGGTGACCTGTTAAGGTAATAAGGCGACCAAACCCTGTGGTTTGATTCTAGAGGCAACGTCCTCAAACCACTCACAGAGGGCATAAGTGTTTCTAGCACTAACGCTAGTGACAAAAACTGTGAGATCACCAAAAGTTTCTGTTGGTTCACAGGCCACCCATGAACGACCCGGAGGAGCCCAGCTGTTCCCATGATCAGGCTGCCTGACACAACCAGTTATCTATGGGGAAACCCCAAATCTGGACTCACTTGCTCAGGTGACAAAGCCAAGCCTTACAGTTGCCAAAGCTGGACTGCTGGCCTCCCAGACCAGATATTCTGCAACCTGTCCTGCTCTTAAAACCACGAAGCCTAGGGTTTAAAAACCCACAACAGAAACTGGTGACTCACAGAAAGTCTAGAGCTCGTCTAACAGAGCAGTAGCTAAGGGAATAGCTTGTTATAAACCCCTCTGCTTGTAATACAACAAAACTGGCTGAAACTAGATGCAAGCAACATGGCTGATGGGAGTCTGCACAGAACAGACTTGCTGTTGGATGGGTGACCTTCTGACATCACAGCCCCAAATTCTCCCAAATTTGCTCTCGCATCAAATGAAGAAGAATGTAGCTTAGATACGCCTGCACAGAACACCGATTACCTCACCTTCTCCCTCCCTCCCATCCCCTTTCCCCCGCCTAAGACCACCCTGCTTCTTTGGCCCATCAATATCCCGAGCCCCTCGCCTTTGGGCAGGCGGATTTGAGATCTGCTCTCCCCACCTGCTCGCTTGGCTGCCTTGGGAGGAGAATAACCCCTTCTGTGCTGCAAACCGCGGCACCTCCGTGTTTGGCTTGCTGTGTGTTGGGCAGATGAACCTGGTCTGGCAACACTCTTGCAAGTGGACAGAAGCACGTGGAGAATGGAGGTGTCCAGGTGGTGATATGCCCAAAGGACAAAGGTTGTGAACCTCCCCGATCCTAGGGAACTGTAGGTTTTACTCTGACCCTGTTGGTGAACCACACTGACCTTTTTCTCTCCTGTGGTGACAAGGTATCTTCCTAACTAAGTGGTCAGGACAGTGTGACTCGGATACCGGGTTCCCTCCATCGCCAGGCTGTCCACCTTAAATGCCAGCAAATTACAGATGTGTGCTCCTTCGTTCACAAAGACGAGAAGACATAGAAAATCCACGTGTGTATGGCCGGGATAGTTTCAGTGGTGAGAGTCTTATTTCCAACTTTGGGGAAAAGTTGGAAAAGGCGATCCTGACTCTTCCATGGTCATAGAACAGGAGTTCGATAGCATATGCAGACATTGCAAGTGCTCCAGTCAGAAGGTAATAGTTTAGCCTCTGTTGTATCCCCAAATTGTCCCACCCTGGGTACACTGACTGCAAGCAAGGAGGAGCTTGTGAAATCATTGGCAGAAAATGCTGCCTTTATGTGAATCCGACAGGACAAACAGTGTCTAGTTTATACCTTTTAAAAGAGAAGATAGGGGACTTCCCTGGCGGCCCAATGGTTAAGACTCCGCACTTCCATTGCAGGGGGCAGGGGTTTGATCCCTGGTGGGGGAACTAAGATCCCACATGCTGCGGGGCATCTAAGCCCACGTGCCACAACTACTGAGCCGGCACACCTCAACTAGAGAGCCCCGCGTGCCGCAAACTACAGAGCCTGCGCGCCACAACTAGAGAGAAGCCTGCGTGCCGCAAAAGATCCCACATGCAGCAATGAAGATTCCGCGTGCCACAACTAAAGACCTGACGCAGCCAAAATAATAATAATAATAAACATTAAAAAAAAAGAGAGAGAGTAAAGATAGGGGACTTCCCTGGTGGTCCAGTGGTTAAGCCACCGCGCTTCCACTGCAGGGGGAGCGGGTTTGATCTCGGGTCGGGAAACTAAGATCCCGCATGTGGCACTGTGTGGCCAAAAAATAAAAAAGAAAGAAAGAAAGAAGATGAACACTCTCCATCAATTAAATGAGTCTCAGCCATTTTATTGGACTGACCTGCTCCCCAGACTGGGAGGCTGCTTTCCTGGGATGTGGGGAAGCATTCTTCTCTGCTCTTTGTTTATTCTCATTCTAATCTATGTTTGTATCTCACTTTGCAGATCTCTTGCCACTCAACTGCTAACCTGAATCTTCTCTCCACAGCCAACCACTCAACTTTTAATATGTGAATCTCCGGACAAAGCTTCAGATGGGGGAAATTTAGGGGATCAAAATATGCCATATTTGCATGAGGACTGTTTTGAGGTGAAGACATTTGAGAATCAACAAATGCAGAGGCTTTCTCTGAACTTCCTATACCTGTCTAAAATTAGATCCTCTTCAAAAAAAAAACGGAATTGTCATAAATTGCCTCTCTGGGAATTTCATCAACCAGGGAAGATTGACTCTTATCCCAGGAGAGGAGCCTAGAAGTTGGCACCAAATCTAGACAAACATTGACACAAACTCTCATTTCTCCCATCTGTTCTCCTAAGGGCCCATTTATCTTCTGTAAAAATCACTTTCTCTCCCATATGTGACCTCTCTTCCCCTCCCTTTCCCCTATTAAGATGGTAGGTAAACTCTCAGATTTCACTGTTTTGGGGAGGGTACTCACTATTTTTTTTGTATGATACCCCTGTGCACATAAAATTGAAAATTCATAAATCTGTATGACTTTTCTCTTGTTAATCTGCCTGTTGTCAGTTTAGTTCACAGACCCGGCCACTGAACCTTAGAGGGTAGAAGGAAGTCCCTCCTCCCCTACAGTAGTGTCAGATTCCCCAACCTCCCCAACACACACATAATTTATGCCACAAAAAAAAAAAAAAGAGAGATTTAAAAGACTGCCTGATCAAATTGTTGCAGGCAAGATCTACTTACTGATGGATGCTAAAATTAGTGGGCAAAAGTTTGAGGAGAAACAGGACATTTGCATAGTCTCAAAGTATCTCCCACAAGACATTTGTCAATTACAATGGAAAAACAGTAATCTCACACTGGAGAAACCCAGCAGACACCACCTTAACCAAGTAATCAAGGTTAATATCACTTATAATAAGACACAGCTACATCATGCACCCTCAATATAACACACCAAGGAGCAAAACATCACTTTTGGGGTATTCTTGACAAAAATGCACATTGTCAATATAATCATGAAGGAACCGCGGACAAACCCAAACTGAGGGATGTTCTACAAAATAACTGATCGATATCCTTTAAAAGTGCCAAGGTTGGGACTTCCCTGGTGGTCCAGTGGTTAAGACTTTGCCTTCCAATGCAGGGGGTGTGGGTACAATCCCTGGTTGGGGAGCTAAGATCCCACATGCCTCGCGGCACTTTGCCTTCCAATGCAGGGTGTGTGGGTTCAATCCCTGGTTGGAGAGCTAAGATCCCACATGCTTCGCAGCCAAAAAAACTAAAACATAAAGCAGAAGCAATCTTGTAACAAATTCAATCAAGACTTTAAAAATGGTCCACATCAAAAAAAAAAAAAAAAGTGCCAAGGCCATGGAAGATAAGGATTGGGGGACACTCAGGAGGAAGAACCACTAAATGCAGTGTTGGATCCTGGATTGGTTTCTGGAACAGAAAAAAGGACATTAAAGGGAAAACTGCTAAAATTCAAATAAGGTCTGTCATTGAGTTACTGGTTTTGTACCAATGTTAATTTCCTGCTTTTGATAGTTGGACTTTAGTTATGTGAGATGCTAATATTAGGGGAAGCTGAGTAAAGGGTTATATGGGTATCTCAGTCCAATTTTTGCAATTTTCCCATAATAATTTCCCCAAAAAAAGTTTAAGAAAAAGACTGCCTCATGAAATAAGCGCTAATTTCCTTCACCTAAAAAGGCACCTTCTAGAATGAGGAGTGGGAGAGGAAAATATTAAGTTGTGGGGCACTTGAGAAAAGCTCCCAGAACTCTGCCTGCTTCCACGGGATACCAGGAGCATCCCTGGCAGCCCGACTTTTTTTTTTTTTTTTTAGCAGCGAAAGCACCAAATCCTAACCACTAGACCACCAGGGAACTCCCAGCCCAACTTTCAATCAAAAAGCCCTGAGCTAGAATGTGATGTGAGGCAACGATCTTTATTGGTGTGGCAGCCACTTTCCACAGAAAGCCATCAATGAACACTTCCCTGGGACTCAGCCCCTGTGAAGCCCTTCCCATTAGAATCTGGCCTTGGCCGTGAGGTTTGCTTTGACCACTAGCACGAGATGGAAATGACTGTAATTTCCGAGGCTGGCCTTAAAGTACCTACATCAATCTGCTTTCCATACACTTGGAAACCTGAAACCTAGGTGCCACCTGGAGGAGCCCCAAGGAGGAGACTGAGGTGGGCCCCAGCTAAGCTTCCAGCCAAGAACCATGTGAGTGAGCCATTTTGGACATTTAAAGGCTAGTTAAGGGAATTCCCTGGTGGCACAGTGGTTAAGAATCCGCCTGCCAATGCAGGGGACACTGGTTTGAGCCCTGGTCCAGGAAGATCCCATATGCCGCGGAACAACTAAGCCCATGAGCCACAACTACTGAGCCTGCGCTCCAGAGCCTGTGAGCCACAACTACTGAGCCCGCGTGCCACAACTACTGAAGCCTGTGCGCCTAGAGCCCATGCTCCACAACGAAGAGTAGCTCCCGCTCACCGCAACTAGAGAAAGCCCGCGCGCAGCAACAAAGACCCAACTCAGCCAAAAATAAAATAAATAAATAAAGTCTAGTTAAGCATCCAGATGACTGCAGCCCCAGCTGTCACCACATGGCGCAGAACCACCCAGCTGAGCCCAGTAAACCCAGGACAGCTCACAAGTGAGTGCTGTTGTCTTAAGCCACTAAGTTTCGGGGTGCTATGTTGTGTAGCAACAGACGATCCCAACAGTCTTCCTTACTCACTGCTGTTTTCCCAACATCTAGCACATTGAACACAGTAAATGACAGCCCTGTCTGTTAGCTCAGGACCTGACACATTTATAACAACCCTAGGAAGATGGATAATGGTCTTATCCCGACTTAATAGATGTATTAGTTTGCTAGGGCTGCCATAACAAAATTCTACCAACTGGGTTGCTTAGGCATGAGAAATTTGTTTTCTCACAATTCCGGAGGCTGGAAGTCCAAGATCAAGGTGTCAGCAGGTTTGGTTTCCTCTGAGGCCTCTCTTCCTGGCTTGCAGACAGCCACCTTCTCAAGGTGACCTCACATGGTCTCTCCTCTGCAGGTGCCTGGTGTTTCTCCTTGTTCTGTGTCCAAATTTCCTCTTCTTAGTGGACATCAGCTGGATTGGATGAGGACCCACCCTAATGGCCTCATTTAACCTAATCACCTCTTTAAAAGCTCTATCTCCAAATACGGTCACGTTCTGAGGTACTGGGGCTTAGCGTTTCAAAACATGAATTTTGAGAAGACACAAGTCAGTCCATAATACTCATAAGGAAATGCACAGGGAAATTCAGCAATTTTTCCAAAGTCACACAGCTCAGAGGTGGCAAAGCTCAGACACGAATCCAGGCAGGCTAGCTCTAGAGGCTGCACTTTTCACCGCTGAGCTCCACCACCTCCTGAAGCAGGAAGTGAATTGGACTCAGCCAGCCCTCATTAATTGGACTCAGGAGGCCCTCATTCTTCCCTCGGGCTAGAACAGGGGAAGGACTTTGCTAGAGCAAAAACAAGCAGAGATCTGGGGCCAGTTCAGATGCCCTGAGGCCTTCTGACAAGGACAGGGCACTCACAGCCGCCCGCCCCCCCGGCCCCAGCATGGCTTGCGCCCTTGACTGAGCTCCTTGGTTCAGGCAGGTATGGTAGGCTGGTAGGCTGAATAATGCCCTCCGGTGATCTCCAGGTCTTGAGGCCTGGAACCTGTGAGAGCTACCTTCCATGGCAAAAGGGACTTTTGAAGCTGTGATTAAATTAAGGATCTTGGGGTGGGGATTATCCTGATTATCCAGATGGGCTCAAAATATAATCACAAGAATCCTTATAGGAGGGAGGCAAAGGGAGATTTGACAGAAGAGAGAGGGCAGTGTGACAACCTCAGCAGAGAGAGATCTGAAGATGCTGTGGTTCTTTGAAGGTGGAGGAAGTGGCCATGAGCCACGGAAAGCAGGCAGCCCCCTGAAGCTGGAAAAAGCAAGGAGATGGATTCTCCCCTAGAGCCCCAGGAGGAATGCAGTCCTCTTGATGCACTGATTTTAGGACTTCTGACCTCCTGGCCTGTAAGATAATAAATCTACATCGGGTCGTTAAAACTTTATTTAATTATTTATTTATTTTGGCCGCGGCGGGTCTTAGTTGCGGCATGCGCGTGGGATCTAGTTCCCGGACCAGGGATCAAACCCTGGCCCCCTGCTTTGGGAGCACGGAGTCTTACCCACTGGACCACCAGGGAGGTCCCCAAATCTATGTTGTTTTTTGTTTTAAAGCTTTTTTGTAAATTTTATTTATTTTTGGCTGCGTTGGGTCTTCGTTGCTGCGCATGGGCTTTCTCTAGTTGCGACGAGTGGGGGCTACTCTTCGTTGTGGTGCGCGGGCTTCCCGTTGTGGTGGCTTCTCTTGTTGCACAGCACGGGCTCTAGGCACGTGGGCTTCAGTAGTTGTGGCTCGTGGGCTCAGTAGTTGTGGCTCGCGAGCCCTAGAGCACAGGCTCAGTAGTTGTGGCGCACGGGCTTAGCTGCTCTGCGGCGTGTGGGATCTTCCTGGACCAGGGCTCGAACCCGTGTCCCCTGAATTGGCAGGCTGACTCCCAACCACTGCGCCACCAGGGAAGCCCTCTATGTTGCTTTAAGCCAGTAAATTTGTAGTAATTTGATACGGTGACAATAGGAAACCATATTTTCTATCTCCCCATCCATTCAGGGGCTCAAGCCAGAAAGCTAGGAGTCACCCTTGACCTCCTCCTCCCCTCCATCCCCCTTAAGCAGGGCTATTGATTTCACCTCCTAGACAGTTCTTGACTCCAACCACTTGTCTCCAGAGCCCTGTACTTGCAGGTTTGGAAGGTGATCTAAGCCACCATTGTGCCTCACCTGGATCCTTACACCAACCTACTGTTAGTCAAAATTTCAGAAACAAAGACCTGATTGAAATAAAAAGATGTTTATTGGGGGTTTGTTTGGACTGCAGCCCAGGAGACACAGATTCAAGAAGCACTTGAATTGCTCTCCGCTGGATTACAAAATAGGGGAGACTTATAAGAGCAAACTTGCAAAGTTACAGTTAGTTACGTGAGTTGTTTCTCAAGAATTATAATTGGAGCTGGCAAGCAGTAAGGGTGCTTGTTAAGTAAGAACTGGTTGGGGTCCGAAATGGTTGCACAGTTACAAGGAGAGAACTTGAGAGGAAAAGGCTGCAGCCGGCAGGTTATTGTTCTGACTACAGCTGGTGGTGTCCTCGGATCCCGCACGGTTCAAAGAAAGTTCAAGTTCTCAGTGGTGCAGAGAGGTGTCTGGGACCAGACGCTCAAAGGCGCTTGACTCCGTTTTTGAACACCTGAACTGGGGTCACTCTATTATAATTTCAATTTGTCACCACTCCTGACTGGGCTTCCGGCTCCCACTCCTGCTTCCCTCTGCTTTTCATCCAGTAGCTGATACAATCATTTCAAAGTGCAAATCTGATCGTGTAACTTACATGCTTAAATTCTTTCCATGATTCCCTGTTCTTCTCAGGAGAAAGGAACACAGTTCTTAAGGGGGCCCCGGCCTGGTCTGGCCCCTGCTGGCTGTTTCGTCACATCTCACTCCCTGTGCACCCCGCTCTTTGCTCTTAGCATCCCAGCCTCCTGCCTCAGGACCTTCATCCCTGCTGTTCCCTCTGCCTGGGACACCTACCCTCATTTCTCATTTGCCTTATGAAATATTTACAACGTGCTAATGTTACAAGGAACAATGAACATCCCTGTCTTGACCATCCAGTTCAAGGGCAAAATGTCATCAATTTAGGTGAAACCTGCTAATTACTCCTCCTGGATAACAGCCTTCTCCTTGCCCACCAGAAGCAACCAATATCGCAATTGGGGCATCTTTTATTGCTCCCACATTCCTTTAAACTTATAGGGCAGGTGCTTACAAACCCAGCGATCCATACCAGTCATTTGTTTTTTTGGTTTTTTTTGCGGTACGCCGGCCTCTCACCGTTGTGGCCTCTCCCATTGCGGAGCACAGGCTCCAGACGCGCAGGCTCAGCGGCCATGGCTCACGGGCGCAGCCGCTCCGCGGCATGTGGGATCTTCCCGGACCGGGGCACGAACCCGCGTCCCCTGCATCGGCAGGCGGACTCTCAACCGCTGCGCCACCAGGGAAGCCCCATTTGCTTATTTTTTAACTTTAGATGAAGGATAACATCCTGCATGTATTCTTCTGCAGCTTGCTGTGGTCTGCTGATGTTATGTTGGGGAAATTCATTCATGTTTATACTTATATCTTTAGTTAATTCAGTTTCATTGCTGTATATAGCTTTCCACTCTATCAATATACCAAAACTTACAACTTCATTCTCCTGTCAATGGGCACTTAGTTACCAGTGTTTCTATTCACAAAGAGCATGCACTGGGGTGTGCAGTGGGAACGTCGTCAGCTATCGGTTAAGCTGTCTCCCCAGGCGGTCATGTCAATGTCCGTTCTCACCCACAGGGTGTAAATATTCTGTTGTTTCACCTCCACGCCAACAATCAGTATTGTTAGACTTTAAAAATGTTGCCAATCTGATAGGCGTGAAATGCCTGTCTCACTACGGTTTTAATTTCATTTCCTGCCATTTAAAACTACCCTGAGTACCATTTTTCACCTATGAGATTGGCAAAGATAAAATCCGTTGCTGACGCTATTTGCCATTGGAAGGAAGTGGGCACTTCCACGGGGAGTTTGGCGGGGGGAGGTGTGTAAATTGGCCCAGCTCAAGGCAGGGCATCGGCCAACTCTAATAGGAAGCTTCCATGTCTATATCTTAGTTTTTCTGTTTTACGTCAGGTAGAGAAAGAGTGTACATTCATTCTCTCAGTCTGCTTGTTTTCAGAATGGACTGAGCTCCCCCATACCCCACTCCAGGCCACATATCCTCTTATTTCCCCTCCAGCCGGCCCCACCCCCCACCCCCAGGATGAATCCCTAGGCTTTTCACAGAACACAGGAGGTGTGGTTGCCTCATCTGCAGTTAGGAGAGGCTAACAGGGATATCTGGCTGCTTCTTAAACAGACTTGCAATCAACTCCCTTCCCACGTACACTATAGCTGTTTCAGACGACTCCTCAAATTTGAGGGAATTTTGCTGCTTAAAGTTGGTTCTCAGCTGTTGTTCTCTTCTAGGTTATTTTTCTCAGGACTGCTAAGATCTTTTCACTCATCTGGGTGCTTTTCATCTTTCCAAGCATTCTTGCTGTTGCATCTTCTTCCGTTCTTTCAAAATCTGTAGGATTTTGCCCTCGAAAAGTCCCTCTTAGAGAAAACTAGAACAAACCAGCGATGTTGGATTGGAATAGAAAGATAAAAAGTGTGTGCCAACGATCATGCTTCTTGGTATTTATCCAAAGGAGCTGAAAACGTATATCAACACAAAAACCTGCACACAAATGTTTAGAGCAGCTTTAAATTCATAATGGCCCAAACTTGGACGCAGCCAAGATGCCCTTCAGCAGGTGAATGGATAAATAAACTGCGGTACCTCCAGACAATGGGTTATTATTCAGTGCTATAAAGATACGAGCTATTAAGCCGTGAAAAGATATGGAGGAAACGTAAATACATATTGCTAAGCAAAAGAAGCCAACCTGAAAAGGCTACACACTGTTTGATTCCAACTATATGATATTCTGGAAAAGGCAAAATTGCACAGACATTAAAAAAATCATTGGCTGCCAGAGGCTGGGGGAAGGGAGGGATGAACAGGCAGAGCGCAGAGGGTTTTTAGGGCGGGGGAACTATTCTGTATAGACACTCTGCTGGTAGATACATGTCATTTATACATTTGTCCAGACCTAAAGAATGTACAAGAGTGAACTCTAGTATAATCTACAGACTTTGGGTAGTAATGATGATGTAGGTTGATCAGTTGTAACGAATATACAATTGATGTGTGGGATATTAATAGCGGGGGAGGCTGTGAGGGTTAGGGCTGGGGGCATATGGGACTTCTCCGTACCTTCTACTCACTTTTGCTGTGAACTACTCTAAAAATAAAGTCTATTTTAAAATGTGTGTATGGTGTAGGGATTAGATAGTTATTCTGTTTTTTGCCTTGTTTGTGTTTTTCTTCTAGGTCTGTGCATTGAGAGGGCCTGGGAGTAGCAACACCTCATTAGCAATGAGCACACCCAGCACCCACATCTTGGCTTCTAAACACCATTTCCCACTAAAAGAAACCAGGAGACCCTTGCAGAGGTGGATGGTTTCAAGGCTGAGGCAGAGAAAAAAAACAAGATGTGCCTAGATCATTCTGTGCCGGAGAGCAAGAAAGTATTCAAAGAATGGTGAAGAAATGTCAATAGGACACAGAAGCCAGCTCGAAAGGGGTCCTGCTGGCCAAACTGGACACAATTTGAGCATCAAAATAGAGAGCAATGTTATAACCCATTAAATAAAATAGGAATCTGGAGCACCCTGATGTGACCTCACCCTCCCCAGAGGGTGTGAGTGGCTGATGCTCTCATGTCTCAGGCAATCATTTACCCAAGGCAACACTGAAAGAGAGGGACCGAAAAAGTCAACGACTCGTCCACAACCCACTGCCCCATCTAACTGTAGTGGTTTCAAAATAGATCCACAAATTCTGATACTCTTATTTATCAAAGGTCTATGTCTCCTTCCCCTCCACTCCCTCCTTTGAATCTTGGCTGGACTTAGTGACTTGCTAATAACGGACAGAACACAGCAGAACTGATCATGCATGACACCCAAGGGCTTCTGCTTTGTCTACTGAAATATATTTGGAGTGCTGAGCTGCCATGTAAGGAATCTGATTACTTTGGGGCTGCCATGTTTGAAGGAAGCTCAAGGCCACATACAGACACTCCAGTCAGCAATCCTAATCTTTGAGTCATAGTAGTCCAGCCACCTGAGTGAAGTCACTGGGACCCTCTGTGCCAACCCACTTGCCAGCTGAATACCTGAGTGACCTCAGTCATTGCTACGAGGAACCAAAGAATCTTCCAGCTGAGCCTTGCTGGAATTCCTGATCCACAGAATCTGTGGGCATAATAAAACAACTGTTGCAAGCCACTAAATTTTTGGTCATTTGTTACAAAGAAAGAAGAAGCAGAATACTATGTCAGATCACATCTTTGTCCCTGAGGACTTCTCAACATTTTGTTATTCCTCGGATCCGGATTTCTTTCTTTTTTCCAGTTTCTCCAAGGTTAAATTTGGGGAAGGGAACCAGCAGCCCATACTGGTTCATCACTTTATCATCTGGTATGTTTTGCAGTTTTTTTAAAAAAAATTAATTAATTAATTAAATTTTGGCTGTGTTGGGTCTTTGTTGCCTCATGTGGGCTTTCTCTAGTTGTGGCAAGAGGGGGCAACACTTCATTGCCATGCACGGGCTTCTCATTGCAGTGGCTTCTCTTGTTGCTGGGCCCAGGCTCTAGGCACGTGGGCTTCAGTAGTTGCAACACGCGGGCTTAGTAGTTGCGGCACGCGGGCCCTAGAGCGCACAGGCTTCAGTAGTTGCGGCACATGGGCTCAGGAGTTGTGGCTCGCAAGCTCTAGAGAGCAGGCTCAGTGGTTGTGGCACATGGGCTTAGTTGCTCCGCAGCATGTGGGATCTTTCTGGACCAGGGCTCAAACCAGTGTCCCTTGCATTGGCAGGCAGATTCTTAACCACTGCACCACCAGGGAAGTGGCACTCTGCAGTTTTCAACTATGAACTTAGGTTTGGTCTATATTAGTCTGCTGTAATTCTGCATGAGGCTGGTTGAGGGTGTTTTCCCTGGCTTTGGCCAGAGCCGACTTTCAGTTTATTTCAATGCTTGGGGTTCCCTGAACTGCTCCGTAAGGGTATACCCAAACCCCAATCAGGCCTGAAGAAAAGCCTGTGGTTATGAATTCCCTGAGGAAAAATTCTCTCCCCAGAGCCTAAGCCAAAATGGACAAGTTTCCTAGGTATGCCTCAATGGTATCAATCAGATTTTTTTCTACCACATTCTTTCATTCAAGATATAGCCCTTCAAGGGACTAAGTTTCATGCCAGGGCCTCTGCTTCTCTAATAAGTGCTTGGCCCAAGGTCCAGCACCTGTTAAAATACAAGGCTTTATACGATACAGCAATCCCACTCCTGGGCATATATTCAGACAAAACTATAATTCGAAAAGATACATGCACCCCTATGTTCATAGCAGCACTACTTACAATAGCCAAGACGTGGAAACAACCTAAATGTCCATCGACAGATGAATGGATAAAGAAGATGTGGTATATATACACGATGGAATACTACCCAGCCATAAAAAAGAATGAAATAATGCCATGTGCAGCAACATGGATGGACCTAGAGACTATCATACTAAGTGAAGTAACTCAGAGAAAGACAAAATCATATATCACTTATATGTGGAATCTAAAATATGACACAAATGAACTTATTTACGAAACAGAAATAGACTCACAGACATAGAGAACAGACTTGTGGTTGCCAAGGAGGAGGGGAAGGAAGGACTGGGAGTTTGGGATTAGCAGATGCAAACTATCATACACAGAATGTATAAGCAACAAGGTCCTACTAGATAGCACAGGGAACTATATTCAATAGCCTGTGACAAACCATAATGGAGAAGAATATGAAAGAGACTATATATATATATATATATATATATATATATATATATATGTGAGTAGAACTAAAACCTTTGCTGTGCAGCAGAAATTAACTTGGGCCCGGGAGATTTCTCGTTCTCTCTGAGCTCAGCTGTACCTTTAAAAGGAAGTTTGATTCTTTAAACCAGTATTTCTGGGTATTTATCAGAGGCAACCACACTGCAGAAGCACCAGTCTCAGAGTCTCCTTCACAAAACACATTCATCAGACGGCATCATTCTCTGTTCACTGGCTGTTCAATAAAGATCGAGAATCTTCACCTGGTTTAAAAGCTCAGCTCCGTCTGGCCCCTGCTAGCACAGCACTCACCACCCTCACCACGCCCATCTCCCCTGCTCTCTCCACTCAAGGTGGAGAATAGAAGATATCACCCTCTTCTGTTATTAAATAGACTCTGCCCCCTTCTGCCTCACGGCCTTTGCATATGCTATTCCCACTGATTGCAACTCTTTTCTACCAGACCTGTTTCACCTTTTTTACACCTTCAGGGCTTGGCTCAAACTCACTCATCACTTCCTCAGGGAAGCCATCTGACCTCCCCACAGACAAGGTCAGACAGACCTCAGTTACACCCTCACAAAGCTCCTATATTTCTTTACGGCACTAATCACAATGCCAGAAGAATTATAGTTGAAGTGTAAGTTACAATTATGAAAACTATCCACTTATTTGCAAGAATATTTTAATGGCTGTCTCCCCCAGGGGACTGTGCGCTCTGCAAGGGCCCAGCCTGTGGGCACCACCAGTGCCCAGCTAAGGACAGGCAAAGAACAGGAGCTCAACAAATGTGTGGTGAATTAACAAAATACAGATAAGTGCAGAACCAGGGCAAAAAACTAGGAGCCCTGATTTCCCGGCCACAGGCTCACCTTCAATAGGCCAGGCGTGAAGGATCCCTTTCGCGGGACCCACATTCTCAGCAAAATCACCAACCCACCCGCCCCCAGCTTAGATGGCGAGATAAGAGGAACGGACCATATCAATAAATGTCTTGAGTTTTAATGAGTCTGCCATAGAGCGTTCTTCCCCACTTCTCCATCCTGGGGGCCCAGATCTCAGCTCAGGTTGGGGTAAGAGTGGGGGAGGGGAATAAATGTGAATGGGACTGAGGGACTGGGGCTGGGAGAAGAGGGACCAGGTGAGGAGCAGAAAGAAGGAGCTAACCCCAGGCCCTGAGACAAGCCAGACAGCCAAGCCCTTTTAGCATCCAGGGAACAACACGGTGACCAAACAAAATACATGTGGTCCTTATCGGCAAAGTGGCGTCATATTGTGCCCAAAGTTCCAGGGCGAGTCTGTATTGGGCCCTAAGTGCCTGCTGGCGGCACTCGCAGCCTGAAGTCAGGAGGAGGCCCATCCTGTACCTGGAACTTGGGCAGAAGGCGCGATCTTGGCCTGGAGGGTGGGAAGGACACACCAACTTGGGCCTGGAGAGCTGGGAGGGGGACCTCCTCGGGTCAAGAGGGGGTCTCATCTTGGGCCTGATGAAGAAAACCATAGGGGGTCCCTGGAGCCCATAATTAAGTACGTAGTTAAACAGGATGGGAGAAGCAAAAAGAAGCAGAACCAAACCTAAGGGTACAGCTGGACCCAGGAAACAAGATCAGGCCAAGGGGGTGGAGCTAAGCCCAAGGAGAAGGAGCCAGGAGGCGGAAGGGCAAGGACTAGGAGGAGATGGAATCAGAGCCAAGCCTGAGGAGCAGAAAAAGGGTCCAGATTAGAGGGCAGAATTCCAGAAGTGGGACTAGGGCCAGAGACATCAGGGAATCTGCGCTAGAAGCAGGACCAGCCCCTGTGAACAGAAACCAAACTGAGGAAGGCAGACAGAAAGGAGAGGTGAGGCTCTGTGAACCGCTAAGATGGAGACAGATTAAGGAGTGGCTAGTTACCCAACAGTTTGAGCCAAGCTTCAGACACACACAAGCTCTGAACCAGGGAGCAAGCGCCAGGGCCAGGGGGTGGAACCAGATGCTAGGGCCTGGCAGGGCTGCACAGCATTAACCCCCCTTTCTCCCCCCTCCCCCCCCCCCACAGAGCATTATCCAGGGGGCGAGGTTATCTCTGAGGGTGACAGTAAGATGGGTGGGTGGCTAAACAGGGCACAGAGCCAGGTCCCAGAGGCCGCAAGGCCTACCCCCAGGGCTCAGTCAGGCGGGAGAGTGGGTCACAGATAGGCTCGCGGTCCCGGGTCTTGTTCGGGCTCGGTGCCCGGCACGCCGCGGATGTCGGGCAGCAGGCGGCAGCCGGCCACGATGTCCAGGCGCTCGGCCAGCGCGCAGAGGTCCCCCCGCGCCAGGCGCACGCTGTGGGCCGCCGCCAATCCCGCCGCCTGGGCAGCCGCCAGCCTACCGGCCAGGGCGGCCACATCACGGCCCGCGCGGCGGTACACGCCGCTCACCGCGGCCGCTACGTCGTGGTCCAGCCGCGCCTGGCTCTCAGCCAGCCGGAGCTGCAGCAGCGAACGCGCGGGGGCGGGCGCCGGGGCCTCCTCCTCTCCCCAGGCCTCCCCGGCAGTCTCCCGCTGCACCACGAGCGGAGGCAGATCCCTCGGCGCGGCCTTCGGCTCCGGCTCCGAGTCCGAGTCGGTCTCCGCGGCCTCCCCGACCACCCGCAGTCCCGTGGGGCGGCCGCGCGTCGGGCCCGAGAGGACCAGGTACAGCTCCTCCTCCTCCGACGAGGACACAGAGAGCTCCGAGTCCGTCTCGGCCGCCTCCCCCGGCACCACCGTCGCAGGCCTCCGCAGCGGCCTCCGCCGACGACTCTGGGACGCCATGGCGCGAGCTAGGGAGAAGACGCGCGAAGGGATGATATGAGAGGCGGGCGCCCTGCCGTGGTTAAAAGGCGCAAGTTCTGGATTCTCAGCCCCTCCACTGACTACCTTAGCAATCTGGGGCCATCTGCTTCCCCTGCCTGGGCCTCAGTTTCCTTTTCTGCATCATCATCCCTGATGATGATGATGATGGGGGCTACTAGACCCCAGCCTCCTCAGTGTACTGATGGGAAAACTGAGGACCACCAGCTCGATCAAGGCTGAGGCACGAGTACCCGGAGTCCCAAACTAAGCTCTTTCCGATTTTGCCTCCTAGCAGAGGCCACACCCTCCTCCAAGCCTGTGTCAGATTCGGAAGCACACGGGCCCTGAGCCGTTCACGTACAAGTGCCTGGGTCACAGAAAGGGTAACAGCCCAACTGGACTCTGGGACGGGTGCACTAAGGGCGGGGTAGGGAGCGCTATCACCGAAGACCGTACCGAGTCACCGGAGCGCCCAGCCTGCGGGATCCGCTACCTAGCCGAAGTGCGGAGTCTTTACCGAGAAAGGAGAAGGCGGCAGCCCCAACCAATAGGGGAGCAGGTTGTGGCGGCCAATCACCTGGGCCGCTCGCCTACCAACCAGGAAGCAAGCCCTCAGGACCAGCTTTGAGGGGTGTGTGTGAGGAGCCACGTGAATATGGGCACGGCCAATAGGAAAGCTGTTGGGCTGGCGCTTCCGCGTTGTGCTGCGAGGCGTGTAGACAGACGGGGACTCTAAATGACGAGAAGTCACGTGTAACAAGCGACTCGGCCAATGGAAATGCTCGAGGACCCGGAAACGGGGAAGAAGCAGAGGGAAGGGCGGAGATGCTTGTCACGTGCGGCCAATATAGACAAAGCAGGCCCTCCCCCTAGTCTCCCAAGTTCAGGTGCGCACCACAAGAGCCCAGAAAAGAAAGGCGGGGCTAGCCCGAAACACCAATGAAAGCGAGAGTGGG
The DNA here is from genome assembly GCF_003676395.1 of Aethalodelphis obliquidens. Classification (NCBI taxonomy): domain Eukaryota; kingdom Metazoa; phylum Chordata; class Mammalia; order Artiodactyla; family Delphinidae; genus Aethalodelphis; species Aethalodelphis obliquidens. The sequence continues at coordinate 11,319,725 of NW_020837987.1, read as the reverse complement.
CGGGCTCGCGCTTAGGTGCAGGAGGCGGAGCTTGCCCAGCCGGGCCAATGAGGACACGAGGCGCTGGACGGTTGTTAGACAGGGAAGGTCGGCGCATGGCTGACGCGGCACTGTTCGAGTTTCTGCACACGGAAATGGTAGCGGAGCTGTGGGCGCAAGATCCGGACCCCGGCCCCGGGGTGAGCGCCGGGCCCCGGGGGGAAGGAGGCACGGGCCGCGGCGGGAAGGCCGGGTCGAGGCCCCGGGAGGAGCAGAGGGCGCGGCAGCGGCCCGGGTCGGACCTCCGCCCCGCCCCTGCCTCGCTGGGCGACCTCAGGCGCCAGCTTCCGCCTCTGCAAAGCGGGGTTGCAGCAGTGCCGGCCTCGAGGGTCGCAGCTAGAACTGAGCGAGACAGTTCGGGGTCAGGCTCTTAGCTCAAAGCCTGGCACAGAGTAAGCGGGTAGCAATTACAGTAATTACGATTACTGGGTATATATTGAGAAGTCGTATATTGAGCCTGGGTTGAATCCCGCCTGCATCTCTCATACAGGGTGTGAGAGCCAGTGATTCGACCTCTGTGTGCCTCAGTTTCCTCCCTTGTAAAATGAGATCATAACAGCACCTAAGACTCCGAGCGAGACATTTATTCATTCAGCAAACTTACCGAGCGCCTGCTGTATTCAGGGCACTGTTTCCCTGTCCTCGTGAAGCTTACGTTTTAGTAGGGGAGTCAAAACAATAAATAAACATAGAATGTGCCACCAGCTAGTGAGAAGTTTTATAAAGACAACTTCAGCCGAGTCGGGGAAAGAAGAGAGGTGGAGTGCTGGATGGTGGAGGAAAGCCTTTTGAGGAAGAGAAGGGAGGAAGCAAGCCCCGGGGATAAGTGGGGGGAAGAGCATTCCAGGAAGGGGGAAGCCTTCTGCGAAGCCTTGCGGAAGGAGCGTGCTTGGCATCTTGGAAGTTGGCCCTTATGAAAAATAAATGCTCAGACTTCAAAGCACTTAGTACGATGTCTAGCACCTAATCAGCCCTCAAAACACGGAGCTCTTGTTTTAAAGTCTGTTACCAAGAAGAAAGGGTGACGGAGAGAGTAGGTGCTTAAGTGGGGCTGTGCTCACTTTTTTCATTATTATTCTTTCTATGATCATCATCGTCAATATGCAAGACATTTTTATCGGTCTGTGTTTTCTTCCCAATTCAGAAGGACAAAGGTGTTGCTTGTTATCATCTCAACATAGTTTTTTCAAGTTCATTCATTCAACAGACTGTCACTAAAACCTGCAAGGTGCCAAGCCTTACTGTAGGCTCTGGGGATTATTCAGCGAACCATGCCAAAACCCTTGCCCTCCTGGAGCTTACGTTATAGTGGGGTAGGCGGGCAAATCAGATAAATGAGTATATATTGTACCTTGGGAAAATGCTATGAGAACGTTAGCGCGTGGGAGAGGGAGTGTGCGCTGGCCTGTGTTTTGGGGAGGGGGCTGCAGTGTCTCAGCACCCCATCCATCCTGGCTTTCAAACCAGAAACCCGGGAGTCCCTGACATCTGCCTTTCCTCCCTCACCTCCAGCCATCAGCCAGGCCCTTCCTGTTGTGCTGTCCAAATATGGTTCCCATCTGGCCCCTCCCTGCTTTAGTCTGGCTTCCCTCCTCTCTGCCCTGTACCAGCGTCCTCCCTCATCTTCCAGCTCATTTCACCTGTCACATCGTCACTGCCTTGACACCTATTAATCCTTCAGATCTTGGCTCAAATGTCCCCTCCTCGGGGAAGCCCTCCCTGAGCCCCCAGTGGAAGTGGGGTATCCTTGCATCACAATAAGTATGTATCTGAATTATGTACCCATATGATCCTTCGATTCACAGCCTCTCCTCTGCCAGGCTGCCTGCTGTGTGGTGTGGATGGGGACCGGGTCTGTGTTGATCACCCCATAGTAGGTCCTCAGCATGGATTTGTTGAAGTGAGTGCAGCCCCTGTGCCATGGAGGGTGTGGGCGGGGACTGGCATTCACTTAGTATCGTGGCCAATAATAGCACCTATCGTGTGCCCTGGTGGGCTTCACATTCCTGATTTCGTTTGATCCACCTAACAACCCACAAAGGTCAGCACGATCCCCCCCACTTTGTAGATGAGGAAACAGGGGCTTTTATAGATGGAGTCTTCACTGTCAAGTGGCAGAGTCAGGAATGTAACTGGGCCTCCCACTTCCAAAGCCTGTGCTGTAAACTCTCTCCTGTCTTTCTCAGTGTCTTCTCTGACACTCTGGGAGGATTTTAATGGGTTCCTGTGGCCAAGCAAGTAGGGGGGACAGGCGGTTACTCAGCTTTGCTCAGCACAGGGCTTTTAGAGCACGAACGCGCCTGTGACCCTTGGGCGTGGCTCTCTGCCCAGCTGCCTCTGCAGTTCTGATGCTGGGGTCCCACACCAGAGATTCCGGTGGAGCTGGGCCAGAAGGTGGCCCAGGTGTCAGGCCTCAGAGCTTCTGGGTGGTTCCTGTGTGCAGCCAGGGGAAGGACTACCATCTCCCCACATTCTTTCAAGCTGGGGAGCCCCGTTTCTTAGCACATCGTGAGCAGCTGCGCTGTTTTCACGCAGTCTTTTCTCTTTTGCTCCCGGCCCCTCCCCTCTCTGCTCCTCTCTTTGGTCCGGCAAGTGTCCTGTCTGAACGCCATGCAGACCTTCTGTTTCTTGGGTACTTATCGTGTCTCCAGCACAGGATTTTATCTGATTCAGTCCTCAGAACAGCACTCTGAGGTTGACGTCATCATCCCATTTTACAGGGGAGGGACCGAGGCACCAGAGAAGGAGGGCTTCTCCGACGCTGCACAGCCAGGATCAAAGGCAAAATCAGGACTCGGGCATCCGTGCCGGAGCTTGTCTGTGGCATTAGGCCTGCCCCGCCCACCTGCCCCAGAGCCCTTTGAGGAAAGCGATGGTGGCTTGTTCATCTCTGTCCCCGCAGCACAGGCGTCCAGGAGCCACAGTCATTGTTTAGGGCTTTTTGATCTCCATGTCCTGCCTGGTTATTTGTGGCTGTTGAATGGATTCTCCTGAACGGTTACGGGTTGAATGGAAGACTGGCCGGAGGAACTGGGAGGTCGAAGGGCCTTTGTTATCAGAGGGAAAAGTTCCAGGAGTCAGAGGAAGAGGCTGTGGTTTGTCCACCTCAGGAACTTTGAAGATATGTGGGCAAAGGAGTGAACCCCTCTGTGTGTGTAATGAGCTGTCATCCACTGGCCGCTGGCCCGGGAACGGCCCTGCTGGGCAGGCCCTGGTCCACCGAGGCCCAGTGAGTGCCCAGGCCAGCCCCTTCTCTCAGGAGGGCCTGTGGTGGGTGTAGCAGCCATCAGATACAGTCCTGTCCTCACGCAAGAGCCTGGAAAACCAACCAGTTCCTGGCACAGTGGACAGCAGGGGGCAGAGCCCTGGAGGGGGCGCAGTGCATCCGAGGCCACAGAGCCAGCAGTGGGGTCTCCGTGCGGGAACTGGGGCTCTGTCCCGAGGGCGGTGGGGGCCATAGAAGGTTTACACTGAGGTGTGCCAGGCTCAGATTTACTTCTCCGGAAGTCCTCCCTGGCCACGTGGATGAGACTGGATGGAGGTTGGGTGGGGAAGGGTGCTGCTGCAGGAGCCCGAGCAGCGGTGAGGAGCAGACGGAAGGCAGGTGGAGGGGGGCTGGGTGAGCTCAGAGTGTCAGGGGAGAAGGTGGGATTTGGGGCTGTCTGGGCACCACCTGGGTGCATGAGGACAGGGCGACGGGGTGGGAGGTGTGCTCTCACCCTGTCACTCACCTGGTCACGCAGCAAGTTCTTTTGGGTCTTCTGGGGCCATTCACCTTGGGGAAGCTGGAAGTCATCCCTTCTCCCTGTGCTTTTTTAAAAAATATATACAAACTTATTTATTTTTGGCTGCGTTGGGTCTTCGTTGCTGCACACGGGCGTTCTCTAGTTGCGGCGAGCGGGGGCTACTCTTCATTGCAGTGCGCAGGCTTCTCATTGCGCTGGCTTCTCTTGTTGCAGAGCACGGGCTCTAGGTGCGCGGGCTTCAGTAGTTCTGGCACATGGGCTCAGTAGTTGTGGCATGCGGGCTCAGTAGTTGTGGCTCACGGGCTCTAGAGCACAGGCTCAGTAGCTGTGGCACACGGGCTTAGTTGCTCCGCGGCATGTGGGATCTTCCGGGACCAGGGCTCGAACCCGCGTCCCCTGCATTGGCAGGTAGATTCTGAACCATTGCGCCACCAGGGAAGCCCTCCCTGTGCTTTTCTTAAGGCAGGAACCAGTGCTGCTCCTTCCTGGGACGCCCTGCCCTGGGCCAGCACAGAGTGGCTCCGTGGGTGGGGCTCGAACCTCACAAATAACTAATAACTAAGGGGCCAGGCAGGCCAGGCACACAGCCCCCCACCCAGCTCCATCGAGTTTCAGTCCGGGACGGGACCAGGGGGGAGGCAGTTTGGTTTACTTGTTTTCCATTCATCCTGCTCGGAGTTCTGCGCCCCTTTTCGGTCTGGACGCTTGAATCTGCCTTTAGCAGAGCACATGTTCCTCTTAGGCTCCTTTCATTATTTCTTCTCCAGCACTGTTCCATCTCTCGCAGTCAGAGGAATCCTAGACTTCCTAGGTCTCTTTCCGCATGTCAACTTTTCTCTCGTTTTTTTCCTACCTCGTGGTTTCCTTTTTTCTTAACAATCTGTGAGGTTTTACCTACCTTCCGGATTTGTCTCTTTTTCAGCTCCCTCATGAACAAAGGTTTCTCCTGGCTACCATTTCATTTCTAAGAACGTTCCCTTGTCCGACTGTCCCTTCCTCCAAGTGCCCGTGCTGCTTCATGGATGCCCCTCGTGCCCACACTGATAAGCCTCCTCTGAGGGGTCCCCCCTGTTTCTCCCATTATCTCGGTTCCTCTCCATGGGCTGTTGTGCTCTGGGCTGGGCTCCAGAGGCTTCCAATGGGATGGGAGTGTCCCGCCTTGCCCTCCCTCCTCAGGAATGACGAACCCCTGGTGTCTGGAGAGCTTTGGTAGGGATTGGGGCTTGAACACTGCTGAGTCCTGGGAGGCGGCTGCCAGAGAGCAGGTGGGGTTCTGCCACCCTCCTACTCCGCCCTCTCTCCCGAGTCACCCGCTCATCCTCCGCCCTTCCCTCCCCACCGCCTCTCCTCCTCCCTGCTCGCATTATTCCCCCCTCCCCACCACCCCCAGTCTCTGCAGTGCAGCAGATATTTAACTGGCCCCTTTCAAGGGCTGGGGACCATGGAGCCAACAGCAACAGCTGCTGTAGAGTGAGCTGCCGGTCACACCACCCTTGTGAGTGTGCCGATCACACCACCCTCCGCCCTCTCACCAGCTTGTCATCCCCTGGGTGCCCGTCATCCCCACTAGGCTTGCTAGGCGAGCTCCCGGAGGCCAGTCAGGAAATGTCTGTGGGATGAACAGGGGAGTCCTGGGGTCTTCCCTGTCCCTCGGGACACAGATGCACTTAGAGTGGAGCCCAGCCAGGCCCCCTCGGGTAGCTCGCCTCTAGGAGGGAGGTGACGCAGGGTGGCAGTGATCCAGGTGCTGAGATCCACCAGCCCACAGAACAGAGCTCCTCCTTAACGGGTCTCTCCTTCCCTTTCCCCATCAGCTCGTCATGCAGGTTGACAGGTGCAGAGGCTGCAGATGACAATGACAGTAGCGCTTCCTGAGCCTGACTCAGAGCGCTTGGCTTGCACTTATCCACTCCCTTAATCCGCATGAGGACCCTGGAAAGGTCCTCATTTTACACGTGAGGAAACTGAGGCACGGGGCAGCTGGTAGGGGTCAGGGGCTGATCTGGCCCCGGACCCCGGAACCAGCCACCAGGCACATGTCCCCCTCTCTGCCTCTCATGCCCCAAGCTGAGATCCCGCACATCCTGAGTCTACAAGCCCTCCCCGCAAGGCTGGCCCTGCTGTGCTGGAAGAAACCAGAGAGCGCACGCCAGTGCCACCAGCAGGAAGCTGTGTCCTTCCCCAGGCCCGGTTCTCGCGGGAAAAGCACAGAATAGCGGGACAGGGCCTGCATATCACGTAGCCCAGCAGAGCAGAGGGCCGGCACGCAGGCCGCCTCTGCTCCGACCTCCCTACGCCTGGCGCGTCCCCCCAGCGGGCCTCAGCCCTTGCCACTTCCCTGGCGCAGGGACAGCTGGGGGTGTTGCCCCGGCCGCCCACCCATCTGCCACCTACCTGCAGGAGCCAGACCTGCTCAGGTCCGAAGGACAGCCCCGTGGCTGAGGGGGCCTCTGGGAGGTGTGACCTAACCCCTCTGTGCCTGGTCTCCAGGTGTGAAATACAACCTACCTTATGGGGTTGTTAAAATTAAACAAGGGGTCTGTACAGGGCACCCGGCACAGTGTGTGCTTGAGTCCCAGTTCCTCACTTTGCTCGTTCAGCATCTGTTTCTAACGCGCCTCCTCCGGTGTGCCCGGCCCTGTGTTGGTCACCACAGGCCGTCCTGGTATTTCTGACGCCCCCAGTCTGGGCCAGCCTCCCTCGCCTGCTCAGCTCTCTCCAGGTCACACAGATCAAAAACACACACAGGTCAGCTCTCCTCCAGCCTCGCTGTCCACACTCCTGGGCACGTGGACAGATACCAGGTGCAGCCCTCCTGCCACCCCTGTCCCTCAGCCCCTCCACCGTGAGACTCCGGCCTGCCCTCCAGAAGGCCGCTTTGCCACCACTGCCTTCACCGGGCACCGAGGGAACACTTCCCTCCCCTGTGCCCCTGTGCGTCCCTCCCAGGATTCTCAGCTAATATGTTAAGGCCTAATGATCACAGCTGACTTTTCAGCCCCCCTGCTAGCCAGAGGCCAGGGCCCATGCCTTGTGGCCCCCTTACTCGCCACATGAGCCCCAGGGCAGGTCGCCTTGAGTTTCTGGGGTAACGGGAGTGCTACTCCACAGGGTGTTGTAAGGACAGACACTGAAAGCGCATATAAGAAGTGATGGGTGTTATCAGGAAAGACTTGACCGGCAGGGTGAAGCTGAGCCTGGGGAAAACCCCCTTTTTCCTGGAATGAAGGGGAGCGGGTCCTGAGGGCTGATGGGGTTTCTGGAGGCATGTGAGGAGGTGAAGGGGCAAAGCCGGCCTGTCCTGCCAGCCTGTGCAGCAAGGCCCTCCCCTCTGGGCCTCCTCGCCCTGCACGGGCAGGGCCGGGCAAGTCTCCTCGCAGCCCCCACACCCAGCGGCTCCCGGCTCCCTCAGGTGACCGAGGGCCCCTGCGCCTCTCTTCCCTGGCCTTCTAGGGACAGAAGATGAGCCTGTCGGTCCTGGAGGGCATGGGCTTCCGCGTGGGCCAGGCCCTGGGCGAGAGGTGAGAGGTGGGCAGGAGCTGAGGTGGGGTCCCTTCCTGGGCACAGCCGGGCAGGGAGGGTACCTTGCTCCACACAGAAACCCAGCCTGGTCTCCTCCCTCTTCCTCATCTCGGGGCTCCCCCCTCCCTTGGCCTGGGCCCCACCCCAGGCTGCCCCGGGAGACGCTAGCCTTCAGGGAGGAGCTGGACGCCCTCAAGTTCCTATGCAAAGACGTGTGGGCGGCCGTGTTCCAAAAGCAGATGGACAGCCTCCGCACCAATCATCAGGTGCGTGGCCACGCCCAGCGCCCAAGAGCCGGGGAGGGGACTCCCCCGCGCGGGGCGGTTGCAGCCGGCCCAGCCCGGCCACGGGGACCTGCCCAAGCTGGGAGGCAGGCACGGGCCCCCTCGGGGCCTCTGTGTCATCCTGCAGGGGAAGCCAGGAGGCTGCCGTGGGGCGTGGCAGCTGTTTCCAGCCTCCCCGCAGGCCTCCCAGGATGGGCCCCAGAGCCGGCAGAAGGCCCCTTGCGGCCGGCGGCACCTCGCCTCGGCCTGATGCTTCTTGTCCGGACCTGGTCCTAGTTCCCATTAGGAGCCCGTGCTGTGCCGGGGCCCGGCGGGCCGCTCCACGGGCCTGGGCTGCAGCTTCTCACCACCACCCTGGAAGGTCACGCACCCAGCGGGGCAGGACACCAGGCCCGGGGCCGAAGGCCCGTGGGTCCTCGTGCAGCTCTGAAGGACGGGCCCGTGACCGACCACCACGGTTTTGAGGGAAGGGTCCTTCCAGACCTCAGCCCTGCGGGGCTGGGCCCTGGGTCCTTGCTTCCCCTCCTCGCTAGCAAAGGTACAGGTGCCACCCCAGCCCCCATGGGCCCCTCATCTGTCCCCAGGGGACCTACGTCCTGCAGGACCACAGCTTCCCCCTTCTCATCCGGATGGCCTCGGGTCTGCAGTACCTGGAGGAAGCGCCCAAGGTACGGGGGCGGTGCTGGGACTCCAGCCCCAGGCAGGCCCCTCCCCGAGCCCAGGACCCCGGGAGAGGGAGGGGCCCAGCGTGGCCCCCCTGGTCCTGGGTGTTGGCCTTCCCCCTCTGCCCACAGTGACCTGTGTCCCCCGCCCCCAGTTCCTGGCCTTCACCTGCGGCCTCCTACGGGGCACCCTCAGCACCCTGGGCATCAAGAGCCTGGTCACCGCCTCCGTGGCAGCCCTGCCCGCCTGTGAGTTGGTGTGGGGGGCTCCCGTCCGAGTGAGGCAGGGGTCCCCCTGCTCCGGGGGGGCCGAGGAGGTGGGGCCGGGCCACCCCAGCCCCATTTCACAGATGGGGAGTCTTGGGCCCAGAGAGTTTAAGTCACATGCCCAGGCCACACAGCTGGTACAGCACATCCACGCCCCTGCCCCTGGATGTCCCCCGCAGCCTGCTTCCCCTGGGGCATGCCAGCCTGGAGGAGACAACCCTTGACGATGAGCTGGTCTAGTGGTTTCGAACACTTTTCCCGGTGCGGGAACCCAGGTGGACATAATGGAAATCACCCGGGTTGGTGCTGTGCTGAGGGGCTCCACAGGCAGCTAGGCCCCATGGAACTTGCAGCCGGCATGATGGGCTGTCCTCCTGACCCCCGGGTCCCCGCTGGCCCACAGTGCCCTCCATCAGACAGGCCGAGGCCCCACCCTTACCTGGGGGCAGCCTGCAGCCAACCCTCTAGTCCCCTTCCCTCCAGGTGTCTTGCCCTCTGCCAGTCCCCAGGCCCACTCATCACCGGGGACCTGGGAGGATCTGAGCAATACATGCCCCAGAAGCCCGTGCCAGCCCCTTCCCCAGCAACCGACATGCTTGGCCTTCATGCCCCCAGTCACCCACACAGCCATGGGATGCAGGCCAGGTGGGCAGGAAGCATCTCCACCCTAGACCGTGAGGAAACTTGAGGCCCCGCTGAGGCCACCCAGGCTGTTGGCGCAGGGCAGGGATGAACATCTCTGAGCTACGGGGATGCTGCCTTTCCCCTCCGGTCCCAGCCTCAGGCTAAAGCCAGCCCTTCTCTTCCAGGTAAGTTCCAGGTGGTGATCCAGAGATCCTGAGGGAGCCCCAGGCGCCACCCCATCCCGGGGACCCAGCTGCTGCCCGTGGTGGTGGCCGGTGCTGGGGAGACGGGGTCCCCCCACCGCTTCAGGGCCTCATAAGCGCTCAACAAATGGGTGTCATAGGGAGGTGGGGGTGTCCCGGGGGCAAGGTGGACCCCGCCCCAGTCGGGGCTGGTGTGGAGGGAGCCCACATTGGACACGTCCCTCCACATGGCAGGTGCTCAATAAAGGTTCTGTACGTGGGACCAGATTCCAAGTGGAAGGCGGGGGTCACGCAGGGTGCTGGGGGCAGGGTCGTCTGCAAAGGGACTGTTTGTGTCGCAGGTCCTGCGGGGGAAGCAGGCTACCCTGTGTGGCTCCCCAGCCCACATTTCCTCCTCTCCTGGGCCCCCTCCTCCTCGGCCTCAGCCCTGCACACCTGGCAGCGGAGGGTGGCCCCTGGCGCTGGCACCCTTGCCAGCGTCAAGTCTGGGGCCGCTTTCCTCCCAGCGGGGCCCACAGGACGGACCTCTCCCTAGGAGCAGGGCCAAGGGCCCCCAGGGTGCTGGCAGGGGTGGGCTGGGCTGGGGCTGCCAGGACCAAGGATGGATGCAGGTGAGGTGGGCCAGACACCCTCGGCTCCCCCAAAACACACACACACACACACACACACACACACACACACACACACACACA